>NC_041047.1:32058521-32397585 GCF_900634775.1 Gouania willdenowi
AATGAGGAAGTGTCTTCTCAAGCAGGTGAGAGTTGGTGTAGTGAAGAGGTTAAATCGAGTTTGGTAAGAAGTATCAGTCACATGTTTTGTTCCATCTCAGCTGGAGAGAGCTGAGGTGAGGCTGGAGGGCATCGACACCATGCTGAAGCTGGCTTCCAAAAGCTTCTTGCTGCCCTCTGTGCAGTATGCAATGCTTTGTGGCTGGCAGAGAGTCATACCAGAAGGGACAGTCATCGGGTAAAAAAAGCTACATTTATACACATCATTAAATTGTGTTGCACAAAAATCCATGCAATGATATTTTTGTATCCGACTTTCTTTATGTAATTTATTATAATCAGCATAATTTCATTGGAATTATTCCCTTTGTTCCTCAGAGAGCCCCTATCTGACTGCCTGAAGGATGTGGATCTGATTCCTCCCTTTAACCGTATGCTTTTAGAAGTAACCTTTGGAAAGTTATACTCCTGGGCTATTCAGAACATTCGCAACATCCTGTTAGAGGCCAGCGCTCGCTTTAAAGAGCTCGGTGAGGGAATTATGTCGTTTTGTACTGCTGTTCAGCCTGAAAAAAATATTTCTTTTGTATTTTCACCTTTACTTACTCCACATACATAAAATAAGAATGGATTTAGTCATATTCTTGCAGTTTAGTGTTACCTTGTTCCTACTGTACACAAATAACCCTGTAGTCCACCTGCTCATGTGACCAGGGATTCAGCCCGTGCCACTGCAGACGATCACCAATGAGAATCCAGCAGGACCGAGCCTCGGAACCATTCCCCAGGCACGCTTCCTCCTGGCTATGATCCACATGTTGTCCCTGAAGCACGGGTCCAACAGCCTGAGTCTTCTGCTAAATTCTGGCGCACTAGCCCTGATGCAGAGTATTCTTCGGCTCATAGGTGAATACTGCAGTCTCTTGTAAATCAGAATTAACCAGTCTGCTTATTAAAAATGATAATACAACAAAAAAAGAGGCCGGTCACTTCATTAGGCTACAGAATTGAGTTACGTATGTCTACAGGTGGGGAATTGTTAACATGGATGACTGAGGGAGTTTTCTGTCCATCTTTTAGGCCCCAGCACAGACAGTATTGAGGAGGACCTGGGCTCCTGTGCACATGGAAGCTCAGCCACTGTGCTGGAAGAGTCTAGAAAAGAGGCCGCCCCCACCCCCTTACCTGCCTCAGGTCCTGAGCTGGCTGCCTTAATGAAGATTGGCACTAGGGTCATGAGGGGAGTGGACTGGAAATGGGGAGATCAGGTAACTTATTCACATTCATCTTAAGACATTTTGTATTCCAAAATGAAAGTAGAAGCATTCTGAGGCACAGTGATAAAAACTTAGCCATGTGCATTATTTGTCCAGGATGGTCCAGCTCCTGGGCTTGGCAGGGTTATTGGGGAGCTGGGTGAGGATGGCTGGATCCGTGTTCAATGGGATACAAGCAGCACCAACTCCTACAGGATGGGCAAAGAGGGGAAATATGACCTTAAGCTTGCAGAGCCACCTCCAGCCGCTCAGCCACCTGCTGAGGACTCAGACACAGAGGATGACATTGGTCAGTCTAGTACAGCTGAATAAAAATGTAAATAAAGTTTTATCATTACTCTAAACTGTTTTTTTGTTTCAAGAAGGAGAGCTGATTGAAAAGAGTAGCCATCCCACAGCGATGATGCTCACCAGCACAGTCAATCTGCTGAAGACTCTGTCTCTGTCAGCTGGGATCTACTCGGATGTGCTTCAAACAGACGCTACACGGACCCTCTGTGGGCTGCTTCGGATGCTCGTGGAAAGTGGGGCCAATGATAAGTCTGGTAATGGTCTTAATTTTTATTAATTTTTATTCCTCTTTTTTAAATTTTTTTTTACAGTTGGTGTTAAATCATTGGCATTAGCTCCTTTTTTATACTTTATTTATATTTTTCCCCAGGTTCTCACTCTTACAGGCTTGTGTCTCGGGAGCAGCACAGGAGCTGGTGCACTCTGGGCTTCATACGCAGCATCGCTCTCATGCCGCAGATGTGCAGCACACTGAGTACTTCAGCGTGGATCAGTTTGCTTATTCGAATTGTGGAGGGAAACCAGTCCTTCAATGCCGTTACTCTGCAGAGACAGGTTGGTTTCCATAGCTGTGTTCATGCTTTGTTGGAATAAACAAATAGACATACTTATATCTAAATGTACCTGTAGAGATTTTGCTATACACTCTTTATCAGTACTAGAAATAGCGCTTTGAGTAAAAAAAAGATGCAATTGACAAAATTGCTTGAGAGAGAATTTTTTTTTTTACATTGAGTTTTTTTTTGTATTGGTATTTGTTAATTGTTGGTGCAGAAAACACTAAGCTGTATGAACCAGCTTCCATCTAGCTTTGTGTTTTCAGATCCTGGCACTGCGCCTCCTGCAGGCGGTGCTCCCCTCTTGGGACAAAACAGAGCGATCTCAGGACATGAAGTTTCTGGTGGAGAAGTTGTTCTGTTTCCTTGGAAGCCTGCTGAGCACCTGCTCCTCAGACCTGCCTCTTCTCAGAGGTGCTTCCATGAATCCAGCTCGCTCCTTTTTTATGGTGAATTTCTTCGATATAAATGTTTCTTTTTGTGCATACAGAAGGGTCTTTTCGGAGAAGGAAGTCACGTCCACAGGCATCGCTGACAGCGACTCACAGCAGCACGCTGGCAGAGGAAATCGTGACTGTCTTGCGCACTCTGCACTGTCTCGGCCAGTGGAACAGCCTGATCAATGATTACATCAACACTCAGCTGAGCTCTGTTGGTGATGTCATGGCCAGCTGCCAGTCTGAAGCTGTAAGATTTATACACGGTGCCTCTTTCATTTATCCGATGCATTATTGATGTGCTCGGCTATAAACACCATTTGTCCCTGTCATTTGTTCATTTCAGTCCTTCCTGGAAGAGTATTTTCCTGACTCCGAAGGTCCCAGAGTTGGGAGTCTGATGGCAGTGTTGGCAGTGATAGGTGGCATTGATGGGCGCCTCAGGCTCGGTGGTCAGGTCATCCACGAGGAGTACGGAGAAGGAACAGTTACGCGCATTACACCAAAAGGAAGGATCACTGTCCAGTTCCATGAGATGAGGACCTGCAGGGTTTGCTTGCTTAGCCATCTCAAACCGGTATGATAATTATCAAAGGCTCCAAACCTGCAGACACATTCTGTTTCATATATAAACTCATTTTAATACATGTTTCCTCTTGTTGTGCAGCTGCCTGTCATATCATTTATTGTACAAAACCTGCCCTTCACTGAGCCCATGTTGGCAGTTTGGGCCCAGTTGGTGAGCCTAGCTGGAAGTAAACTGGAGAAACAACGTATGAAGAAGTCACTGAGCCGAGGGCTGACAGGTGCAAAAGACAGGAGTGTTCTATCAAATATCTCGGAAATATACAGATCTATGCTTTAATCTTATTTTAACAGGGCTCGAGACTGCAACCATTTTTTCAGTGTGCGAGAGTGAAAATTTAATCTGGTCGCATCCGTGCGAGCGCTCTCTCTCTTTCTCTCTGTCTCTCTCTTACGCAACTTGGCTACGGGTAATGCGACGGCGAATGCACCAATGCGCTCCTTTGGGGTGCGCGCGGTCTGCGAACGGAACTAGGCGTAACTAACCTTAAGTTTGAAATCCATGTTAAGATAACTAAACCAACGAAAACAATATTCTGGAAGAAAGTACAGATTTTAATTGTGTGGGGACAGATTCATTTAACTGCCAATGTGCTGGTTAAATATGCATGCTTTATGTGTGGCAAGAAATTAGCAATGATATTGCATTGTCAAATTCAAGTTACTTTTTGTAGCCTTTCAAATACATTAACTAAAAAAAAAATACTTCTTAACATTGTGTTCATGTAAACTGAGATGCTTAAGAATTTGAAGATGCAAGATACCGTTTTATTTCTTGATGTCAATTTATTTTATTTTAAACTGTTTTTAAGTTTCCATTTACATGATCAACTTAAATCTAATAAAATTAAATAAAACATTATTCTAAATAAATTTTACCTGTATAGAATTTAAAACACTGTATTGTCTTCATTGAGAAAGTTCCAGGAGGACTTTAATCCAGGTGAGATGAGGCAAAATGGTTTCTTGGAGAGTAAAGGTTGCAGACCCCTGACCAGGGGAAGAGGGTTAGAAGACCCCACTATCAGAGCTGGATCCTCTGAATTTAATTCCATGGGGTGAAGTAATGCAGACGCTAAGTTGGTTATGCTACTATTAAGTTAATTCCAGTACAGCCTTTCTGCAAAATAAAATAAACATAATACATGTAACCTGTTGTTATGCTTTGCTGTTATTAAAGAATGTCTTCTTTTAAAATTACAGTACATAAAATAAATTACATGTTATCTCAGCCACTGCTTGTTTCAGAAAAACTTAATATTGACACTGAAACCTGAAAACATTTAGTAAATATATCTCGAGTCATTGTCAATCTTTACTTCATACAAAACTGTGGTACGCCAGTTAAGTCAACTATTCATTAGCATGCATGGCTATGCTGTATAATCCTCTCCCCCCTCGCTCAAAAAAAAAGGAAAAAAGGCTGCGACAGTGCGACCAAATTCTGTGCTGGTGTGACCAACTGAGAAAGTTAGTCGCACCAGTGCCACCAGTGGAAAAGTTAGTGCAGAGCCCTGTAATCTTATTTACATTGTTTTTGTTAATCTTTTTACTTTTTTCTTCCTTTGTTCAGTAATTAATTAATTTGAATTGGTAAATTTGATAGTTTTTTTTTTTTTTTTTAATAATGAGACTTCTTCCTTTTTCTTTTTGAAGAATCAGTTGTCAGATTTTAAGGAATTCTTCAATGTTTGAATCTATCCTGTTGTGTTTCTAGCTGACCATGTGGACATTCACTTGCTACGATGCCAACAGTTAAGGCTGTACATATTAAAAGCCGCTCGGGCACTGCTTTCTCATCAAGACAAACTCAGGCAGATACTCTCCCAGCCGGCTGTGGTGGACTTGGGACCCATTTCTACTGGTAAGTAGGGCAACAGTGCACACATGTCTTATTTAAGTAGAGGCACAAATCTTTGTAGAAATTCAAGTAAACCATCCTGGACTGAAGTGTCAAAAATCATAGTGTACATTAGTTTGTTGCTGCTGTCTGTGTCAGAGTGGTTTGTTCTCATCAGTTTTATAGAAATCTACAAATAAAGTTTTTAAAGGGAAACTCAACCAAAATTACATAAAGAGCTCAATTGAAAGACTATTATATGTAAGCTTTACTGGTATGAATGACGGGTGATTTAGAAGCTGCATATGCATCACAGAGCACTTCAAATGCATGTTTGTGGAGGTCGACATGTTTGACAAACTGTAACAGAGTAATTATTTAAAGAAATGTATCTCAAACTGGTTTTGAGATTAAAGGCATTCAATTGTTCCCATCGTAGCATAGACTCACCAAATTTAAAGTCTCTTCCTTGTTCAACCAGAAGGCTGGATCTGTAGTACAATGCCGATGGTAACATCTACAGTAAATGAGCAACAAACTGCATTTTCTCATTTGCTGGTATGTGCAACGTCAAAATGTGTCCCCTGTAATGTTCCTCGTTATCTTAGGAATAAAGTTATAACAACAAAGGAACTGGATGACACGTTACTAAGCACTAAAATGTTCTGACGTGACGTCAGCGTGATATGCGAACACTGATTGGCTAAAATTGATATGCTCACATATAAAGGGATATTACATGTATATGAAGGCAAAATGTTTATATGTTGCAACACATCATTAGTTGGAAAACCTCACCTGTCTAACGATGGTGTAAACCCAGCTAAAACTCCCCATTAGTCAGTGAACAACCCAAGACATGGTGAATTTAACTTCACAATGATAGGAAGAGCTGACATTGAAATATCAAAAAGAGATGTTGCTATGAACGCAATGGCCGCCACAAGACGGTTATCCCTGTGGTAACTTTACTGGCACCTCCTCCTTAAAACCCAAAAAGTCAGAAGGTTGATGAGGCCCCGCCTTCACGGTCTCTATTCATACTGAAAATAGAGACCAAACAGCTTTTCCCCTCCTGCCCTTTCTTACATGAATTAATAACAAAGATTTATTATTCACCTTTAGCCCTTTCACCAAAAGTGCATTTGAGTCACTTTAGATGCATTATGAGTGTAGAAGTGAGGTTACCAACGAGAGATTGGACTGTAGCCTTCCTGAAATTGAATTTAAGACCCTGGGTTATCTCTTTACATTATCAGCCATGAATTTAAAACGAGCATAATGTAACCTTGATGTTTTTATGATTACGTGGTTTTTGGCGTCATACTTCTTATTAAAACGAAACACATTCTGCTTTATCCCTAAATCTTGTTAATTTATATTCTTAAAAATGGTTGAATATGTTAATGCAGCTTGCTAATCGTGTGCATTCCTTCCGAGTCTTATCCTAACACAGCTACCTGACTGTGTCTTCCTGTCTGCAGAGGATCCGGTGGTGTCCTCTCCAGATGTGGGTGACATGTCTCCGGAGGGCCCCCTCCTACCGCTCATCCTATTGCAGCAGCTGCTCTCTGCTGCCACTCAGCCGTCACCAATTAAAGCTATTTTTGACAGACAGGAGATGGAGGTGTGTGTGTGCAGACCTTAGCTGTGACAGTGTGGACTATGGGTTCTTCTGCTCTAACCTGAATACTGTCTCTGTGCGTAGGCGGCTGCTCTGGCAGTGTGTCAGTACCTGGCTGTGGAGTCTGCTCACCCGTCCTCTCCACTGTTTGAAGAGAGCAGCTCTAGTGAGGCCACTACGCCTGTTACTGTACAGCATGTTAGACCACCCAGACAGAAGAAGCAGAAGACCTCCCCTGTCCCCCCATTACCTATAGTCCTTCAGCTCATGGAGATGGGATTTCCACGGAAAAACATAGAGTTTGCCCTGAAGTCACTGTCGGGAATGACGGGCAATTCCACTGGTGTCCCAGGTATCTCAGCATGTGCCAGGAGCCTGAGTTTGAGAGCACACAGTTCTATTTTTATTTGTGGCAACCCTTTATGACTGTGAATAATGGAACACGTTTCAGGTTTGGAGGCCCTGGTAAGCTGGCTGCTGGACCACCCAGACATTCAAGTAACTGAGCTGTCAGACGCAGACACCATGTCAGATGAATACTCGGATGAGGAGGTGCTGGAGGAGCTGGAAGAGGCAGAGCCCACTTTCTCTGTGGTAGGTGATAGTCACAAGATTTTATCCCCTAACCTGATTTATTTTGTATTTCCATCTAATACCTTTCTGCTCCATCAGCCACCAGGTGCAGTGGTGACTGAGAGCCAGACGTTCAAGAAGAGATCAGATTTCCAGAGCAATGATGATTATGCTGTTTATGTAAGAGAGAACATTCAGGTAATCTCATTTACTGACCCTTGTGATGCCTAGTTTTCTTTAAAATATTCTACGCCTGCCTGAGGAAAATAAGGAATTGTTCAAATGGCTAACTGGTCTGACCGCAGGTTGGAATGATGGTAAAGTGCTGCAGAACATATGAGGAGGTTTACGATGGAGATGTGGGGAAGGTGATTAAGCTGGATAGAGATGGACTTCATGATCTGAATGTGCAGTGTGACTGGCAACAAAAAGGAGGAACGTACTGGGTGCGCTACATCCACATCGAGCTACTTGGTATGTTAATTTGGTTTTAATGGCACATAATTGTGAGAAGGAAAGAAAATATGATCTTCCACTCTAGGCTTCAAATGAATAGTTTTAAATTCACTCAGCAGACCTATTTTTTTGCCTCGTCTTTTCCAGGATTCCCCCCTCAGAGTTCTCCATCACATATTAAGATCGGTGACAAAGTAAGGGTGAAGCCCACCATCACAACACCAAAGTACAAATGGGGCTCTGTCACTCACAGGAGTGTCGGGGTTGTTAAAGGTAAGTTCTGTCACTACTATGTTCTTATTAAATGCCTTGTTTGTACTTTTACCGGAACATGAGCTACATTTAATAAAGCTTTTTTTGGCCCCCATTGAAATAATTGAAAATATGTTATACTTCATGTCAATACTTCATGACTCCCAATCCACTGTTAAAAGAAATATTGCAAATAATGTGTTTAAAAGACTCATGTGTCTTGAATATTTATATATACATTGCCTAACAAATTTATTAGACCATCACCCAAAATAATGTTTGTGCCACAGCTTCCCTAAATTATTTTTTGTTTCTGCAATGGTTAATACACCAATATGTAGAAGCTCTTTAACCAAAATGATATATTTTTAATGCTAAGATAGGATTTTTATTGTTATCCATAATCTTTCAAATTTACTGATTTACAAAACACTTGGAAAAATAGTAACGCACATTAATATTTCTTCATTAATGTCATTATTTACTTGCATTCCTGAACAAAAAAATTTGTTTTAGTGGTAGAATGTTATGCTTGATTAATTTCTGACTGATCAGAGATAGCTCAAATTTGAGTATAAATAGGACTAAGTTGTTTCAGATCATTTGCCATTTTTTGTTTTAAAAAAGTTTTTGGTGTTTCTTTTATGGGGAAAATGTGTCTGAAAATGTTTATTTGTGAGATATGCTCACAAATATCAAACATTTAGAAGGTTAAGATAAAGTTTGATTTAGTGGCATTTTGTTATTGTGCACTAATTTAGGCACTTTAATATATCAGAAATAATATGGTACTTCAATAGGAAGATATATGAATCAACCACTCCATGGGATTGAAACAGATACCCTTGTGGATGTGTTTAGCTTTCAGTGCCAATGGAAAGGACGTGATAGTGGACTTTCCACAGCAGTCTCACTGGACTGGCCTATTGTCTGAGATGGAGCTGGTACCCAGTGTCCATCCTGGAGTAAGGTAAATATATGTTCAAGTATCACTTGCCTCATAGCTCCAAAACTGTGTGATGTATGTATGGATTGTAATCTTGGTTCTGTTGTAAGGTGCGACGGCTGTCAGATGTTTCCCATCAACGGTCCAAGATTTAAATGCAGAAACTGTGATGACTTTGATTTCTGTGAAAACTGCTTCAAGACGCGTAAACACAACACCAGACATTCCTTTGGAAGAATCAATGAACCTGGTTAGTGTTGCAAAGCCATCATCTTTTACATGTTTCCATATTTGTGTGTAAGTGTTCATTGCAATGTTTCCCTTCAGGCCAGCCTCCAGCTTTCTGTGGACGTTCTGGCAAACAGCTCAAGAAGCATCACAACAGCCAGCGAGGGATGCTCATCGACGACTGGTCCCGTGCTGTTAAAAGTCTCAATGTGTCATCGTCGGTCAACCAGGCCTCACGGCTCATCGACTGCAGCGATCAGTGCTGGCAGTCATCCGGCTCGCAGGGAAAGGTGAGCATTGGAATCATAAACTCTAAGCTCAGTGTGAAAGGTCACACATGACTTGACTGTATCTTCTTTTTTTTTTTTTTTTACCAGCATTGGATTCGTCTGGAGCTCTTTCCAGATGTTCTTGTGCATCGACTAAAGATGATTGTGGACCTAGCAGACAGCAGCTACATGCCCTCACTGGTCGTGGTTTCTGGTCTGTTGAATTCATTTTTCTCAATTTTTATTCCAGTGCATAATAATTTTAAGTCATTTTCTTTACATAATTTGCAGTGACACTGCATGTTTGTTTTTGATTGGGTTTTTTTTTAACTTGGCTCTAAATCTACTTAGATTCATGCTTTTTTATAATAATTGTTTTGACTGAATTTCTTTTCTTTACTCATAGGTGGAAGTTCTTTAAACAATCTAATTGAGCTCAAGACGATCAACATTAATCCCACAGACACCACTGTGCTTCTCCTCAGTGACTGTGCTGAGGTTAGTCTGTATTTTACGTTCATTTTACGTATCTTCCTAGCTGTAGTTTTGTGGTAACTTGGATGCTTTTATCCACCACAGTACCACAGGTACATTGAGATTGCCATCAAGCAGTGTCGAAGCTCTGGGATAGACTGCAAAATTCACGGACTAAACATAGTGGGGCGCATCAGGGCAGAGGATGAAGACCTGGCCACAGTACCCTTCCTTGCTTCAGATAATGAAGAAGAGGATGATGATAAAACGGCTACTGGAAGGTGAAAGTAGTCGTATAACAAAACTGAATATTGTCTACAAAATTTTTGTAGAGCAGCAAATAATGATATTATTATGCCACTTCTAAGCACTAGTATATGTACAAGAACATACACATTTCATTTTAAAGATGCCAAAGAAATGAAGGTAAAGATTCCTGCTAATTATCTGTGTTTATTGATGCCTTTCAGTCTCATTCGAAAGAAGTCTTCTGGGCTGGAGTCTGCGGCCACCATCAGGACCAAAGTGTTTGTGTGGGGACTGAATGACAAAGACCAGCTAGGAGGCCTGAAGGGCTCCAAGGTTCAGTTTCCTGCTTTAATCTGAATGAAGCAATACTTTGTTACTTCTGGCCTCTGAATACTTAAGTCTAAAGCATCTTTTAAGCGATAAACATGTTACCCGTATGTTGGAAAATGTAAATGTTTGAAATGGCCAATAATTACGCATGGCATGGTCTTTAATATTTCATTTTTTGTTTTTTTTTCAGATCAAAGTGCCTTCTTTCTCAGAGACCCTGTCCGCACTCAATGTGGTCCAAGTGGCTGGCGGTTCTAAAAGCCTGTTTGCTGGTGAGCTAGGTCAACATTTCAAGGTGATGTTCTCTCAATGGTGTTTAACGCTTTCTAAATGTTGTCACTTTTTTAGTGACTGTTGAGGGAAAGATCTATGCATGTGGAGAAGCTACGAACGGCCGCTTAGGTTTGGGCCTCTCCAGTGGGACCATCCCAATCCCCCGTCAGATCACTGCCCTCAGTAACTACGTGGTGAAAAAGGTGGCTGTGCATTCAGGCGGACGCCATGCCATGGCTCTCACTGTGGATGGGAAGGTGTTTTCCTGGGGTGAAGGAGATGATGGCAAACTGGGCCACTTCAGCAGAATGTACGTTTTTGTAGGATTGTGTGTGTGGGCTCTACATGGATGAGTATTACATAGAATATGTAATGTTGCGTAGAAATGATTTTGGCATACGGCGGATTTGGGCTTCAGATTGTTTAGTCTATCTGTTCGAAACAGTAAATATACCCAGGGGTTGGCAAGCTTTAGTATCATAAGAGCAACTTAAGCCTCGCTCAAAAAACAAAAGGGAAGGTGAGAGCCACATATCAATCACTAATTGATAATAAAACACACATAGAATGTACACACATTATGTGTATGCATACTTTGGGGGCCGCAAGTTGCACGTCTGCACTAGACACTAGAAAAAAAATTACCCTAACCCTATGTAATTAATGTGGTGTTTTTTTCCCCCCAACTATGTTTACTGTGAAGTTGGTCTTAAATTAAATTTTAAATGGTAATAAAAAGTCTTAAAAAGTCTTGAATTTAATTTGACTAAAACTGTAGGAACCCTCTTATAATTGTGAGTGATCTCTTTCTCTAGGAACTGCGATAAGCCACGGTTGATTGAAGCGCTGAAGACCAAGCGAATCCGGGACATCGCCTGTGGAAGCTCCCACAGCGCTGCCATCACCTCCAGTGGGGAGCTGTACAGCTGGGGTCTGGGGGAATATGGTCGTCTGGGACATGGTGACAATACCACTCAGCTCAGACCCAAACTGGTAGGTTTTCAGGATCCACGTTGATGGTTAATTGCGGAGAAACTTGATGACTTTAAAGAATTGGACTGTAATGATTAATGACAATGTCCTGCTGCTAGGTGAAAGTGCTTCTGGGGCACCGAGTTATTCAGGTGGCTTGTGGCAGCAGAGATGCTCAAACTCTTGCCCTCACTGATGAAGGTACTTCTGTCAAAACAACAACCACCACTGATTTGTTTAGTACAATATGCTCTATACAAAATTAATGAAAGAAAGTTCTTTAGTTTTGCAGAGTTTATTTGAGTTCCTAACGGATGCTAATAAAAGTTTTTTTTTTGTACCAGGACTGGTGTTCTCCTGGGGTGATGGGGATTTTGGTAAACTGGGCCGTGGAGGCAGTGAGGGCTGCAACATTCCTCAAAACATAGAGAGGCTGAACGGGCAGGCTGTTTGTCAAATCGAGTGTGGCGCACAATTTTCTTTGGCTCTGACTAAATCTGGTGTGGTGTGGACATGGTGAGGCCAAAGAAACCATTACGTTTTTAATTGATTCTGGCCATGAGCGATTTTTGGACCATTTGCTGTTTGTCTTACCAAACAGGGGCAAAGGAGATTATTTTCGGCTGGGCCACGGCACTGACGTCCATGTGCGTAAACCACAGATGGTGGACGGTCTGAGGGGCAAAAAGATTGTCCATGTTGCTGTTGGAGCGCTTCACTGTCTGGCTGTCACAGACACAGGACAGGTTTGTACTTTACACACTGTAGGTGGGGCATAAACACACTGTTATTGACCTGGCACTGATTTATTTGGGTGAATTTATCTTTATCATTTACTTTACATGTTAGACTCAAATAAAAACAGCAACTCAATAATGTCAGAGGAGTTGAGACTGACATCTCGTATTTTCCAAATGTCTCAAAATGTGCAAAACATAAAGATATGAATGAAAGTGTTAAAGTGTCATGTAGCCTTCAGAGTGAATGATGTATTTATGTATTGAATGGCTACTGTAGAATGGATTGGACTTGTCTCCTATAGGTGTATGCGTGGGGTGACAATGACCACGGCCAACAGGGAAATGGGACCACCACTGTTAACAGGAAGCCCACATTGGTTCAAGGCCTGGAAGGTCAGAAGATCACTCGAGTTGCATGTGGCTCGTCTCACAGCGTTGCCTGGACAACTGTAGATGTGACCACACCCTCTGTTCATGAGCCGGTTCTGTTCCAGACAGCCAGGGACTCACTTGGAGCGTCATATTTAGGTAATCCACATAAACACATTTAAAGTGTTGTTTTGGGGGAAATGCTAACTATCGGCTAAATAACCGAAATAAATTATTCTCATGTTTATCACAGTGACCGTGCATGAAGAATAATAACTGAGGTTCATTTATTTAATTCAATACTTTTCAAAGGCAAAACATTGGTAATATAGAATCTTTATTGTCATTGCACTTTTTAAGGAGTTTTTTTTTTTTAAGAGTCTGCATTCTTAAGATATTACAACAAAATCTCGTTGGCACCAATTAATCAACTAAATAGCAGAAAGATTAAACCGTAGTCATAAATACATTTTTTAAATAAATAAAAGTTATAAATAAAGGCTAAAAGGCACAATCAGGTTAAAACCCGATTTATAATTAGGTGTTTATACTCATACAAAGAATTAGTTTTGGGGAAATGTAGTTATTAGTTAGCTAACCCAAGGAAATCATTTTCATCATGCTTATAATGACCATATCATAAAAAATAACAAATTAAGATTTATTCCTTTAATTAAATACTTAATTTAATGCTTAGTTTTTATTTTATTATTTTTCTTTGTCTTTGGAGAATCATTGTCTCTTTAATAGGAAAGCTTAAAGTAAAGGTATGTCGTGTCTTCACATTAGTAACTCTTGTTTTGTGTGTTTTTTTGTTTTTTTTAACTCTGTAGGTGTCCAGTCAGACAGTGACTCAGCAGCAGCGAGCAACAAGATGAGTGGCCAAAGCAACGTAAAGACTAATCGACCTTCACTGGCCAAAATTCTTCTCAGCCTGGATGGCAACCTGGCTAAACAACAGGCTCTGTCTCATGTGCTGTCATCTCTCCAAATCATGTATGCCAGGTATGTTTTCCTCTGGCAAGGAGCCCCACTCACGTCCAAAAATGTAATTTGCTATTTTTTGTGATAACAGGACTTTACTTGGTGTAAGTTGGGTTTGATTAAGCTAATGAAACATTTGTCAACAAAATAAAGGAGTGCACGAAACATTTCAAAAGAAGAGAAACTCTGATGTGTAAAGATCAATTTATGTTTATTTTACCAAAAGCAAGATTAGAAGTTAAATGATGATGTCTGTCTGTCTAGGATAAAGAAATAAAAATGAGTGACACACTATTTTATTTCAAAAAGAAAATGTCACAATATATTTTAGAGAGTTACTGTATGTCATGTGAAGCAGTAGAGATGTGTTCATGTTTTTTGTTAAATGTTGTATATAAAAGAAAGTACATGTGTATATATATACACAGTATATATAGATATATATATATATATATATATATATATATGTGTATATATTTTTTTGCATTATTTGGCAAGTCAAATGTACTTGTTAAATGCTTGCATTTATTTTGTGTGTATATTTGGAAAAGGTAACTTGAATTATTTATTTATGTATATGGGCATATAAGCATTTTTGCTTCTGCCTGTTTCAGTCTTGTTATATATTTTTCAATTGTGATTTATGTTTGAATATTTTTTTGTTAGACTAAACAAAGAAGCTGAAGCTGTATTTTCTAGACTTGGTGAATGTCGTCGGTTCCTGTGACTGTTGACATGATGTTGTTGTTCTGTTTCCATCAGGGATGTAGTGGTTGGTGCACTGATGCCAGCCAGCATGATTCTGCCAGCAGAGTGTCCCGCTAGCTCACCAGTCCCCCCATCAGACTCCTCATCCTCCTCCAGTGTCAGTGATGATGAAGGTTCTTCTGTCCAACCTGAGGCTGAAGAACGCATCAGCCCCAGTCCTTGGCAGGACAAGAAGGGAGAGGTTAGGGCGCACAGGGATAACTATTCTACTGGAGCTGTCATTTTAGCTTACTAGACGACGCTTAGTGATTTGATAAATGTCAGCGATAGTGTGATGCTTTGTGGTCATCTAAGCTGCTTTGGTTGTATATTATTTAATACAACCTTTTAAACAACCTTCTGAAATGTCAGCAGCACCTTTCTGAGGCATTTACTGTAATTTTAACTACAGATTGAGTTTGTGCACTTTTTTGTTCTACTTGTTTTGAGTGTATTTGAAGTGCCATTGTTATTAAATTTCACAGGAAGAAAGGGGGTAATATTCATAAGAGTCGGTTTAATCCTAAAACAAAATCAAGAAATTGTGGTCAATGATGGACGTGACACTCATAAAGCTGTCTTTGGATAAATACTTGATTTCACAATTTCATGTACCAGTGTTTTTATTTCACTCTATCTTGTTATTGTTAGAAAAACATATTCCTGTTGTGTGAGCAGGTTCCTTCATCAGACGATGCCGTCACCCCATCATCAGCTGTGACTCCGTCTGCATGTGGAGGGTCCTCGCGTCCTTTCATTCCTGTCACAGATGACCCTGGAGCAGCCAGCATCATCGCTGAGACCATGACGAAGACAAAAGAGGTCAGTGCGTCGAGCAACTGACAAAGCTGATGTGATCAAATAGGTAATTAGCCTATTTCAAGGTCTGTAACTCAGGTTTTGTGTTTTTATTGCTATTCTTAGGACTCTGAGAGCCAGAGTAAAGTGGTTGGGCCTGAGCCTCAGTACTTGGATGAGTTCACCAGCCTGCTGGTGCCTGATGACACTCGAGTGATGGTGGACGTGCTGAAGCTGGCTGTGTCCTGTCGCTCAGGGGAAAAAGGAAAAGAAGTGCTGTCTGCTGTGCTGTCAGGCATGGGCACAGCCTATCCACAGGTGATGTGCTGTTGTCTTTAACAAGGGACTGTGTGTGTCATTGTGTGTGGCCAAAGCTCTGTAGCCCTCAGTGTTTGCTGTGTCTGTGTGTAGGTGGCTGACATGCTGCTGGAGTTGTGTGTTACTGAATTGGAGGACGTAGCCACTGACTCGCAGAGCGGCCGTCTGTCCTCGCAGCCTGTTGTTGTTGAGAGCAGCCATCCATACACAGATGACACATCTACCAGCGGCACTGTGAAGATACCTGGTAAGCATGCACGTCATGTTAATAGAGTAACTAAACACCTGTTTTCTGCTGACCTGAGGGGGGAAATTAAAGAAATGCCTTGATTATGGGCGTTACTCCTGACGCATTAAGACACGCCCACTCAGGAAGTCAGTCTGCAGTGTGCTGCAGTGACAGACTGCTGCCTGCTCAACCACTGCACACAATACACAGCCCACAAGCATAAGCACACCCAGCCCCACATACGGTATATTACTCACAAACTGTCCATGCTCTACCCCCGCCATGAGCCTCAGAACACCGTGGCCTCACGCACACAGCAGAAAGAAGTACAGGCACGTTAGCGCAAACGCAAAGACAGAGGTTGATATACACACACTGTTTGTACATACTGTACACACATACCGTAGCTTGATGAACCCTTTTTAGAAGCACAGAGATACAAACATCACTGCAGGAATGCACAGAGCATTAGACTTCCTCATTGAGGCTGTCAATCAATGCTCACTGAGGACTGTGATTGGATGAAACCCTCTTCCCTCCTCTCAGCTTTTATAAGCGAGGCAGGGCCAACAGTTAAAGTTAATGACGCACTATAATCCAAATAATCCATCTCAGCCAATAGCAAAATTCACTTGTATTAGCCGCCGTTCAACCCTTAGAGGCCAGTAACTTTGACATTTTACAACTAAATACACAAAATTAAAACACTTTTACTAAAATGTTAAAAGTTGGACCAAGGATCAATCAACAGCACTACTTGATACCCAACATACATATGTATTCGGCATAAAAAAGTTGGTTTGGGGTTTAGTTATTCTTTAAGATCATTCTCCACCTCACTGGATAATTTTCCTGAACTTTGATGGCCAACTGGTTTTTTGCTCTGTAGGTGCTGAAGGTCTAAGGATTGAGTTCGATAGACAGTGTTCAACAGAACGACGCCACGACCCACTGACCATCATGGATGGAGCCAATCGAATTGTCTCAGTCAGATCAGGTGATGAAAGTTAGCCTGCATTAGTGACACCTAACTATCATCATGTGACAAGAGAATTGATGCATTTGTATGGTCATTGTGTGGCAGGTCGGGAATGGTCTGATTGGTCCAGTGAGTTAAGGATCCCAGGTGATGAACTGAAATGGAAGTTTACTAGTGACGGCTCAGTGAATGGTTGGGGCTGGCGCTTCACTGTCTACCCAATCATGCCTGCTGCAGGTAAGACCAGGTTTGAAACATGTCACACATTTCTGTTGAAATTCAGATTCACATGCACTTGATTTCTCACATTAAGGTTTTTTATGTTTTGATCTTAGGTCCCAAGGACTTGTTGTCAGATCGCTGCATCTTATCCTGTCCATCCATGGACTTAGTTACATGCCTTTTGGACTTCAGGCTCAACTTTGCTTCCAACAGGAGCATCGTGCCTCGTCTAGCTGCTTCCCTTGCAGCTTGCGCACAGCTTAGCGCTCTAGGTACAGCCTGATATGACAAACTCTACCATTAATCTGTGGCATGTTCATATTAAATGCACTATTCTCTGAGTAGCTCTTATGGAAAAAATATTGTTTTCTTAAATTAACAATTACACTTTTCTCTGTAATAATATTGCTTTATTTTGTAAAGCTGCTGGACACAGGATGTGGGCTCTGCAGAGGCTACGAAAGCTACTGACGACAGAGTATGGTCAGTCCATCAACATAAACAGGCTGCTGGGAGACACAGAAGGAGAAGCGCGCTCTTTGGTAATATAATACAATACAATGTAGAACAGTGGTTCTCAAACTTTTTTAGCTCAAGTACCCCCTTTCTCTTATTTCTGAATCTAAGTACCCCCTTTGTCCGACTTCAACATTGTGCTCAAAATTCTATGAAAGAAACAACTTTAGAGAATAATGATGGAATGATTGAGTGATGCCACACATTTGAAAAAATTCCATTGTACACCTTTAGATGAGAGATTAGCCACTGATGCTACCATTGGCTGGGGAGGAGAAGCAGGAACGAGTGAGATTGTGGCGCTACAGAGTGATATTGTGACGTATCCAGCAGCTCACAGCTCCACATACTAACACAGAACATGTGTGGACCTGAGTGGATTATTGATAATGTTGAAATGGTGAGATAAAACCATCAACTAACCGGGCTAAACGGGTCATCACTGCGTGTCATGAGGAGGGGGGAGTACAAAATACCCCCAGCCTGTGAGCCAGATAGCAAAATAAAAGGTGACATGTAGGAGGTAGCAGCGCACCTTTGGATGAGAGATCATCCATGCTCAACAGAGCACAGAAGAAGAGTAGGAAAGGCGTTTATGAGACAGAAAATGGCGCTACGTACAGAGTTGACGTTCCCAGCAGCGCACAGAAGCGCACACTCGACCAGAGCATGTGTGGAACTCATGGATAGTGTGGCGATGGTGAGATAAAACAATAAAAAAACGGGGAATGCAGTGACACTTTGTATGTCCGGGAGGAAGAGGAAGTTACGTGTGTGCAGACTGACGGGAGAGAAAGTTGGAGGAACGCCAAAATACAGTAAGAAATTCATTCAACTCTGACCCAGATAGCAAAATAATAATAGTTTTGCCATCAAAAGCCCGGTCTGTGTTTTTTTTTTTTTTTTTGTTTTATATCAAGAAACAATGTTCAGATGTTAGAGTTGTCACTAAAGCAAAAAAAATAGCTTTAAAGTCGCTTTTTTCTCAACTTTTTGCTCTGAAACTGAAGATTTGTGCAAAACTTCCTCTATTCAACGGCTGATTACAAAAAAACGAAACGAGCCAGAAACAAATTCTGAATGAAAATTGAGGCTTCAATCTTTCAGAATCTGGTGTCAGATTTCAGATAGTCATAGTAGAAAATATTCTGTGGGTCTTTCTACCCCCCTCAAAATGAGGGGGGTAGAAAATGGGAAGATGTCTTGCACTGAATGAGTTAAGGGGGAAAATATCATTAGGTTTTAAAGTTGTAGAAAACTAAATAAACAAAATGTTTTCTTTTGAATAACATTATTAAATGTTTGTTCAGCAGACATAAAAGTCCATCTGCCTTTAATTTAACTTCCTAAAATGTCATTTAGGCTACGTTCACACTGCAAGCCATAATGCTCAATTTTGATTTTATTGCTCAGATCCGATTTTTTATTTGTCCGTTCACATTACCATTTAACATGTGACCTTTATCAGACTCCAGTGTGAACGGTTTGTGGCTCCAATCTGACTCGCATGCGCATTGACGCGTTTGTCTCAAAAGTTTTTGTGCAGCCGAGCCAGAGAATGAATGAGCAGGCGCAGAAGAGGACGAGGAGAAACATTTTTTGTTTTGTCTTTTTGTGGTGCCGTTTTGCTTTTAAACACAGACCATTTATGACAAATAATACATATATAATTATATAATGAGAAAGGTGAATTGAACTAAGTTAAATTGATATGAACCTTCAAGCGTTGACCCGAACCTGACAGAGCAAAACCGAAAACAAGTCCGACAGACATTAGGTATTTATTTCTGTTGCTATAAAGTGACGTCAACGTATCAAATGCGTATTAAATCCCCCTTGACCGTTCACTCTGAGGTCGCATTGAAAAACATCCGATCTGTATCTGATTCAGGACCACATATGAAAGTGGCCTGAATCTGATTTGGAGAGATGAGCTATGGGTCGCATTTGAGTGTTCACACTGCTTTTAAGAAATCAGATTTTGTCACTTGACTCCCAAAAAAATCGAATTTGGGCCACTTTTGCCTGCAGTTTGAACGCAGCCTTAATGGTCCTGTGCTCTCACCTTTCCACGTTGATCAAGCAAAATGTTCATTTAAATAGGGCCCTTTCAACGCACACTATTAGTGCTACAATATTAGTGAATTCTCCACAGCAGGTGAACAAACAGCGCCACCAAAGGTTTTAGGGACGCGTCTGGTTCACCACCTTTTATTTCAGATGTTAGTGAATCCTCCCCATAGTGTAGGCTTCATTGATCAATAAATCGAAGATCTTTCACAGATCTCTGCATCAGTATGTTTTAGTTGTCTTTCTTTGATCCTCTTTGATCTCGCATCTTCGTTTTCAGTTTAAAATCATTTGATTAGATTTCAGCACTCTAAAGGTTCTGTGTAACACTGGTGTAACTGATGTAAAATGCTTCCCTACAGAGTTTCACGGGCAGTGCACTGGCAGCTCTTGTGAAGGGTTTACCAGAGGCTCTACAGAGGCAGTATGAGTATGAGGACCCCGTTGTCAGAGGAGGGAAGCAACTGCTTCACAGTCCCTTCTTCAAGGTAAGCTGTCAGCTCAACTTAGCAACTCAGTAGCCTTGTGTCTTTAATGGGGTTTAGGATGAGTTCAGATTGTTATTCACAGATTGTATTTGCTGTTTTGTCCAGGTCTTGGTTGCTCTTGCTTGTGACCTTGAGCTTGATACCCTCCCCTGCTGTGCAGAAACCCATAAGTGGGCGTGGTTTCGCCGCTACTGTACTGCCTCTAGAGTGGCTGTTGCTCTGGATAAAAGAAGCTCTCTGCCCAGACCATTTTTAGATGAGGTAGGTGCATCAGATCCCACTGTACCTAACAGAGTTCATCCTCTTCTACTGTCCTCATCATCCTCCACTCTATTAAAGGTCACAAAGAAAATCCGAGAGCTTATGGCAGATCATGAGAGCATGAATGGACTCCACGAGAGACATGACTTGTTCAAGCGCGAACATGACGAGCAGCTCGTACAGTGGATGAACCGGCGCCCTGATGATTGGACTCTTTCAGCTGGGGGCAGTGGTACAATTTACGGCTGGGGCCACAACCACAGAGGGCAGCTTGGGGGCATTGAGGGGGCAAAGGTCAAAGTGCCTACGCCTACTGAAGCCCTTGCAACACTGCGACCTGTCCAGCTCATCGGAGGAGAACAGACTCTGTTTGCTGTTACTGCTGATGGAAAGGTCTCACCTCATTGTGGACACACGCACACACACACACACACACAACTTCAATACATTTACACATGGAATCCTACAGCATTTTAACTGCTCTAGGCTTAATTTCCCCAGAAAAGTCAGCATAGATTGGTCATGTGTGAACATGCAATCAAAGTCTAGCGTGCATCAGGGAAGCCAGTTGTACTTTGATCTCAGAGCATTTAAATTTAATATACTTCTCTGAGAGAGCCGTCTGACAGGCAGCAATAGCATGAAGTAAGTTAAAGTGCATTAAAAACAAGCTGCTCTGTAACTAACTGGGTTTTTCAATGACTTCGAAGTGAAAACGTAAATGAACAGATGAAGGTGTTAGAATTATCAGCTGTTCTCCACCCATTCGGCCTGAGTCCAGAACTATCCCTGTGTGAGAGCAGTCAAATACAGATATTCTCAACTTGTCTGATGGGACCTAAAAGTTGGGTTGCAACAAGCATTTGCCAGATCTCATTTAATTAAAATAAATAGTTTTTTGTTTGTTTGCAGAAAATGTCATTGATTAACTTTTTTTTTAACATCTAAAGTTTAAGTTTGTGAAATAAAGCTGATGCCTACTATATAAAGAAAAAATAACTTAATCTGTCAAACCTTTCTTTTTAATAAATAGAAAATAGAATTTTAACTTTGTTCTTGATTAGGGATTCCTTGCTTGTACAGTATTTAATGTGGGTTATAAACACAAACAGTTGAGAACCTCCACTCTAATACACCAAGAGATAAATTAATGGCTGTTTTGGAAAATTGACTAAAACAGACCTGTTAATAGTTAAACTAACTTATTCTCTTGCTTCCTAGCTGTATGCCACAGGATATGGGGCAGGCGGCCGATTGGGTATTGGTGGCACAGAGTCTGTGTCCACACCAACGTTGCTGGAGTCCATCCAACACGTGTTCATCAGGAAGGTAGCAGTGAACTCAGGAGGAAAGCACTGCCTGGCGCTGTCCTCTGAGGGAGAAGTCTATTCCTGGGGAGAAGCTGAGGATGGCAAGCTTGGCCATGGCAACAGAAGGTTAGAACAGCACCACCACTAATCGTTTATAGCTCACAGCACAGGCGTGGTTTCCATTCACAGTTAATGTTCAGTGTTTTCTGAGTAACAATGATTGCTTGCCTTTAGCCCCTGTGACCGTCCTCGCGTCATTGAGTCTCTGAGGGGAGTGGAAGTGGTAGATATTGCAGCAGGAGGCGCACACAGTGCCTGCATCACTGCCAGTGGAGAACTTTTCACCTGGGGCAAGGGTCGCTACGGGCGGCTGGGCCACGGCGACAGCGAGGACCAGCTTAAACCCAAGCTGGTGTGTGATTACTCAGCTCAGTTTCCCACAAGTATCAAAGTGTCGGATTGCTGGACGTGAAACGAATAAGTGTCTTTACGGTTTATCCAGGTGGATGCCCTGCAGGGTCACAGGGTCATTGATGTGGCCTGTGGCAGTGGTGACGCTCAGACACTGTGTCTAACTGATGATGACATGGTCTGGTCCTGGGGGGATGGAGACTACGGGAAATTGGGCCGGGGAGGCAGTGACGGCTGCAAAATCCCCATGAAGGTACGATTAATTTGTAACTTAAGCTGAAAGGCAGATAAGATTTTGCCTAAATTCTAACAATGACTTTTATGTAGTTAGTTAGAAAGTTTTAAAACATCCTTAATGAACTTTAAAATGTCTAGTGTTATCCTGGAGGAGGCTCAGGTCTAAACTGTGTGTCATTACAATCTAGCTGCAACATCTTTGCTTTTGGTTAGATTTTTATTATTATTTGCACATACAATAGAAGACTGGTTTAAATGTTTTTTTCTAGCTTAGAAAAATGTGTAATTAATAATTTACAGACAGTTTTTTTGATTGATGTTTATTTGTTCTTGGCTGTCTTCAAACATACTGTCTTGCTGAAAGCTTTCACAAACAAACCCATTACTGATCACCACACTGTTTCTTTAAATGTCTATTGTACTGACTGACTTTTGTCATTCTTTAAGTAAAATTATATAATTGGTAAAAACATGTGCATTGCAGTAGACGCTAGAATGTTTTTTTCCACTGTACCTTGACGTATATTTTCAGCTATTGTTGTTTTTTTTTTCTCCAGATTGACTTTCTTACCGGCCTTGGCGTGGTAAAAGTTGAATGTGGCTCTCAGTTTTCTGTGGCTCTTACAAAGCCTGGGGTCGTGTTTACATGGTAGGTGTCCTTTGAGGGGTGCAGGGGATGAGTGTTGTTGATGGTGAGGCTCATGCATGTATGCTGTCTGTTAAAGGGGTAAAGGGGACTACCATCGTCTGGGCCATGGGTCTGATGACCATGTGCGACGACCCAGACAAGTGCAAGGCCTACAGGGCAAAAAGGTCATCGTCATCGCTACGGGGTCATTACACTGTGTGTGCTGCACCGAGGATGGTGAGGAGAACCTCTGCATGCACTACATAGAGCAGTGTTTCTCAAATGGGGGTATGCAATGGCACTACGGGGGGTACTTGAGAGAAAGAGAGAAAAAAAAAATTACAAATAGAAAAAACAATAAGCATAAAATTATATTCATTGTTAGTTAAAAATGATAATCACACTAAATATTACCAGCAACTCACAAAATGACAACAAAAACACTCAAAATAAGAGAAAAATATACTGAATAATAAAAAGAACCAAAATACACAAAATGACACCAAAAACACACGCACACTAAGAGAGAACAAATACTCACTAAATGAGAAAAATACAGAAGATCTCTATTAAAATGCACAAAGTAAAAGACAAACATACAAAACGACATAAGAAACAACCAAACAACACCAAAAACACACACTGAGAGAGAACAATTTATACACTGAATAATAAAAGCAACAGATAAACAACTGAATAGACTTAATGACACTAAAAACACACAAAATAACAGAAATGATCTTGATTAAAACATGAACTGAAAATACAAGGTCAGTTTTGTTCCCACACCAGGTGGGAGATGACCAGAAATTATAAAACTATAGAAATATATTTATTTTGGAGGCACTAAATACTGTTTCATTCACTTATTTACAAAATTAGATTTTTTTAAATGTGCGTTATCACTCGTTTATGCCTTCATAATGCTCTATAGTTGTTGCTTTTTTTAATATATATATATATATATATATATATACACATACACGGAATGCCAAAATAACTTGGAGAAACCACTGACCTACAGTTTTTACACAATACGTCGGTGACTGTTGACAGTTCAGCTTGGACTGTCTATAAAGATTTGTTCTTGTTTTTCCCAGGAGAAGTTTACACATGGGGTGACAACGATGAGGGTCAGCTTGGAGATGGGACGACTAATGCCATCCAGAGGCCGCGGTTAGTGGCGGCACTGCAGGGAAAGAAAATCAACAGGGTTGCCTGCGGCTCCGCCCACACTCTGTCCTGGTCTACCAGCAAGCCCACTAATGCTGGGAAATTGCCTGCACAGGTATCACAATAAATGTCGCCTTGTAACAACCCCCAGTAGAGGGCAGTCATGATTCATAAAGATTAATGGAATCTATTTGCAGCCAATATTCTGAATGTTTATCAATGCAAGATCCAACACAATCTGACAGTGTGTAATGTTTTTAAGGTTCCCATGGAGTACAACCACCTGCAGGAGATCCCCATCATAGCCCTCAGGAACAGGCTGCTGCTGCTGCATCACATCTCAGAGCTGTTCTGTCCATGTATCCCAATGTTTGATCTGGAGGGTAGAATGGGACAGACGGGCCACGGCCCTCCAGTGGGCTTTGATACGCTGAGGGGAATCCTCATCTCCCAGGGCAAGGTGAGAGCATGTAGACAAAGGAAAAACAAGGAAGTGACCAAAACCCTTGACTGTGAATAAAGCTTTTGTGTGTTTTTTTGTTATTCCTGTGAATAGGAAGCAGCTTTCAGGAAGGTTGTTCAAGCCACGATGGTGAGGGACCGTCAGCATGGGCCTGTGGTGGAACTGAACAGGATACAGGTGCAGTTGGAAATTATTTTCAAGCCTTGTTTAACCAATGTTAGGCCCTGTTTACAAAATGGAAATTCATTCAAGTTTACTTAGTTAAAAATGATAATTATCATAATAATGATGGAATAGATTTTGATTAGAACATTGTCTTGGTCCCACACCAGGTGGGTAAAATGTTGTAGTCGAACAAAAGGGGGTCATTTTATTAGCATGTTTTAAATATGTTCCTCATGCAACCAAGGTTTTCTACTCTCTCTTTTTTAATGTGTCTCTCTCTAAATATTTTATACCCATACACTTTTGTACTGATGAACTGTTGCACTAATGAACGTTTTATTCTGACAGCCATTTACTGTACCTTAATCATCATAAAAGCAACATCTGTCTGTTTGGCTTGAATCATTGAAGTGTAGTTGAATTATGATGGGAGGGGCATGTGCACTTCCCTTGTGCAATGACATTAAAATGATTCTATTCTATTGTACTACAAACAACAAATTGTTGCATGGTATAAAATAAAACATTTCCAAAGCATTAGAACTATAGGAATGAATTTGAACAATCAGCCTCTAAATTATCTGAGCCTTCTTTCTGACTACTTTCCTCCCTCCCCTCACCATGAGGCAACGTTCCAGACTGGCCCGTGAGCAGTACACGTGATGCCTTTCATAAGGGGATTTCACTGTGACCTCCTACAGGGAGCAGAGCATTTAGTCCACTTTGACTCTGAGAACTGTAGAATGACTCTCCATCTCCTCAGATGAGTTACAAATCAAACATTAATCCTCCTTTATTCCTGAAATGTGCAGGTGAAACGTTCCCGTAGCAAAGGTGGGCTGGCAGGTCCAGATGGAACCAAGTCTGTATTCGGTCAGATGTGTGCCAAAATGAGTTCATTCAGTCCAGACAGTCTGCTGCTGCCACATCGTGTGTGGAAGGTCAAATTCGTAGGTAGGTCTCTGTCTACCCCTCACTCACAGCTTGTGTGAAGGCTTTTTCATGTATTCTGACCAATGTCCTCTTTTTCCACAGGAGAGTCAGTGGATGACTGTGGTGGCGGTTACAGTGAGTCCATTGCTGAAATGTGTGAAGAGCTGCAGAACGCCCTGACTCCTCTGCTGATCGTCACCCCAAATGGTCGCGATGAATCAGGCGCCAACCGGGACTGTTTCCTGCTCAACCCCACGGCCAAGTCCCTTCTACACATGAGCATGTTCCGCTTCCTAGGTACAAATTAATTAGTCTCCTCGCTAGGTCTGGGGTGGTAATCCCAGATAAACAGAAACAAAAATTTAAAAAATTATTTTTACTTAAAAAAAATGCCTAAGTAAGCCTGACATCTGTACAAATTAAACAAAGGTTCCGTGTGGTGGAACAGGCTTTTTATGGTCAGAACATTTTTCCACTATGTAGTGACAGATAACTGCTCATGTTTGCTCTGCAGGAGTTCTCCTGGGTATTGCTATCAGGACTGGAAGCCCTCTGAGCTTGAACCTCGCAGAGCCCGTCTGGAAACAGCTAGCAGGGATGAACCTGACCATCGCTGACCTCAGTGAGGTACGTACACGGTAAACACACTCATCAGTTACCACCAGACCTGTGTACGCTCTAAAAAAGAACTTGCGTAAACAAGTGTAACACTGCATCACAATTGAAATACAAATTTCAATATGAGAGCCAATTTGTATTAAAGGGGCGGTATTATGAAAAATTCACTTTATAATGGTTTTGCTACAGTGATATACATTCTTTTAGCCTCATTCAGAGGACCAAAGTTGAAAAAGTTCTGTTTCCTCCATTCCTTGTTTTTTCACATTTTGTGAAAAGTCAGCTCCAAATGGGCGAGTTGGAGCTGACGGGGAAACTCTTCCTCTTGACAGTCTCAGACTACCTCACAGGTAAAACAAACAGAGCGAAGGCAGGTTGATATTTCAGTTAATATATTTACGTTCAGTATATAGATGAACCGAAACTTAAAAACGGCCTGTTTTTAGCAGCGGTCTGAAAGTGACTTTTTAGAGGGCTGAAACTCCAGAAAAGAGGTGAGTTTGGGAAAATAAACCTCAAATGCTCTGTTGTTGGGGTTCTTGGAACAAATGGAGATGGGTGAAAAATATCATAATACTGGAGCTCTAAGTAGTAGAATGTTTGAACATGCCATCTGAGGTCAAGGATCACACTCCTGTAAAACAGCAATTTAGATTATCTGTCAACCATGTATATGGATCAGAGGATGGGCATTTTCACGGTTATTGCAACACAGAACCAAGCCCACAGGAGACCAGCAATGGGAAAACGGGGTACAGTTCACAGCTGAGAGTAGTGAAAGAGGAGTTCTGGAATCCATCTACTTCAGGCCTTCCTTTTGTCAATTTAACATCACTAGTACAGTGCCCGTCGGAAGTATGCATTTATGTGGGAGCATAAGTAGAGTTGTCAATTATGGCCAAATGAGTGTGTGTTTGAAGTTTGGATGTATGAGGTGTACATACTCTGTCGTGTTGTAAAGGGGTTTATTTGCCGGTGCAAAATGTGGGTGCAATTTAGCTGGGTTTCTTTGGAGTCGTGTATTTTTGTATCTTTCTGTTGTGTTTTTGTGCATTTTTTTGTATAATTATTGTTTTTGTTGCCATTGTAGTGTGATTATGGAGTCATTTTTTGTGTAAATATTTAGTTTTGTGTATTTTGAGCCATTTTCATATTTTTGTTGTATTTTTCTGTAATGTATGTTTTTTGGAGGCATTATGTGCATTTTTTTATCTTTCAGTTGTCTTTTTGTGCATTTTTTGTATAATTGTTTTTGGTTGCCATAGTAGCGTGATTCTGGAGTCATTTTGTCTACTTTTTGTATAAATATTGTTTAGTTTTTTTTTATTTTACTCATTTAGTATATTTTTATTATAAATAAATACCATGTGTGTGTGCTCCCGTGAAATGTTTGAGACGCTGATAACCAAACTCCATAGGCATTGTAGCACCAATCAGAAAAGTATCAAAACTGTAAAGCTCCAAATTACGAGTGAGTAAGTAAATTAAAGTATCTATAATTTGGATGTCTTTTTTTAAAAACAAAAATAATTTTTTACCTTCAAACCGAGTGGGCTCGGCACCACCGAGAATTTGCAGTTTTCCAGATGGAGTATTGAACGGGTTGAGTTCAATACCGACTCTAGTGAAACAGCGAGCAATTACACGGACAGTTATATGGTTTAAACAATGGGAAAATTGTCGGTAAAAGACTCACCAGTGTCTGTCGGTTTCAAATGATCTATTCAGAGAGCTCAGGTTTTGAGACGCGACAACAGCATGGCAGGCACAGAGATGGAAAAGGAAGTGTACTTTTGTTTTTTAAGTGGACTCTGTGACCCGCGACTTAAAGGAAGTTTGGGATCACGAGGATGATTTTAAATAACCATGAAATATTAACTTCAATAGCTTTTATCAGTACAAAAACTTTTTTAATATTGACTGTTTTTTTTAACCCAAACAAACTGCGTGTTTCAATTGTCTTTCATAATCAATATATCGGCGAATAATTTTATATCCAAGGTGGAGAGAACAGACGAAATTCATTTACAGTCTGGATGCTGAGTGGAGTGGGTCTGACTGTCAGCTGGGATCACCACTGCCTGTGAGAGCGGTGTGGGGGAGGGCGGAGCTACAGCAGCAGCCTCCGTTGCTTAGGAGAACAATAAATAGAGAGTAGGGCTGGGCGGTATACCTAGTTCATACTGAATACCGGTATATACAGTATTTTTGTTATGATATTAATTTTTAATACACTGCCGTTACCGGTGTATTTGATTACACGACTTTCGGAACACTATGCTGCGCTGCGTTTGAGACCAGACCCTTTTCTACGTTGCACTTCTAAATAGGAAGGTAAACAGTAGTGCTCTGGTGTTAGAAGCGGTGTAAATCATACGTGTAAATAAAAAGGAAAGACACAATTGAAAGCTCGGAAGCTGCATGTGAGCATGCAGTAATACACAAAAAAGAGAGCAAAGGATTGTAATTTGTAATTCCTATAATGCAGGAAAAAGTCCTGGTGGAGCTGCAAACAAAGAGCCATTGGGCTGCTGTTACAAACTTGTATTATTACTAGTTTGGAATTATTCCACAATATTCACTCATCACGACAGTAAAATAGAGCATCCTTAGTCAATCTACTGCAGTAATTCCTCTCTCTTATCTTTATTTTTATTTTTCCTCTATCTTTTCTATCACTATTATTATTATTATTGCTGGCTTGTGTTGTTTTTGTTCCGGGCATCGACTACCAAGTCAAATCTCATGTGTTGTTTTTTTATAAACTGTACTTGCAAAATAATCCTTTCTAAACCTTCTGCTCCGATTTTTTGCTTTTCTGTTCACGTGACCATTTAAAATGAGACCTGTATCAAACTCCAGTGTAAACTGTTTGCGGCTCCAAACTTACCCGCATGTTATGGGTCGGATTTGAGTGTTCACACTGATTTTAGAAAATCAGATGTGGTCTCTTGACCCCAATAAAATTGGATTTGGGCCACGTTTTCCTGCAGTGTGAACGCAGCCTAAGAGCTCCATAGTTGGAGCGTTCACCAGGATACTGGTAAGGGACCATAGGTTTTGAAACAGGGAGACGAGGGTGGAGCATGGTTGTTTCTATACAAGTCTCCAAATTTTACATACTGCAGCTTTAATGCCATTCCTCTGTTTGCAATCTGCCAGTTTAGTGAGTATGCCATGTTCACCTGCTCACTTCCAAGGTCTTTGAATGACACATTGTTGGCCTAGTGAATACATAATATGAACATGACAAGCGGCTTCATGTACCGCTACAGACAGTACATGCCAATTTATTTCTGTTGTAAAATGTGTGAAGAATTCAAGTTTTACTGTGGGGACTGCCCACATTCAAATAGCCATTACTTTGTCAAATATTCTTGGATTTCTATGTGTGACATCATTGGAAATCTTAGAAATCACACTTTCCCTGGCTGACTTGCTCCTGATTTACTCATGGCGCGTCACATATGTACTATATTGCCTCTTCCTAATGTCAGATGATACAAGTCTTATCTCACATGATGCGCCTAAAGGAGTCGTTAAAAAAAAAAAAAAAAAAAAAAACACACACGTTGCTGCCTGCATTCATAAGATAAAAACCTAAAACTCATGTCTACATACTTTCAGAGTAGAGTAGTGAAAGAACCTCCTTTAACTTTTGTTTGATGGTATAATATATATATATATATATATATATAAAATACTTTTGTGAACACAAACTGATTCTTGTCTCGTGACCTTTTTTAAAATTGGTAAATGTGAAATATAGGGAATGCTTCCTCCATAGCTTCCCTTATTAAGGGGTGTTTGCCCTGCAGCTTTCTGAAAAGTCAGGTGATGAATAGATTGTGCCCTCGTGAAAGAGCATCAGCCGTGTGTCTGTGTTTGTGTAAAAGTATCTCCACCAATGATTTGCTCCGTTATTCTCAGGTGGACAAGGATTTTATTCCTGGCTTAATGTTTATTCGGGACAATGAGGCAACAGCGGAGGAGTTTGAAGCCATGACGCTGCCTTTTACCGTCCCCAACGCCAGCGGGCAGGACATCCAGCTCAGCTCCAAGTACTCACACATCACACTGGAGAACCGTGCAGAATATGTCCGCCTAGCTATTAATTATCGGTAAATGATTCCTCTGAATGAGCATCGCATGATTTGCTCCTGTTAGTCCTTCCCTAATGTCTCACTTTGCGCTCTCACCCCCGCAGGCTGCATGAATTCGATGAGCAGGTGTCGGCCGTGCGTGAAGGAATGGCCCGAGTGGTTCCCGTCCCTTTGCTGTCTCTGTTCACTGGATATGAGCTGGAAACCATGGTGAGGAGGAAGCCATCCATTCGCTCCATTCTCTCACTCTTAGTTTATGCAACTTGTTAATAACATTGTGTTCCTCAGGTGTGTGGCAGCCCAGATATCCCACTCCACCTGCTGAAGTCAGTGGCTACATACAAGGGGGTGGAGCCAACTTCGCCGCTCATCCAGTGGTTCTGGGAGGTGATGGAGTCATTCTCCAACACAGAAAGGTCTCTTTTCCTGAGGTTTGTCTGGGGTCGCACTCGCCTGCCCAGAACCATAGCGGACTTCAGAGGGCGTGACTTTGTTGTGCAGGTGAGAACAGTCAACCTTAAAGGAAGTGCTTAGTGGTTGTCGGGGGGGCAATAGGTGACTTACACTCGATTTATGTTTTTTTTCAGTATATTGTAGTTTTACAAGAAAAACAATAATGGTCAAAGTCAGTGGAAAAAATGCCACAAAGACCCTTTTATCAGAATCAGAATCAGAATCAGCTTTATTGACCAGGTACAGTTTAGAACAATACGAGGAATTTGACTTGGTAGTTGCAGTGAAGGAAGACACATCAACACACCGGAGCAGCCTTTTGCGGCGCCCACATATTTAGGTGAAGAAGGGATCAACAACAGGAGGAGAGGAGGGGTGAGGGGGAAAAAAACTGCCAGTTTGAAACTGATTTCCTTAAACAGAGAAAACAGTGTGAAACCAGGAAAAAAACCGCCTCTGCAAACATAAATGTAAGCATGACACAGTCAAACAACTCGAGACAAAGCATGTAGGAAGGGTTGGGTGGGAGGTTGGCTGGGGGAGGGGGTCAGGTGGGAAGAACAGCAGGATTCCAGCTATTTGGGGACATGGGCGTGCTGCCAATGGGCGCTGCAACCACGCCTCCATGCAGCTGCGGATGGGAGGTGGGGAAAGATGGCCAACGAGGCATTTGAATTTGAAGACCTGTAGCTGCGTTACTGACAACCAGATGACGTGTGGAAAAGTTCAGCATCAACAGTTCCAGGTGGGAATGTAGGGAAGGAGCGGGGGGAGGGAGTGGGGGTAAGAGCCGCCGTCTGCAGAAACTTCCTGGTGATAAGAGATGAGACAACCTTGGCTTTAGCCTTGGCTGGCTGGGGAGCCGAAAGGGAGATAAGCAATGTGATTTGATACAGGCTATGTCAATTTCAATAGCCTTCTGTCCTGGGTCTCTCTGCTGTAATCCAATGAATGGCCTAGTTTCCACTTCCAAGCCAGGTCTCCAACTTCTCCCAGTTGTTATCCATAACGCGTAGACGATCCAAAAGCTCTTGCTTTTGATATCGATCAACACATGAGTCTGAGTGTTCAGAGCCCTGCTACATCCTTCAGAAATCACTGGCAGCTTTTCCAAAACAGTCGCCAGCGTAGTACGGACTTTTCGATAGATGAGGAAGCCACCAGCTCCGATCAGCAGCATGCCTACTATCATTATTCCAATCATGTAGATGTCCTCCACGTCTTCCACGGAAAGGATGGACAGACACACAACTCGCCACTTGTTCCAAGGGTCGAGGGTGTATCCAGCCGCAAACGTCCCGCTTGGACATGCGGGTTCACCACCCCCGGTTCTTTTTGTCGAAAAAATCTGATCGATAGCACTGAGAGACCAACTAATTAATTCCATTATTCCGGTTTTGGATGAGTTACAGAGAGAGGCTCTTGTTAGGCTCACAAGACCAGACAAAGCAGCAGCTGGGAGAGAGATAAGAAGGAAGGAGGGAGAAACAGAGAGTGCGACTGTCCTCGTTGAGAGAAGCAAGAAAGTGATTAATCACTAGCAGCACAATATCAACATTTTGTTCCACTTTTGAGTTTTTCCTTCATTAAGACTGAAATGTGAGGTTTAATTCTGTACTGTTGCGAAACCACATTCAGGACGTTGTCCCTTTAAGACGTGTGTTACCAGTCCCGTGCGGAGCGACAGAGTTACAGAAGAGAAACATATGCAGTGTTTCCTCAAACGTCTCTCAGGCTTCATCATTCAGAACTGATGGAGTTTAAAAGAGGACAGACATCTGCACTGAGCCTCTGAGAGGCAGCCACTAGCACAGAGGAAGTAACACAGCTAACTCTGTGTGTCCGTGCACTGGGAGGAGGTGTTAGCAGAACGTACTTTCTGTGCTGTTTCAGCGCCTAATAATTCTTCCGTGTGTCTACTCTGTAGTGCTGATATGAGCCTGACTAGTAAATGGTGTGATTTAACAGAGAAAAAACCTTTGAATGTGCCATGTATGGGCACAGACATGGCACTGACAAGGCACCGCGAAAGATAAAATGTGCGATCTTCGTGGTTTGACAGATCGTCGTCATGTTTTAATCCTTAACAATCTAATATCGTCAGATCGCGCACCGTTACGTCATGGTTACTCATGTTAGCCATGTTTTAAAAGCTTACATTTTAGAAACATTTACAGATGTACAAAAAGTCCATCTGAATTTTGCGCCTGCTGCTCTCTGCCTTCACCAATCTCTGACACTTTTTGATTTTTAGGTTCTGGATAAGTACAACCCTCCGGACCACTTCCTGCCAGAATCCTATACCTGCTTCTTCCTGCTCAAGCTGCCCAGGTACTCGTGTAAGCAGGTGCTGGAGGAGAAACTGAAATACGCAATCCACTTCTGTAAGTCAATCGACACGGATGACTACGCTCGAATCGCCTTGACCGGAGAACCAGCGGCCGACGACAGCAGCGAAGACTCCGACAACGAGGACGCCGACTCCTTTGCTTCTGACTCCACGCAGGATTACCTGACGGGACACTGAGCGTTTCCTTTCTGGAGGAGAGCAGAAGACACTGAAGGACTTTGATCATCTCACCTGTTACCGCACACGTTCAGAGAACACAGTGGCGTGTTGGAGTCAATGACAATGATATGAAGAGAGGAACAAACACATGTTTGCTCTGAGTTAGTTTCTTTAAAATGAAGTGGGAAGTGAAGCTGCACATGTGATTTATTGTGATATATGAAATCTATTCTCATCATTACAAAGCTGAAGAAGGCTCCTGCCTTGCACTGTGATAGATTCCTCCTCCTGGTGTGTGACTTACCTCTCCTTAGACTGTACATAGAATGACGTGTGAAGAAAAACAGTAGTATTACATTTTCTTTGTAACAAAAACAAGTTGTTTTTAACTTCAAACAGTGTTTTTCATTTCAGTCAGAGCACACCGAAGTCATTTTACAATCCCTGTAGCTCCCTCCCCTTCACCACGTATGTGCACTGTCCTTTTAAAGAATGTAAATATAATATGATTGTGCCATGTATTCACTGAAGGTCTCATTCCTGCATAATAAATGTTAATAAAATTGTTAATAAGTACAGCCAGATTTGACTGCTGTGTGACGTGTCATTTATGCATAATACATCACTGGATATGAGGAATATATACGCAAAGAGTTAAAACACTGCTGTCCTCATGACATCAACTAGGTCCATCATAGCTTTCAAAGGTTCCATAAAGATGGTGACTATCACCTCTTTAATTACTGTATCAGTTCATCAGAATTAAAGAAATGCCTCATTAGCCTTGTGTCGTTGGGGTGCTTAGGTTTTATGAAAGGCAGCGCTTATGCCTGAGGGTGGTAAAAAAAAAAAAAAGGATAACGTGATGTGGGAGATCTTGAGACCCCCACACGGGCAACAACACATTCCTTATAGTGAGTACAGTTGAAAGTGTGTTACACTTGAATTCACACACAGTTGTGTAGTCACGAGAGGTCCAGTGAAATGAGAGCATATGATATGGCTTAGGAATAATTTGCATTCTTTGTAGACTTACTGCATTTTTTCTCTGTAATATCTACACAGTTCACTGCACCAGTGGGGCAGGGGGGCTTTTCCCTAATGTTCACACAAATGGTGGGCTGAGATATTGGAACTAGTCTCGACATCTCCAGGTTTATACTATTACAAAACCAAGCCGTAACAGAAAATTCTACACAGTTGCTTCATCCGTCTTCCAAATCAAACGAGGATTGGATCTCATTGTCCTTTATTTAAAAATAAAAAACTTTAAACTACTTGAAAACTATACAAGCCCTTTCCAAAAAATTAGTATATCATAGAAAAGTTGTTTAATTTCCATAATTCCATTCAAAAAGTTAAACTTTCATAGATGATAGATTCAGGGCCCACAATTTAAACGATTTCAAGTATTTATTTGTTTATTTTTACAGCTTCCAGCTCATAAAACCCACAAAAACAGCAATTCAAACCTTGCATACAGTTTATTACTAATCATAAAGGTGGGGTTGAAATTAACTCGTAACTTTTACTTTGAGTACTATTTAATGGAGCTACATTATACTTGAGTATTTTATGTATGACTTACTTGTACTTGAGTACAATTTTTATCAAGAAACACTACTTAAGTACAGTAGGACATATCAAAACTCTTTACACCTCTGTATACTGTATATGCAGGAGTGTGTGGGACAAGTCTATTCCTACAACAACCCCCCCAGCACATAAACCAGGCATCCCTAAAATAAGTGAAAAACCTCCTTGTTTTGACTGAAAGCTGTTGAGTGCAGGCCTGCTATGGGTAGACTGTTAGTGTGATGTGTGCCGCATGAATTCAGACATCCTGTTAAACTGTTTCACTGTTAACAAAGTTTCATTCACTGGTCAGAAAGATTCTGATTGGCTCAGTTTGGTTTGGCCAGACAGTCTGAAGCTCCATGTGACTCCAACAGGAAGGAAAAAAGGAAAAGAAAAAAAAAAAAAGTTTGTTCTGCTTACACTATATAATCTGGTATACATCATAATATCTCTAGTTCCTCAGTGTGACTCCTCATCATCTGACATCATCAGTCACACAATAGGAGATGAAAACAAGGAGTGGAAAGTACACCAAGACATGTCACGTTCCTGCGTACGACTTGAGTGGATCATTGCATAAACTGGTCATGTGAACCTTGCATAATCAGAAATAATCCCTGGAAAGATTCAGGCCTGTGTAATGAGGTGGAGACCCCAAACTCTTTGGATGTGCTCTGATCTAGGGTGCGTAAAGTCATTGTGAAGAGCTAAGATACCATTATGCATTATGTCTTAAATATCTTAAATAACATATATGCATCTCATGGCAGGTCTGAGGTGCGATCGCGTATTACTACACTCACTGACCATAAGGGAGGCCAAATGTTCATTCCATCATTTCAAACTCCTATATCAGTCCCTCCAGAAAATCACAATCTTGTGATTAGAATTGGATTAAAAACACATTTTCAACAAATGAATTATTCTGTCTCACATCATTGCACATGCAACATTGTGATTGTCCTCAACATGCATTTTCAAACACTTAAATCATCATTCTGATCCAGAAGCTTCTATGATTGAAGGTAATATGGAAATATGCTAATGATTGACTGATTCAGTATTAAAAAAACTAAAACAAAAACCATAATCTGCATTTTAGATATTGGAAGTCCAAACAGTTTATAGAGACCATTAATCCACCGCAGTCACACTAGACTGCTTCCCTATCTGTTTTACGGAATGATCTTAATGATCATCTCAAATCAATGAACACACTATCTACATTTAAAAATACTTTAAAATATGAAATGCTTAACGTATATACACTGTTGTCATAAAAGTAAAAATAAATAAATAAAAAATAAAAAATCAGGAAAATAAGTGATTAAAAAAATGTATTTTGAGTTGGAAATTATCAATGTATCAAATTTCATTGAGAAATGTTGTGTTTAAATAGTTCATTTGTAATGTCTGGATGGGTTCATATAAGCAAGTTGCTTCAGCCTATTCCCTTTTAGGTTGAGATGTATTTGGTGAATGTGGTATTTGTCAATGTACTGTGCATCGAATGGACAACCTAATAAAATGTATGCATTCATTCAGTCAAAGTTAAGCTACATCTGTAGCCACTGGAGCAGTCTGATTGAAACATGGCTTCCAAACAGTCCCAACAGCTGCTAATGGCACCCCCCAAATCATTTTCACCTTATTACAAGACAATGACTGAGATCCAGATTTACAAATATACATTTGTATATTCACGCTACAGAAAATAATCCACACAGCTGTTACAGATGTGTCTAAGACTCTATTCCCCATTTAATTTCATCCTTTATCAAAGTGCAGCAGCAAAACTTTTGTGTTATATCTAAAATGTTTTTGCATGAACCGGAGGTGTCGTGCAACTAACCCAGGACCCCTTGGTCAGGCACTCCATCTAAAGCACTTTATTCAGGGATTCTCAAACCTTTTAGAACCAGGGACCCCTTACAGTGACAACATTTTTCAATGACCGCCTCATAATCTTTGCATCAATTAAACACAATTTACTGCCATTTGTAGCCCAGACCATTGCATGGGAGTGATCTATTTTTCCAAATTAAATATTTAATATTATATATTAAAGAATTATATTAATTGTATTAAGATTTCTTTATTTCTCATCCATCTATTTTTTGACACGCTCCTTTTTCAGGGTCACAGGGGTGTGCTGGTGCCTATCTCCAGCTCTCATTAGGCATTAGGTGGGGGTACACCCAAGGTAGACTGGGACAAAAATTCAGCCCTAGCATTTTCTGTCCAGACCAGCCCACTACATAATCAGCGACACCACGTAGAAGCTGTTATTAAGTCATTGATGCTCAACATGTGGTTCTGTTTGAATTTGAATTATTATTCCCCCACACAACCTTAAAAGGGGGAAACTTTTCAACCTCTTTATACTTCTTTATACCTTTTCTTTGCCCTTTTCCCCCCTATTTTTTGTCCATTTTTGCAACTTCTTTTTGACACTTTTATTTCATTTTTGTCCTTTCCTTAATTGTTTTTTGACACTTTTCATCTAAATAGCTTTTGCCCAAGAAATACCACTTGTTTCCTTTTACCCCTACATTTGGCCTCTTTTTGTTGCATATTTTTGCCCCTTTCACTATTCTTTGCCACATGTTTAGCTTTTTAACAATTGTTTGCCCATTTATAGCTTTTGCCATTACTACGTACCTGGTTCCTCTTTAATTGCCCATTTTTGGGCCACTCCCGACTGTTTTTGACCCATTTTAGTCACTTATCACTATTCTTGCCATGTTTTTGTCACTTTTGGATCATTTTTAGCAACCTGTTAACATGTCTGCTTCCACTCGCTCGTAAAACAAAGAAAAACATAGTGGACCGGACCAGCCCACTTAGGGTCGACGGACCACCGGGACAATGCCAGTCCACCCCTGGGTACACCCCAGACAGAACACCAGTCCATAGCAGGGCAACATACACACTGACAACCACCCACACTCCCATTCACCCCTACCAGGCAACCATGGTCCAAACCGCCAGATGTGTTAAGCAAACACAGCTGTATTGGATGTGAACTGGGTCAGAATGGTTTAACTCTGTTTTATGGGTTTCTCACCATGTGGGGTAAAGGGAGAACTGTCAGAATCTGTACACCTGAATGTGTAACACAGGTCTCACACACACACACACACACACACACACACACACACACACACACACACACACACACACACACACACACACACACACACACACACACACACAGATGAACCAGGGGCTCAGATAGAGACATGTCTTTACGTTTGGAGCAGTCTGCTGAGAAGGGAACAGAGCCTCTATTGAGCCGTATCAGGGTCATTGATGATGACATGAATTAAGGTGATTGATCATGTTAATAAATCTAGTCATCTGTCTGTGTGAGGTGATTGACAGATGTCCAGGTCATTTGAAACAGCAGCATTATAGATCTATGCTAACAGGACTCTCCTATAGATGATCTTCAGAGAGTTTATGAAAGCTGAAAGCTTTGGCCACATCTGGTTTGTTCTTCATCCTACATACAGTACTTGTTTTAGTGTTGAAAGGCTTAATCAAGTGACATTACTCAGAGAACAATAGTCGGCAACAGAAGCTATGAAAAAAAACTGACCCATTTATTATTAACCAATGGTTTGCATGAATTTCATCCTTAAACATAAAAACCCTGAAAAATAACCTTAATAAATCTATAATAAAACAGAAAATTACTGTTAGAGTTGCTTGAGTCTAAAATGGAATGTTTGTGTCGAGTGGTTAAGGAAGCAAGCTTGTAATCGGAGGGTCAACAGTTCAAACCTCACCCGGGCCATCACTGTGGGATGCTGATCACGTCCCTTAACCCCAAGTTTTGCTTGCTGCGCATGCGCACTGTCAAGTGTTTATGTGTCTCGTGAGCTACAGTTTCAGCCATTCATTGAAGCTTGCCGTTCTCACCGGGTGCAAATCTTTTTTGGAAAATCAGCTTGTATGAGCGATGCCGACACCAACTTGTAAACAGAGCTGTGCACGAGGAAAACTGGGCTCGTGGACGCTCTCTCGCACACGTATGAGTGTTGCACATGTACATTTTTTCAAAAAGTGGAGAGGGCGTTTCTTTTCTAATCTTTGGGAAAATCCTCCTCTTTACCTTTAAGCCTTCACTTCAGCAATAAAACTCATTCTCCTAATCTTATTAAAGTCAAAATTACATGAGCTTTCTATTCAAATGTGTAGTAGAAACCATCACAATACACACCAGAAGGGGATGTTTGTGTTCAATCCAGACATTTGCACTTATCCTGACCAGCCAAAATACAACATTCCTTTCTGAAACGTTGGGTGGAGGATGGGAGGGTGGGGGGGGGTTCAGTTTTGTTTGAGACGTGTCTGCTTCTGACCCGTCTGACCTTTCTACACCTTAAATCTGTGGCTTTGACAGACTCCCCCTGCTAAAGTCAATAAAGGTAAATCCCCTTCAGGGAATAAGGCAATTAACAAAAAAGTCATTTGGAGAACAGGAAACACACTAATCGTGATGTGAGTCTTTTACATAAAATAAAGGAATAAAAATAAGACCTAGTTTTGCACTCATTGAAGCTGCCACCAGTTCACAGGCACAGGGTGGGGAGAGGTGGCTAACAGGCGTAAATTGGTATGTAGTAACAGTGGAGTGGGAGCAATCGAATGGGAAACTTTTCTACTAAGCCTGTCTTAGAGTAGAGCTGTGTGCCACTCCTCCGCTCCTCCACCCATAGCTCCACCAAAGCCACACGGCCCCAAGCATCTCCCTCCTTCCCTGGATAGAGCAGAGAAGAAGAAACCCATCCAGCCTCTCTCCGAATCAAAGAAACCACCAGAAAACAACGAGAGAAATCTGGGAACATTTATGTGAAGGAATAAATTCCACCATCATCTGTAACAAGGTCAGTTTGTAACGGTAAGTTTGACCACATACATTTCCGTCTCACCAAGATAACACTAATACCCTATTATGTGGAGGATTTGTGCATTACTTTCAAAAGCTTTCAAAGCTAAAATGCGTGAACAAGGTTTGCTGAAAGAATGAAAAAAAAAAAAAAATCAAGAATCAGTGGCTCATTGTGCCTAAAATTACAAACAATAAACCCCCCAAAATATCCTCAATAAAGCACACAAAATGTGTGAGACTTGGGTGTTTGTTCTGCCTTGTTGACTGAAATGACTGTGAAAATAAAAGAAAGCAGCCTCTAGGCAGGACGCACAACAACCAGGAGCATTCATCTCTTTGAGAGGCTGATTCACAAGCACTCGACAAGCGTATTATCTGTGGAGTTTTAGGACAAGACTGACAGCAGCAAACACATTCTCTGCCTTTTTATGTAAATGGTTGTAATATCGAGAGAAAATTACTTGTTATTTTCCGCTTTTGTTATTGAGTAAATGCTTATTTTACACAAACAGGACATTGCGTTAGTGTCTTTATTCTGTTCTGTCAGACGTTTTGCAGATATTTTAAGGAATCATTTGACTGTATTTTCTCTCTCTCTCTCTCTCTCTATATATATATATATATATATATATATATATATATATATAAATAAAACTCACATATGAGGTGCTGTTGCCTTTGATGTGAATCAAACCATGTAGCTTTGATACTTAGGTCACCTACTTGTGTGTGCAGTTTATCACTCACTCACAGTACTTTGCAGCCATAGAGACTGGATGTATGTGTATTATTGATGTCAGCAAAAATATTAATGAAAGAACAATGAATTCTTGCAAGATCTTATAGTATTTTAATCTATGCAATTCTAAAGAAATACTGGAATACAGGGTTTAATCAAATTCTCTGGCTTGTAATGCAAACTCCTCTTTTAGGCATGTTTAGAAACCTGTGCTATGCACATAGTGTGTGTGTGTGTGTGTGTGTTTAAAGAGAAAGAAAAGGAACTCTAAGCTCAGTTATGATAGCTTCAATGACCCTGACTATAGCAACCAAGGCATTGAGGGTTAATGGTTTAACTTGAGGAGCAACTTATTTTACATGATCTGGTGGCATCTAGTGGTTGGTTGGTTTATCTTTCTCAACCATTCGAGTTTAAAGAGCTTAGGAATGTAAAGGATTTCTTGAAAAACTAAAATAAATAATTAATAATGATGGCTTGGATTTATATAGTGCTTTTTTCAGGGGACTCAAAGCGCGTACAGAAACCATTATTCATTCACACCAGTCATAACGGTGGTGGCAGAAGCATGGCTGCCTTTTCTCACGTACATCTCTGACCACCTCCAACATTCACGCACAGTTCCTACCTATTCATACGAGGCAATGTGAGTGCCTTGCCCAAGGGCACAACGACAATGACTTGGATAGAGCAGAATTCGAACCCCAACCCTTCAGTTATTGAATGACCCACTCTACCACTGAGCCACATTGAGAACATTATAAAACACTCTGTAATAATGCCCAAAGGGGACATATCATGCTAAATCCACTTTTTTAGCCCTTAAATGCATTTTGATGTATATTCAGATTGTTTAGAAGTACAGAAAAGTTCAAATTAATCTCTTCAGGTGCTCCGTTGATATCTTTATATTCTGTTTTGGTCATATTTTTCAATCTGTTTCGATTTTTCGATTCTCTATTACGTTTTTTGAACAATTACGTCAGCGGAACTGCCAAATTAGTACATCGACTCCAGGTCCAACACTTCGAGCAATCCGCCATTTTTATTTCTCGCTTTTATTTTGTAGTCCAAGCTCCAGGATGCAGAAGTTACGAGAGGATAAGTCAAAATGTTTGGTTGTTGGATGTAGTAACCCACACGCTTCATTACACCGTCTCCCAGCATCAGAACCTTTTCAAAGTGCCTGGTTGAGTTTTATTTTTCACAGAAATGTACCCACATCTGTGGGTAAGGTCATTTTTGTGTGCACGAAGCACTTCAAGGATGACTGCTTCATCAACCTCCACCAGTATAAAGAAGGATTTGCCGAAAGACTTTGTCTGATTGAGGGTTCAATTCCTTCTATCTTTGGAGACAACGAACAGAGCACTTCGGTAAGCTGTAAATAACGCTAAAAAGTGTGATGATAAGACGTCCCTGTCATTGTTTTGTTAGCATTAGCAGTTGCACCGTCTTCATATGTTAGCGCTGTGTACTTGTTTTAGATCCTTGATTATATGGCCTACGTGGTTTAATTTAAGTCTAAAGTTTTCATTCGTCATTTCATTTTGCCGTTTTTGTCTTTGAAAAGATTGTATTAAAATGCATTTCGTGACGTTAGCTTGGCGCTAGCGTTAGCTCAGTGCTTGTGTTAGCTCACTTGTTAGGGTTCTGCAGGTTCATCATCTTCATTTTCATCTCACTCCGCTGGGTCCGACTCTGGCTCAAACATGTAAAGCTGGATGGACAAGTATTCCGTTGTTGACATTTTGTAAATAACGTGTGAATAAACTTTTTCTGCGCCGCTACATAGCCATATCTCTTCTATCAAACTACAAAAATGGCTGAGCAGGGTGGAGTTGAACCTGAAGAGGGGGCGGGGTATGAAGTGTCTCATTTGCATTTAAAGAGACCGCACCAAAACGAGTTGCTCTCAGAAGCACATCAGAAAAGGGGTAGAAAAGGGGTGGAGCTATAATAATGAGGAATTCAGACCCAAGCATTGCAGTTCTGCTTTATATAGACCACAACTGTATGATTTATATGTAAAAAGGAAGGATTTAAAACCATGATATGTCCCCTTTAATGTTAGGGAGTGTAAACATAAAAGTAGCTAACATGCATTTTAGCTAACAGTGATGGCAGCTCAGCTATATCTTTAAAGCAGATAGATAAAATAAATGTAAAACATGATGTATGTAAATAAATACGGCATTATGGCAAATATTTCAAGATGTGCGCAATAATACTATTTGTGACAAAAGAAGATCTTTGGATTGGTCTGTTGTTGAAAGGCAAACCTGTGTCTGACCCACAGTGGTGTCACCATGTATTTGGAGAACAAAAACAACCTGGAGATGGAGATGTCTCAGACCTCTGCAGCAGGGCATCCTGGGAGGAGCAGCCTGAGGACGCCAGAGGTTGTTACTGGGAACTTTGGAGAGCTGTGCCTCCTGCAGGGAATTTCTGAGAGAAGAAACACTCAGAAACTCCAGCAGTCTGCAGTCCTGCCTTCAGGACAATGTGTCATCCATTCAGATGGCTTTGTTCCAGTTCCACAAGAGGACAGGTAGGTCTACTGCTGCTCATGTCTCACAATCTACAGGATACTGACCCGATGTGTGAGATTAAAAAAACAAAACAAAAAACACGAGTGATAGATACAGACAGCTAAAATATAGTAGTTAAATTAATATAAGTAAGTTTTTGAAACAGGAATTGAAATCCAATGCTGATGACATGGCAAACACACAAAGCCAGTTTAACAATGGTTTTCTTTATTTGTATTGCATCTGTTACACACATAGGAAAAAACTTATGAGCAGGATATAGTGACAACACGAACAATATCACATTCATATTCACAAGAATGACTGACTACAGCTCTCTCTCTCTCAAAACATCATGCATCACAACTGACACCTGAGTGAGTAAGTCACATATTTACAAATCACAGTAAGTCACAAGTCTTATCCAACAATTCTCAGGCTCGTCCCAGGTCACTGTGGTGAAAATCAAGCAAGTCAAGTTATACAAAAATCTGATTTTCCACATTAAACCAGTAAAGATAGTACACACTATGGGTTTTATTTTAACATTAACAACTCAAACTATTGCAGCCTGCGCACAATTATCTAACTTACTTTTTTAAAATGTATTTTATTTTATTTTTTTAAGCGTTTCATTGAGTTTAAGAATCTTTTTCAAGTTTAAGGGGCTGAATTTGAACCATCAACCCCATTGGCTTGTGGCTTTAGCTTGGTTTTGAGAACATTTCTAGTGAGAAAAACAAGTTATCTCAGTAATTTCCTGTGAAAATTGAACGAATGTCCCCCATGTTTTTCCTTTCTGAAACGGGATGATGAGGTGGTGGTCACATGACTTGACGTATGCCCCGAAGAAAACACTGGGCAAATGATGTGTAGAATTTCTACGCCCTGAAAGGCGTATGGGCAGGATGTCTACGCATTACACACATAGTCATTCTACACTTTGGAGTGAGACTGGGTTGGAATAGAGGACACTTCATCACACCACGAGCAGCTGCTATGATCTCAATAATAAATATAAAATAGAATAATCACTTTTCTGACAATGTCAACAAAAACTCAAGAGCTCAGTGAGTGTATGTCAAAACACTGAAAGAACTGATTTCTGCTATGGTCTGACGTAAAAATAGGAATACTACAGAAAACAACATACTTTTTATCATCACAAAAACATCCTCTGTAATTTTTAGGGGACAACACATCATGGGTCAACCTAATGGTGCCAAATGAAGGATCTAGCAGAGCTGCTTTTAGATAGAGAGGGTCAGAGAAGGGCAAAATTGCTCCATCACATCCATCCTCCCATTTACGGAAATCTCTCTGATTCTTCTTTGTAGCAGGCGACAGATCAAGCCACCTAAGTAGTGCTTTCTCTTTTTGATTTTTTCCAAGTGATGATTAGTAGAAAGGATACAGGGTACCACTGACATTTTCTTCTCCTTGTATGAGATCTCTGGCCTCTCCAAAAGGTTGGAGGATATCCACTAGTTCCCTTATCTGATTACACTCCTTAGTGTAACCAATGAGAAGGCAGGGGTTCCCTTTTTGTGAATTAAATATTAGTCTGGCCAGAGGCCAAAGTGGTAGCAAAATACATGTTATTTTTTTATCTTCAACAATCGTAATAAAAATACTTCTTTTATTTCATGATATGGTTTAAAAGCTTGACATACAAAAATATAATAAACTTTCAACACCAACAAAACTTTACCAAACAAGGTGAAGTTTAGAAAATGAAAATACTAACAAACTTAAGGTTAGTAACTCAACCAAAAACAACCCAAACGTTAGACAAAGATGAACAAAATCAAACTAATCAGCTAAACCTCACTTCATTCAGTTAAAGTGCATGGTGTCAAGTTTAGTAAACATGATTGAGAGCTTATTTAAACATCATTTGAGAGCTTATTTGAACAGCAGCTGCCAACTGTATAAAAAATATAACAATTAGCCTCCTGAACATCTACACTCAATAAAGAATCAGTAAAACAATAGCTACCATCCACACTTGGAAACAGGTTCCCACAGGGGCTCAGGGCGCCTCACAAGAGCAGCATTTCCCCCTCAATGCAAACCCCATCGATAGCCTAACCCAGTGACAGGGCAACAATAAGTTATTGAGTACATTAATATCAAAAAGCTTAAAGAGACTAGTACTCACATTTAGCACCCGACAGTACAGCCTAGGAGCCCCGAACACACAGACGCTACAGCGTGCACACCTGCTTATAATCCTTCTAATCAGAGGGTGCGGTTAAGAAAGCGTCCGGTAGACGGGTATGATGCGTTCACGAGATATATGATGGTGGGAAACTACCACGCAATGTAACCGCCTGGTTACATTAGCTTTTAATACTTCCTCTTTGTGTCCCGTATCTTCCAAGACATTATTAAGTGGTCACAGTTGAGCACAGATTTAATTTGCCGCAGTGTAGAATTTCAGCGTGTGGTAATAGAGGCAGTGATTTTACTCTGTCCAAACTCCATGTCAATGTGTCTTTGAAAGAGGTCCTCGTGTGGGGCAAAGCTCAACCTAGACGCATTTGCAGAGAGCTGCACTGAGCAATTTAGTCCCTTTAAGGTCATCACTTATAGCCAATTCCACAGTGTGTAAAACATTAAAGTCTTGTCCAAGTTTTTGCACTAAAGACGTTCTCAACCATCTCTCATTCTTCCACTTTCAGGTCTTTCCAAATGTCAAAATCATGAAGGTCATCTTCTTCATCTCCCTGCCCAGAAAAACATGGTGTAAAAACTTTTTTTTAAAATGTTTGAAGCATTGTCACAGATAATGGGGTTGACCTTTTTCTGGAGCTGATATTCTTCGTACACCTCAAAGTCTTTACAAATTATTTCCCCTATATGGGAAACTTTAAAGTGGTTGCACAGAAGCAACTGGAATTTAAAGTTCAGAGTATCATCTTTAATGTTGATCCTGTGTCATGTGTGTCTAAGAAAACGTCTCATCCTGTGATCTGACTATTGGTCTACATTCACTGACACATTATCTGCCATTGCTGGTTCATTTTTAAGCTTGATTTGCTGATGCTAGCAGTGTGTTAAGTTTCCAAGTAGTTGTTCTTCGACTCACTGGAGAGTACTTGTTGTCCACAATCGACAAAAACTGATGAAGGCTCTGATGTTCAACAATGGATGCTTGCATATTTCATTTTATAAGGAGGTGTGACAATGTTGAGTTTGTAATAGCTTAGTTGTACACTCATTGATTCGATGGATATGGAGACTGGAGGTTGGTTAGGATCCAAATTATTAGGGATGAATCTTTCATATCTTTAGACAGGTCTACATATCTCTATGATTTTACCCACTCCATAGCTGGATCAAATACGTTCTTCATTCAGGGACGTGGTTCAGTAAGATAAATCAGCCGCATGAGAGAGACCATCCTACAAAATAGGCAGCAGTGGTCCCCAGTAAGAATGAAGGAACTTTTCATCCTGAGGGAAAGGAGCTCATTCAGCCATCTCACAAAAATAACCACAGTTTACTGGACCAGTACCAGCCCGTGGACCATTTGGTAGAGGGCTGCGCAGCCGCCAAACTACCTCAATTCAGCATTGAATTATTCTTATGAAAGTAAAAAAGGAAGAGTTTGAATAAGAGGCATTTGATTCTACGCACTTCAGCCTGCACACCATCCACTCTGGAGCAAAGTCTATTTTATAATTCTTTAGAATCAGTGGTTCTCAAATACCCCTTTTCTCTTATTTCTATGTCAGACTACAACATTTTGTTCAGAAAAAACAACAACTATGGAGCATAATGACAGAATGAATGACTGTTAAAGCAGAACAAAGTAACTTGCGCTTAGTGCTCCCCCTAAAGGTCCCTTTTGGTTATGTCACAGTCATAAAAACTCCGCACTCTCCACCTCCTTCCCCACCCCGCAGCTACATGGACACCTTTGCTCTCCCAAGACGGTAGCAACCTGTTGTGTCTCACAAAATTATAGGGATGCAATACCTCTTAGGTGAAAGACGATGAAGAGAAACGTGGTGGAGGAATGATGATTCTGTCCCCTTTTTAATCAGAAAACACACAGGCTGCAGCATTCTTCTATAAACCGCTGCACATCTCCTAATACAGCTCTTTATTGCCCCTACAGGCGGAACAGATAACACAGCAGTCTATACTTGTATAGGCATTCTTATGCTGCTTTTAAGAAAAACACCCTTTCTGGTTTAAACACTACAGCTCCTCCTCTGTAGATAAAAACTTCCTTTCTTTCTATGTTTTTGGACTTCTTTCAAATAGTTGATACACAAATGTATCAACTTTGTATGTAAATAATGTTGGTATGGACATTAACGCGGAACCCAGTCCATCCGTTCTTTCACTGAATCCCTTATACATCCAAACGTTGAGGAGGATGCACATTTCGCTTTGGGCATTCAAAACGTGGTGTGCTGACAGTATTTTCCAGAGCTCTGTCAGGTTCTTCAAAGCTCTGAGCATTCTTAAGTGTCTTTTCACTGACAACAGAAACAATGTCAGTTTCCTCAGCATCATCATCTGGAGATGTTTCCCAGCTCCCTTCAGTGTTTCTGACAGTCTGTTCAGCAGTAATGTCCTTTCTCTTTGCATCCAGTATTTGATTCACCTGTCTTTTTACACATGCACCTTGTACATTTACTAAATACGTAACAGGATCCAAAACATGTGTTATCACACCATCCAGCCACTTATCCCCTCCCCTGAGTTTCCTCCCACTGTCCGACTGTCTGGAAACCCCCACTGGGTGGAAAAACTGATGACCCTCTGGTATCACTAAGGACAACCTACCTGTCGTTTCAGAAAGCGCTTCGCTGGTGTTTTCTTGGAGGTTGTATGTGGCATGTTCCTGTAACTAAACAAGAAGTTAGCAATACAATGCTGCAATGACATGTCACCAACCACTCTGATCTTTGCCAAAGACTTTTTGAAGTTTTGGATCAGGCGTTCTGCCAAACCATTTGAGGCAGGGTGATAAGCTGGAGCTTTAATGTGTTTGACTGCATTTAGCTCAAGAAATGATTCAAATTCACCTGAAGTAAACTGAGGACCATTATCCGTTACAACCTGTTTTGGTAACCCATGGGAGGCAAAAAGGTTTCTCAAAGCCTCAGTAGTTCTGTTAGCTGTGGCAGTCTGCATGTGTACTATCTCAGGCCAGCGAGCATATGCATCCATAACAACTCAAAGCATTTTCGTTTTCACTTCTGCAAAATCCAGGTGTATCTCTCCCGTGGACCTGTAGCCCATTTCCATGTATGTTCAGGTGCTGTAGCAGGCATGCTACGTTGCTGTTTACAGATATCACATAAATTCACCTCACTTTCAATGTCCTCATTGAGTGTTCGCCATCAAAACCAACTTCTGGAAAAAGACTTAATTTTTACCATACCCCAATAGCTGTCATGTAACTCTGACAATAACCTGCCTCGTAGTGTGTCCGGAAAGACCACCCTAAAACCCGAGAGAACACAGTCATCTTCCAATGTGAGGTCAAACCTCCTTTTCACATATAGTTGTAGCGCCTCATCTGTAACATGTTTTGGCCACCCTGATAAAACATACTGTTTTACTTTTGCTAGCACTGGATCTGTCTGTGTTTCCTGTGCTACATGTTTTGCTGTGACGGGCAGACTATCTAAATATGACACCCTGAACACTGGATTTGGTTTTGGAAAACTGTCATTGGGCACAGGGAGCCTAGATAATGCATCAGCATTCCCATGGTGTTCTGATGGCTTGTACTGGATTTCATAGGTATAGGCTGCTAAAATCAGAGACCATCTTTGCATCCTTGCAGCAGCTAAGGGTGGTGCCCCCGTTTTTGGACCTAAGATTTTCAGTAATTTGTGATCTGTTATCAAAGTAAACTCACAACCAAACAAATACTCATGATACTTCATCGCTCCAAAAACCAAACCTAATGCTTCTTTTTCTATCTAAGAATAGTTCTTTTCTGCTTTGGTCAGCATCCTAGAAGCAAAGGCTATTGGTTTCTCATTACCATCAGGCATTTTGTGTGATATAACGGCACCTTCCCCCACTGGTGAAGCATCGCAAGCTAGTATGAGCGGTAGGTCTGGGTTGTAATGTGCAAGAACTTTGTTAGAAAGTAGTTGCTTCTGAGCATTCTCAAAAGCTTTCTGCCGTGACTCTGACCACTTCCACTTAACATATTTCTGCAATAACCCTGTCATAGGAGCCACCACGGTTGAGTGATTAGGAATGAACTTCCTGTAGTAACTCAACAGAGATAAGAAAGACTTCAGTTGAATAGTATTAGTAGGAACGGCTGCTTTAACAATGGCCTCACATTAAGCTTGCATGGGGTTTCTCGCTCTGCATCAATGACATGTCCCAAATAAGACACACTGTGCTGAAAGAAATCACACTTTTCTTTAACTCGAAGGTTGTAGTTGTTAAATCTTTTTAACACTTCTTCAAGATTTCACATGTGTTCTTCTATATCGAGCCCCATGATTGAAATGTCATCTAAGTGGCAAATAACACCATTGAGGCCCTGAAGGACTTGATCCATACGTTTTTGAAATATTGTAGGTGCACTTGCTACACTATAAGGAAGTCTGTTTAATTTATACAGTCCCTTGTGTGTGTTTATGGTCAAGTACTGTTTAGAGCTTTCCTCCACTTGTTGATAAGCTTGTGAGAGATCAAGTTTAGTGAATTTCACACCTCCTGCTAGTTTTATGAAAAGATCCTGTCATTTTGGAATGGTGTACTGATCTACCTCGAGCCATGGGTTAATGGATACTTTATAGTCCCCACAGATCCTCACTGTGTCATCTAACTTTGGAATGTGCAGCAGGAAGGTGCAGCCCATTCACTATAGTTAACAGGTATAATTCCTCCCTAGGCTTCAATTTTGTTTAGCTGAGCTTCTACGGCCTCCCGAAGTGCATAAGGCACTGAGCGAGGTTTGCAAAGCTTAGGAATGGCCCCCTTCAGCACATCGATAAGGTTTCCCACCTGCGTCCTTCTTCGGCGTGGCTGCCTTAGTAATGGCGTTAGTCCTGAACGACTTTTGTCCCAACTGTCGTGCATTTTGTTTATTCACTTCATGTGCCAGTCCCATATCATACGCTGCTGCCAGTGTTAAATCTTTTGTGTGGGCGGCATTCAACATACGGTCACGCAGTTCTGCACTTTTAACCCCACATACAAATCTATCTATGAGAGCATCGTCTAAAAAAGTCCCAAATTTGCATGTGGATGCCAGTTTCCTTAAACTAGCCATGTACTCACTTATGGACTCGCCTTCTCGCTGGTTCCTGGAGTTAAACTTGTATCTTTCTGCAATTAAGTTTGTCTTTGGCACAAAATGTGCATGCAACAGATCAATTAACTCTGACAGTTTCTTCTCTGACGGCTTAAATGGCGCACACAAGTCCATAAGCAGATTGTGGTTCCTTCTGCCCACAATTGTCAGGAATACTGCCTTTGACTTTTCATCACTGAACACCAGCCCGTTTGCAACAAAGAACTGTTCCAACCTTTCTAAATAGGCTTCAAATCCTCCTTTGTTTTCATCGAAGTGAAAATCCTCACTTTTCCCGAATGCCGCGGTCATAACCAACGTGCTTTCTCCCTTCTCGACGGAGTTTTACTTTCAAAATAAAACTCTTTTCATCCGTAGAAGATAAATTCCATCCTCGTCGCTAAAAGTCTGTTGTGTCTCACAGAATTATAGAGATGCAATACCTCTTAGGTGAAAGACGACGAAGAGAAACGTGGTGGAGAAATGATGATTCTGTCTCCTTTTAAATCAGACAACACACAGGCTGCAGCATTCTTCTTCTATAAACCGCTGCACAACTCCTAATACAGCTCTTTGTTGCCCCTACAGGCGGAACAGATAACAGCACTCTATACTTGTATAAGCATTATTAAGCTGCTTTTAAGATGAACAGCCTTTCTGGTTTAAACCCCACACAACCGATCACTGAAAAATCTTAATACAACAGTGACACTAAGGGTGCTTTCACACATATAATCCCATGTGACCATGTGAACGGTATAAGGAAGAGAGACAAGTATCTTGTATCTCTCCGTTAGCTGACTTCACCAAACCAAACATTCTCAGAGAGTCACTGAGCAGTCTTTTTTTTATGACATATTTTTTTAGATGACTCTGGCGACAATATTACATTAAAAATCAATATAAATGATGCGATATCAAGCGGCAGTCACTGTCTTTCGAGTGTAATGGACGGCTCTCTATGCAGACATCCTTTGCTGCTACCACGTCTCTCCAGACACATTTTATTCATATTATTCCCCGCTCGTCAAGTCACTGAAGCATAAAGTGATGAAGGGACCAAAAAGCGTGACTAATCACAGGTGGTTTTAACCTTGGCATTCTTAATGATCACACCTTTAGAACAGGCTCATATTCCTCAAACACCGGCTTATATCAGGGTGAATAAATCACTCTCTTCCGGGTGGTTGCCATGGTAGTTTGTGTAACTGTCAATCCATTGATGATGGCTTTTTATCGCGTGCATGCACGAAAGTAACCCAAGGTTTACTTACTCAGGGTTGATTGACCCACTTCATACCAGCTGTAATGGAATCAGATACCCAGAGTTTCCCACCGCGGGGTATGTTGACCCAGAGTTTATGGATAGAGTTTGTTAACCCTCCTTTATGGAATACACCTCAGGTCCCCCCCTCGTGTGCCAAGATAAGACTGCTGAGTCCGAAAATGGATGGATGTGTACTTTTGTTTCTGGTCTCTGTTATTTTCTTACTTAAGTTGGATTTTGAATTTCATTAAACTGGATTTAGTTTTGAACCATTACTGCTGTCTGCTGCCTTCCTCTCTGTGATCCGGTACTTTTGGCTTTGCCTATTCAAATACTGCAAAGGGATCAAAGACTGCATTTTAATAGAGAATGTAAAAGGGGAGCATGATTACAGTTTACTTCAAGAAAAGTACAGACTAAACTAGGGCTTTCTGATTATCCAATGTTTAATCAAAAGAAACATTTCAAAAGGTCATCCTACAACTTGAAGCTACGTACTAATTTGATATTAAGCAATCAAATCAGCAGTATTAGAATGACATTGTTAGATGTACTGTAGCTTAATCAGTGTGACCTAATTTGTAGCATTGTGGATGTTACAGGTTGATGGGAACTTTGAAACTCTTTAAAAATAGTTTGAAAATTTCAGCTGTAAGAAAAGTCTTACAGTTTGTTAGCAGCTCCAAAAAACATATTGAACACAATGCTCTAACCTCTCTGTAAGGGTGTGTCTCTCACCAAAGGTGCACCAAATGAAAGCAGATCTCATATTTTGGCAATATCTAGTTTATTTTCATACATAAAAGATCAGCAAGAAGAGGTTTTCTGATTTGATCTGGGTGTTTTTAGATAAAAAATATTTCTTCTTGTAGATTCTGGGCAATATAGTTGTCTGTGCTGTATTTATTTATTTATTTGTTTATTTGGAAAGGACAGTGTACATTAATGAACACCAGTACAATACTTTAAGTAAATTTGCCAGATTTAGCCATGAGCTCGTAGTCCTCATACATTTAAGACAACAATAATAAGAGACACTTACATTGACATAGTGTACACACGGATATGAAAATTATATATATGTACATTATTTACAACCAACCAAAGCAATTACTTAAGGCAGGCATACACTGCGATTTTTGGCCCATTTTGAGCCGATTTTCGACTTGTGAGTCAATTTTTGGTCTCTGCTAGATCATGTGTCATGCATTGTGTAGTATACATGGGGTCATGAGAAGCGATTAACACCTCACGACCAGCTCCTGATCAACAGTCGTATGGTTGTAAGGAAATCAAACATGTTTGAAATCCGGTCGCTCCTCGTGAGGGTATCTCACAGTTGAAGCAGTGCCATGGACTGGCTTACCTTAAACTCTCACACTGCGCATGCGTGAACACCGTAGGACCGCTGTAAAATTGACAGACTGTGCTGCCCACATCTGTCCAGTCAGCTCTTGGTCCATCCCATCCTTGTCTTTCCTTTTTTAAAGCTCTTTTTGCTGAGATTTGCAAGTGTCTCTCCACTTCCAGGTTCTTCTTCTGTCTGTTTTAATGGCGAAGCTTCAGAGCTCTTCTTCTTCTAATTTGTACATTACAAGACCCCGACGTGTCGTATATGGACGTACAGTGTAAGCAGTCAGATTGTGTCAGAGTGTCGGGCCGTACAGTGTGAGAACATGAATCGTGAGCTGCACACATTCGGGCTCTGCACGAGTCGCACAGTTAGAGCTAGAGCTGAGTACAACGATTGAAACAAATTGCACAGTGTATCCCAGCCCTTATTGGAAAAAAAAACTACTATCGATGATCACAACTTTAGTTTTGGCGGTTCTGTTTCATTGATGTGCGCTGTGGTTGACAGTAGGGGTTGAATGACTACATAATTTTAAAGGTCGACTTTATGTGCATACTAGTCGAGTCAACGTCGATTAGTCGATGACGTCACCAAGAGGCGAAGCCGAGCCAAGTGGCAGCTGTGTGCCGGTGTTGTGCCAAAATCTGTGACCGCAGGTGGCGACAGTTCCAACCCCTGCGGCTTCTCGGCGGACATTTACTCCCCCTTAAACACTTTTGTAATTCTTCTATAGTCTGCTTTTACTTCATCCACCTGAGTGTCATGTTTAAGGGGGAGTAAATAGCTCCTTAATAGCTATGAAGAGGTTTAGAACTTTTCTTCTCTATTGCCGAGAAGCCGCAGTGGTTACAGATTTTTTTGGGTCACAGACTTCTTGGTGGTAGAGAAGAGGGTTGCACACACCAACAGACTCATCTGCAAGGCCAGTGACGTTGACTTTGAAGTGCGCGTGGTCAGTGAACGGAGCCAGACATGATGAGTCCTTCACTGAGTGCGCTCTCACCGTGAGGGCAACAGTAAAAAGGAAAAATGTGCCAAGCACAGCATAGCGTTCAAACTCATCAGAATCAGCATGGAGGAACTAGAACTGATGGACTATGATACCAGGCCATGTGTTCAGCTGTGGTTCTCCCAGGGCAGGGGTCCGCAACCTGTTGCTCTGGGGCCTAATGTGGCCCTTTGACTCTTTTGCAATGGCTCCCTATAGCTTTAAAAAAAAAAAAAAAAAACAACATTTTTTTTAATATTTTTTTATAATAAAATTATATATATATACAGAAATAAATACTTATTTTTTTTTTACAGAGGCTATTAATGATTAATGACAAATAAAATCAAGACATAACAATTTGTTAACCTAAAATAAATCACGTTGTGCAATGACTCAGCACCTTCCTACTTCACCTCCTGCAACATCTACTGACCATCAACTTTCCTGTGGCTAAGTTTTAAATCCCTGATAAAATAACTAAACCAACAAAAACACTATTCTGGAAGAAAATAGAGATTTTAATTGTGTGGGGACAATGTGCCGGTTAAATATGCATGCTTTATGTGTGGCAATAATTGACCACTTAACATGTGTTGACCACATGATCATGCGTTATCAAATTCAAGTTACTTTTTGTAGCCTTTCAAATACATTAACTAAAAAAATCTTATATATATATATATATATATATATATATAACACTGTGTTCATGTAAACAAGATAATGTTTTATTTATTGATGTCAATTTATTTTATTTTAAACTGTTTTTAAGTTTCCATTTACATAATCATTATACATCACATCAAATTAAATCAAACATTATTCTATATAATTTTAACTGTATATAATTTAATACAGTGTATTGTCTTCATTGAGAAGGTTTTTTTTTTGGCTCCAGGAGGACTTTAATCCAGGTGAGATGAGACATAATGGTTTCTTGTAGAGTAAAGGTTGCAGACCCCTGACCAGGGGAAGTGAGTTATGAGACCCCACTATAAGAGCTGGACCCTCTGAATTTAATTCCAAGAGGTGAAGCAATGCAGATGCTAAGTTGGTTATGCTACTGTTAACTTAATTCAAGTACAGCCTTTCTGCAAAATAAAAAAACAGAATACATGTAACCTGTTGTTATGCTTTGCTGTTATTTAAAAAAAAAATGTTACGTCTTCTTTTAAAATAAAATAAAAGAAATGAGCTGTTATTTCAGCCACTGCTTGTTGCAGAAAAAAATAATATTGAGACTAAAACATTAAAACATTGAGCAAATATATCTCAAGCCATTGTCAATCTTTACTTCATACAAAACTACAGTACGCCAGTTAAGTCATCTATTCATTAGCATGCATGGCTATGGTGTATACTCCCCCTCCCCCGCTAAAAAAAAGGTGCGACCAAATTCTGTGCCACCATTGGAAAAGTTAGTGTAGAGCCCTGCAAACTGTATAAATCATCACTGTAACCTTACAGCTTGATTGTTGTAAATATCTGTATCATATTTGTATATTTGTATTATTTTTGTAAATACCTGTATCATTTTTGTATATTTGTATTATTTTTGTAAATACCTGTATCATATTTGTACATAATTTTTTTATATTTGTATTATAATTATTATAAGTATTATCTATCTTACTTTATTTTTTACTACTGTAATGTGTTTGTATTCAATCCTATTTTTTGTTAAACAACTGCCTTGAAATAAAGAGACAGAAATGAAAACAATTAAAAAAGGTTAGGGTTGTGGTCATGACATCACATGCCCACTATTGGGAACCACTGGGTTAGGGGACTATACGCTATAAAGTCATGGAAATCAGGAACTAGTCCCATGTGATGATTACTAACTACTTAAAGCTGCAGTATGTAGACGCTCCACGCTCCTCCCTTCCCTCCTGAACGAAACGCACTGGTCTTTTTATAAACGCTTGTGCGAATGCGCACACTGTGGAATTCTTTGCAACTGTTTTCTCCATAGAGACTAGTAACAGACGTAGGGACTTTATCCTGTCTTATTGGAGAGTACTCTGATACGTGCTTTCATGTCTCTAAAACATCACTCGCTGCTGTGAGGACAGTAAGAGGCTCACAGTCGCTTCTCCGACTCTTGATCCCAGCTGCAGACAGACAGACACTAATACATTGTATCTGTTCTCTTCACCTTGGATGATGTTTCTCTTGGGTTTACAAGCTATTTATCCCATCTGTTCTCACTATTTCGGTATATAAGGCAGACAGCACATACTGAGTCAGAGGGACCTCCGTGGAGTCGATTCCTCCTGAACACGTTTGTGTCTTTATTCTATTGCTTCTCTGCCTCGGTTTTCCTTTTCCCTCTTGCTTTGTCATGTAACTGTTGTGCCAAAAGCCGCGTTAGAGACTTCTGCTGGAATATCTGCCACTTTCCCTACTCTCAGATCGTGAACGCGCGTTGACTTTTGACGAGCAGCTCAATCAGCCAATAGTAACGCCCAAAACAGCTCATGGGATCGCACTCTTGGTAGAAAGATCTCTGATTGGCTGAAGTTCAGTGTCATACTCCTGGATTTCTAAAGCTCATTTACAGAGCCAGGAGAAGGAGAAGAGATTCACATTATAATATACTCAAAGATGATTATGGATTTTTGACCAAATGATGCAAAAAAAAAAAAAAAAAAACTTACATACTGCAGCTTTAACAGGGTTAGGGTTGTGGTTAGGGATTAAAGGGTGATGGTTATGGTGGTGGAATTTGACTAATCAATTCTTTGTGATATTAATAAGGTGTTATAATGATTTTAAGAAGATGAAAACTGGGATCGCTCCCAAACACTTTTCTAATTGGGATTTTGTGATGGATTCCACATTTCTAAACCATTTCAGCAAGCAGAGCGATCAGATCCCTTTGAGGTTGTGAAACTCAGACCTTGCCATTCGCATACAGCAGTTGACACATAAAACAAATCCCATGACATACTCATGTTGTTAAAATCTTTTTCATGATAATAATTTGTTTGGTGAAACAATCAACAGCAAAGCAGTTGTTTCCGAACCATAACATTTGCTTCAGTACATTAGATTTCACCTATTTTTAAAACACAATGGTTAATGGTATGTGAGGGAAGCTTTAAGGTGTCGATGTGAGTGAAGCTTCTTAAATCAGCAGACAGAAAATGGCCCTTACTGACCTGCTCAGGTGTTGGTTATAGAAGCTGTTTACTGCCCTCACAGTTACCTGCACAGCTGGCAGGAAGCATTAATCAGGAGGGAGCCATCATGGGGCAACTGATGTTTTCAGCAATGGGGTCACATACAGTGACAGTTCACACAGATTCTGTTTTTTTGAGCTATTCTTTGATTTCCAATAAACTCAGATTTTTTCTTTGCATTTTCAGTTTCAGACAAAACTTCAGTGCAGTTAACCTTCTCAGAGGAAAAACAAATTCAGCCAACCTCACAGAGAGGTCGCCTCTGCTAAGGTTCTCCCAAGATGATAGGTAAGTAGGAGTTGGACTACATTTCTCTTTCAGTCTGTCTCAAACTGTCATCAGGGTTTGACGTACACCTGTCACTAGGCTGTAACTACAAAAAATGACGAAAAAGCTTTGTTATAATTCAGTTTTACCTGCATGCACTGGCTTCCTTGTTTAAAGGTAGTCAAGAAAACACGTAGTGCTTGATGGAGTGTAATCCTTTATTGTTCTGGGTGCAGGTAAAAAAAAAAAGATCATTAGGCTGTGAATTACCTTCCTCTCTGGTTGATAGCACAGCCTGAAATAGCCCCTATTATTATGTAATTTAATCATTCATTATGTCACAAATCAAGTTATTAAAGGGTACCTATAGTGAATTTGTTAAATTATGACACATTTGGAGCTATGTGGGCATTTTTGGGTTAGGGTTAGGGTAACAAACAACACTTATTGAGAGCCTTCATGACACCTTATTTATTCAAAATTCATTTCATTTCATTTATTTATTCATTTGAGCAGCATATTACAAACTTATGTTACATAATAACAAAACTAAAACAATTGTGCTCAAAAGGAGCAGGAAGAAGTTCAAAGAACCTACCCCTTATCTCTCGTGCATCTAAATCATCACTAGACATGCAAACAATTCATGCATGAGTCTTTGCTTGTACATTTTTAACAATCGTTTATGGTCGTATCAATCAAAGGAAAAAGAAAAACACAATTTAAAGTCATACAAATAAAGTACATTTCTTACTTTCTGTTTATGGTCATACAAAATGTTCAAATAAGGATTTATTGTTTATAGTTATACAAAAATAAATACACCGTACAATGATAAAAAGGTTATTTCCTTTAAAAGTTCTTTCAGAGCAGTCAGAGTTAATTAAACTTGCCTTTTGATCATCAGAGGCGTATGAGATGTTGTGACACAATCTGTGAATCAACTAAATGCTTTGCCATCAGCTGCCGGCTTCAGTGGCTGATGGTGGCATACACAAGATGGCTGTAGTTCATAAGTAAACGTGGACTTCAGCCATTGGGGCGACTAGAACCACCATTTAGTTGGGTCACAGGATTTGGCAAACACCCACTTTGACTCAGCAGCAGGTAATATGCTAAACAATAAAAGCTGAAATGATGTCCCATTGTCAAAATGAAAAGCTGTAGCACTTCCAGGAATGAGGTAGACATGTAAAACCAAATATTTATGGATGGATACATGCATAGTTATCTGTGATTAATATTAACTTTTAATTTTCAGTATAACCTACATGACACTACATGACCCAACCTTTGTTGGAGGGGAGGAGCCCTGGGACAATAGCTCCTTGGATGTAGAGAGAAGATACCGGCTGGGCAGTGAAGTCACCAGCCTGTCCCGGTCCTGCTCAGTTGAGAAATACGACGCTCTGGACAACCTCAACCGCAACGGGAAACTCATGAGCAGTATGAAGTGAGAACCCTTAACTGTCAAGAAGACATAACTACTAATATAAATATTTATTTGGATAGAAGATTAAAATGTTCTCAGATTATCAGAATAATTCCTAAAACACACAATAAAGCAGTGATTAGTTTTGTTCACTGTTAGACTCACTATGGCTTCTTCTGACTGCCATGATTACAAGCACCAAGGATGGAGGCAGTAGACAACTAGAATGATAGATCATTCTGAAGAGTAGAATTATAATGAACTGTACAAACCCACCACATAATGCATCTTTCAAGTTAAATCCTCATTTCTGCATTCAATTATTGCAAATGATATATGAAAACCATAACATATAGTATAGGGCCTGTACTACAAAGCTAGATTTCTTCTTACAGCTCTAACTTCTGAGATTTATTCAGTGTGTCATGTACTACAATGCTGGAGACACAGACTGCACTCAAAATGAGTCAGATACGTGATTAGAAACACGCTTGTGCCGTGTTAAGTGAAACTGTCAGTGTGTTTGTTGTCCAATGAATTATTATCGTTGCTACAATCTTACGATTTTATGCATTAACAGTCTGCAAATTCCTGCCAGCATTTCTTCCTTGCTGCTTTTGCTGAGGCAACAGTGTTGTTTTTTGCTTGATTTATGGATTTTAAATCTTCATATTTTTAAGAATTGTTCCTCATGGTTAAGCGAGGTTTCTTTGCGTTTGTGACAGGTCAGATGCTGCAAAGTCCAGCACGCACACATCTAGGTTGGATACACCTGGCTCAAGTTAACGTGTTGATATCCAGCCTGATAACAGCTGCTCTGGAATTGTGACTGCTTGGTTAGGTGAAGCTTGATAACTGAGAGATATTGCAGATATATTCACCCAGCTTTGCAGTATTGGCCCATAATGTTTGCTTTATCAGTAATATATATACAGTGTAAGCATGCAATGTTGCTATCAAAGAAAGAAAAAACAAGTAATGTTTTCTGAAAACTTGTAAAATATAAGCATTAAGTTTTAGTAAAATTACCAAAAAGTCAGCTGTACTCTAAAAAGCCAAAAAAAAAAAAAAAAAAAGAAGTGTGGGTGCCCCTGCTTCTGACTTTAATAATAATTAATCATCTATTTGGATTAGAACTAGAGTATATTACCGGACTCAATCATGCTATGAGAGAACATGCAAAACTCTTTACAAAAGAACAGAACAAACTTCTAGAAGCAACAACATTCTAAGCTATCATAATTAGGAACATTGGTAGCACCGGTGAGAATTTATTGTGTTATACCCTGAGAAGTAAGGGGAATACTTTTTTATTACCTTTTGGAGCCTTGTTCGCAGTGTGAAAGCAACAGTGTTTTTATTCTTGCACGACTAATTCCTGTCATTTTGTCTGTTCATCTTTTCAGATGCTGCTTGAGGGTCTCCAAAGTTGCCACAATATTTGCTATTGTTGTTCTCTGCAGTGTAAGTTCACTGTGTTATAGACTTTATTATATAGAATGACTATAATATAATACTTTGGTGTCACTGTGTTGTTTTTGACAGAGCTGATTAGATTAGCGTCACATTGAGCCTAGCTACAACTTGGGTCAAAAGCTGGTCTCATTTGTTAAGAATAAAAACTTAACTTAAGGAACATTTTCAACTTTTCAAGAGATACAAATGTAGTTCAGTTTCTGTCTTGATCATCCATTTATTGAGATCACATTGGGCTGTAATATAGCCCTGGTAACTCATAACACAAGGCTAGGTGCACAGAAACACACATGAACTCTTGTCTATTTAGAGACTAAATCTTACTCATCTTTTAGCTTATATGCACACATTGAAAGAGAGATCAGGCCTTAACTTTCAATGACTCGCCTGCAGAGGTAGCATTGTCCTTGTGTGCTTTCAGTGAATGATTAAAATGAAGGACGCACAAATAAAGTATAAAGATACTTAAAAAATACTCAAGCTATTATTTTGCCAAAACAGATAAATTCTGGAGTATGATTGACCTCAGAATATATACATTATTGAAACTGAAACCTTTTGGAGCATTTATTTCTTCACACAGTTTAATTCAGTGACATTCCTAAACCCTGAACTGATCTCACCAATATTAGCAATTCCCCATTCATCTTGACAGAGAACTACATCAATGTTTGCCTTCTCTTTCAGTTGTTCTTCAGCATGTATCCGGATCGGGACAACCCTTGGAGAATGTTAGCTGTTTCTCCAGCAGAGAGCTTCGGTATCCTTGCATGCTGCATTGCTCTTGAGAACATATACTGTAGCTACAGCTATTTTGAAAAGTAGATAGTAGAACCAGAGAAGTGGGCTGCAAAAGCCTTTAAGGGGACATATCATGGTTTTAAATCCTTTCTTTTTACATATAAATCATACAGTTGTGGTCTATATAAAGCGGAACTGCAATGCTTGGGTCTATGTTTATCTTCCCAAACTTGCCTGTTTTTTTAGTTTTAGCCCTCTGAAAATTCACCTTCATGACACTTCTAAAAACAGGCAGTTTTGGGGCCTTCATGCATATGCATATGTGAGTGTGTCTGTAGATGCAGACTTCAAGCCTTGCCCTTATAGAGGGTGATCAGTGATCTGCTTCAGGGTGTGTATCACATCAGCAGCAGAGTCAGTTAGCTGTTTCAAACACTCACCGGAGGTGCTATGTCGCTATCTTGTTATTAACCTATTATAACCACAGGAATAGTCCATTTGAGACAATAGCCCACTGTTTTGTCCAACCCCTGTGTTGCATTGGGTCACAAACACGTCAGATCATGTCAAAGGCGATACGAGGCAATGTAATGGCTACTAAAAGTGGAACTGACTGTGAACACTGTAGATTATATTTATACTGGATTATCTATATACTGAACATAAATATATTATCTGTGGATGAAATGACTAGTGGTTAATTAAGCAGGCTTGTAATCATAGGGTCACTGGTTCTAATCTCCCTAGTCCATCACTGTGGGATGTTGATCAGTCCCTTATATTAACCCTAACAGCTCCCTGGGAGCTACACCGTGGCTGCTCACTGATCCTCAGGGAGGGGTTAAATACAGAGAACACATTTTGTGTATGTAGCTTTACATATACATACATAAAGTATAACGTATAATCTATATTAAACCGCAGTGTTTGTTTTACCTGTGAGGTAGTTTGAGAGGGAAGAGCTCACATTCTTATGTAGGGTAGGAGGAGCTAGGATTGTCAGAAGGAGGAGTTTCTGCGTTGTGATGTCACAATGCGAGAAAAATCCAACTCGCCTCGTTTGGAGCTGATTTTTTATAAAATGTGGAATAACAAGGGAAGAAACAAAACTTTTTCAACTTTAGTCCTTTGAATGAGGCTAAATGAATATATATCACTGTAGCAAAACCATTATAAAGTGATTTTTTTCATAATACTGCCCCTTTAACAAAGACTTTACCAAATTAGTGGATTATGATGCAGCTGTGTTTAAGTTCTCTGAGAATAGTTTATCCCTTAAATGTGTTTTTATTGTTGTATTTATCGTTGAACCTGGTGTCAAAGAATGCAGAGTATATCTAGTTCTACACAAAAGCTTCAGTGTCCATGATTTTCTTTGACTGTGCTTCTCATAGCTGTGAATGTGACTGATTTTCGGGACAATGCTTTACTGAAGCTGCAGGTAGCTGGGCCATTTAGGAGTGGTATGATGGATATAATCAACCAGGAGTACATCCTGATCCAGGTGGAGCAGACGGAGCAGCAAGGACAACGGAGGAGGAGGATACAGCAGGTCAGTGCTCATTTTGATTCCATGTAGCCCCTTTGTCGGACGACAACATTTTACTTAGAAAACTATTTAAAAACAACTATACAGCATCATGATGGAATGAATGAGTGATAACACACAATTTAAAGAATCTCATTTTGTAAATAAGTGAAAAGAAAAAGTATTTATGCGTCTATTCTCCCATCTGGACTTAAGTGCTTTTTGCGCGCCTGCAGTTACGCGCTTCTCTCCTATGCGTATTCTCCGGTCCAGGCTGCTGACACGCCCACTGCGCATGAGGAGCCAAAAAGCGCTTATGTGTGAATGAAGGCGGGCTGAAGGAAAGGAGGCAGTGATGTCATTTTTTTGGGCTGTTTAGAAATCACGGAACATGGAGTTTTTCCAACGCTTGTAAATGTCATTGAACTTTTAATTTGAAACGCCTTCATTGATAAACAATGTAACAGGTTAATTTGATCAGATTATTGCAGTGTGACTGAGGATCAACTGCATTCTGTCCAAGTCACAGTTAAAATCTCTCGCCATGATCATCATCATCATCATCATTATCATTATCATAATCGCTGTAAAGCGTGACTGAGTTAGATGTGCTGGAGATATGAGGAAATAACGCGGCCGCAGAGCGTCCTGCTTTAATACAGAGGGATGTTTGCAGTGAAACACAACTATTGGCTTCCATAATACACAGTTTTAAATATAAATTGTTTAAAGCGACCTGAGCTGAGCCTCATTAAAATATGTGTGGGAACAGTTTCTAATCCATCCTCATCTGCATATGACAGCTTGTTTCACTCTGTTGTGGATCAAACTGCGACTTTACGTTGGACATAGTATGAAAATAGTTGAACTAACGTGGACAGAAGTGTGCATCTGTCAGAGTTTTAATTAATCGTGCAGCAGCAGCTGAGTGACAACAGCTGCTGCTGCACGACGCACGAGTCCGTGCGGCTTCAAATGTAACTAAGTCCATATTTCTAGTGCAACATATTGTTTCACCTTATCGGGACGCTGCACTTATTTTTCACAAATTTCAGGCAACCCCATGTAAACTCCAAGCGACCCCACATGGGGTCCTGACCCCAAGGTTGAAAAACACTAATTTAGTGGCTCCTGAATATATGCAGTTTTGATCATTTCTGGTCATCTCACGCCTGGGGTAGGACCAAGATTGACACTTTATTTGTTAATTTTCTACTCTCTCTCAAGTACCCCCTATAGTGCCATCGCGTACCCCTATTTGAGAAACACTGCTTTAGAAGATACTCAACTCATTTGTTCTTCTTCTCCCATTCATGAACAGGTCATTCATAACTGGACTATCCCTCTACATCCTGACAGAAGTGATGCCATGCAGCTAACAAAGACCTTTGAGATGCTCAGCAGGTGAAACTATACATTTGTTTATAACTCGAGGGTATTTCTTGAAGTTCTCATGAAACATAGAGAACTACACAGGCCCTGTTTCTGTGCTAATTCATTTATGTAGGTTAGAGTTTATATCTGTTTTAGTCAAATCAGATTTCCAATCATTGATATTTCATATTGTGACCGATTTTACTAAACATTTAGGTCACCCACTAATAGGGGACGTGAGCTGGGTTTAGACGGTCATGAGACAGGTTAGTTTTACCCTACTGATGATGTGTTGTTACAACTGGTGCCCAATTTAAAGCACGAGTTGATTAAATTTGATTGTATTGGGATCAACCAACTTTTTCAGCACTCCAGACCTAATTATGCACCACACAGCTCTTAATCATGCAGGAAAGCTACAAGGCAAATTTGAGTCTTTTCAAAGTAAATATAATAAATATGCATTTAAAGGTTTGGAGAACAGCTTTAGTCCAAACTGCTGCCATGGGGACAACATTCATAAACTGTAGGAAACAATGCACATATGATTTTTGAATTAATTAATTAATGACTGACTGATTTATTTATTTTAGGTTTATGCCAGTTTCTATACATCATGCATGATATACAGTAAACCAAAAAAGCAAACGGCAGAAGCTAAAGGCTTATTATTTGCCAATTCTGTACAAAAACATCATTAACCAAGAACTGTAAGATAACAGAAGGATATAAATAATGATGTCCTGAAGGGATCGGAGCAGATATTTGCTAAATTTCAGAAATCAGTAATCAGTGTCAATCCCAAAGAGATTGAGTCTTTAGCTCTGACCTAAGGTCATGTCTGATGGTCAATTGGTGCTTTTGGAAATAATCTAATCAGACTGAAATACTCAAAAAAGCAAAGAACCCAAGGTAATTGACATTTTATTTATTTACCAAAATTGTATTATTAAGGTATAAGAATTATTCGTGTAAATGTTGATCTGGCCATGCGAGATTATTAGAAATTGCATAAAAATTAAGGGGTTAACACTAAACTATAATGAAGCAATGTGTTTATCAAAACTCATGTAATAGTGTTGATTGTCACATTAAGTCACGTCTTAGAAATAGTATTCTGGATAATGAAATGGCAATACAATAAACAATATTATTCAATCTTATTATTATTCTTGCATTGTCTGTAATTGTTTGCAGCACTTTTTATTAAACAGTGAGGATTTGATTAAGTCTATACTGACTTTGTTTCAGTTTATTTTGTTTAGACTAAATGTAAAAGATTTTAGTTGACAACAGTTTCTTCTGTCTATATTAAATAACCTGTAATGGTATGTCTTAAGTGACAAGACTTTACTTCTGATTGGCTTATTTCACATCATGTCTCACTCCTTTACATTTACATGCCCATAAAATATATTTTTTAAGTAAGTAAGTAAGTAGTTTATTTATAAAGCTCTTTTTGCAGATAGAGTTGTGGTAAAAGTACAAGTGCAACACAATAGAATAATAAAACAAGAGTGCATAAATATCATAAGAACAGCAACATTAAAGGATAAATAAAAATTAAAATCCAGTTAACAGTTTAGTGTGATTTACATTAGTCTTTGAGGTATTTTTTCTTTTAAATCTATTTTTTATTAGTATTTTCTTTTGCAAAGTCTTGCACAATAGTTAAAATCACACTGCCTTTGTTTTACTTAGTTTAGTTTTACAGGTAAAAATCTATGATTGAGAAAGATGAAAAGAAATCATTAATCAATTAAATAAACGGTTTGTAGCATTGTTCATGTTTTTATTCATTTTTCTTCATGTACAGCTGGCTTTTTATATTTGTAAAACAAGTTTTGTTTTTTTGTTTTCATTTATTAATGTTTTATACCAAAACCAATGCCTTTTTATAGTGTGTGCTGTATATAAAATCAATTGACATTTTATTTATTGGTCCTTTACCATTTTGGGTGTTAAGTCTACTTTGCCTTTGTGAGATACTGTACATGAAACTTACTTCTTGGTCGTGCCCATCAGTAAAGATGTTTCTATTTCTCTTGCTTCAGCGATCCCATTGTCATCACCATTCAGAGCTTCCTACAGAATGAGGAGGTGGTGCCATTGTCCATGACGTACCAGGCGCTGTACGTCAACAAGGAGACGCAGGTGGTCATAGCTGGAATCATCCTGGCTGGGGTCTATGTGTTGATCATTTTTGAGGTAAATGACCCTTTATGTTCAAGCACCATCTGTGGTTGTTTGGACAAAAGATGGACCATAATGAGTAAACTGCTGCTCTATACAAATTGTAATAAACATAAGCAGGCAATATTGCACCTTTAATGGGTGGGAAATCCCCAGGTGTATCTGGCAATGAATCATGTAAACCTGAACAGGATAATAGAAGTTGAATGAATGAATGGACAAACATAAATGTTTGCGAATGTGTTTTTGTGATCTTTCAGATAGTGCACAGAACACTGGCAGCCATGCTGGGCTCATTAGCTGCATTAGCTGCTCTGGCTGTAATTGGTGATGTAAGTAATCTTTTGTTGTTAAATTAAGACACTATCTATTAGTGCAGTTTTAATATTGATATTGCTCTGCTTTCAAAGTACAACATAGGCAAGTTTAGCCTTTATTTGGTTCATGTAGGGATTGTAAACTAAACAAGAATCGATGATAGAACATTGCACATTTTCACTGAGGAAAAAACTTATAGTTGTAGAATAGTTTACCAAGTTTGAACATATTCAGTGAAAGAGAACAGTTTAGATGCTGCCTAGGCCACTTATAGAGTTAAACTGCATTAACATTAGCCAAAGACATTGTTAGCATTTTTAGTTCACCTTTACCTTCCTACAACAACGCTGAATTTTAGCTCATAAAAAATTATTAATATAATAAAGCTACAAAGCTGGGTTGTATTTGTTAAAGTTAAGAACAGCAATATATCAATTTTATTGTCATTTACACATTCACTTATAAAAACATTTGTATAAGCATCAACCAAATATTACTACATTAATATATCAAACAGCTGTCAATTTAAGGATATCTTTATTATCCAAAAAAATATGTAATTTATGTTAATGTCCACAAATGGTCAATTATCTACACTATCAATAATGCTGCATTTACCTGATCTGAGCTGTTAATGAAGGTAATGTGTTTGTACATGACGCAGAGACCCAGTCTGGTTACCGTGGTGGAGTGGATAGACTATGAAACACTGGCGCTTCTGTTCGGTATGGTAAGTAAGCTAAGTGTTAAATCAACGACAGCCTTAAAAAAGGTGTGAAAAGTTGTTGAAATTAAGTGAATTATGACTATGTCGTCTCCAAATAATAGGCTATAATCAAACTTGAGGACATGATAAAATGCCCTGGACCCAATGAGAACAGGTCAGCCAACCTGGAGAACCTCTGATCTAGACAATAGAGTAAGAACTCATGTCTTCTCATATACGTAGCTGCAAGCTACAATGAAAAAGCGAAACATAATTTTATATAGATATATGGCATAGCTGTCAGCAGAATGCAGCAGAATGGCCCCAGACAAAGCAGGGGATAGCAGGACAGACCTACCAAGCGGCCGATACCGATCTAAACCAACGGAACAGCTAGAGCTGCCCCCCAGCAAACAGCATCATCCCGGAGTGCCAAGCAACCCCGCCCCAAACCCCGGCACAGACGCCAGCAACCCCCCAGCGGCAGGCCATCCCGGACCCGCACACCGCGGGGAGAGCCCCCAAGGCAACCACAAGACGAGGCAAGCACCAAGCCACACCCGAAGGGAAGAGGCACCCCCACGCCCCGCCAGGCCGGCACTGCCCGGAGAGACCCTGCAAAGAGAGCCCCAAGCTACACCCCCCACACCCCCAAAAGACCCACCATCCCGCCACGCCCGACCGCACCATCCTGATGTATTTGTACTCTACACGGCTGCCCAGCCATCAACAGAGGGGTTGGCCCCCCCCCCCCGACTGGCACATGTGTGAAACTACCCACCACCCTGTTATAGTACCTCTCCATTCCCCTATGGAGCAATAGATCTGGAGGGTAGAAGTGGTGGTCCCATCCTCCGGGGGGTGGTGTGTTGAGGTGTAATTAAAATTGGAGGGATTAGTAGGGCAACCAGAGGTGGGAGTGCCGCCCCCACACCACTACTTAGTAGCCCCACCCAGCCCCCCAAGGGTTGGGTGTATGTGTGTGGTGCACCAAGTAGGTGAGCCAGACCAGCGGGGAGTGAGTGAAGTGAAGTGTCCATGTTGGAGGCCTGTCTGGCATGAGCCCGGCCCGTCCACGTGGCGGGCCACCGGAGAGAGTAGATGGCACAGACGGGCACGCGGCACTGTGGGCCCCAGGGACGCACTGAGCAGCCATAACCATGCTGGGGGGCGACCTGGCCCACCGCGCCAGCGACATCTCCAGCAAAGGCTAAGTGTTGTGGTTTATTCCTAGCATAGAATTTTGTAATTGCAGAATCTAATCTTTTGAACCATTGCGTTGGTGGTTTCAGTGGGATCATAGAGAACAGATAGTTTATTTTAGGTAAGATTTTAATTTTAACTGAGGCTATTCTGTCAAGGAGTGAGATGGAGAAATTGTTCCATCTCCGCAGATCTTCTGTGACTTTATTCAACAGCGGATCTAGGTTCAGTTTAAATAATTCAAGTTTGGTGATATACTTAAGCCTAGATATTTAATTGTGTTTGTGGGGGAGGGGTATTGTGGGTTTTGGGTTGCTGGGTTCCATGATTTTTTTGTTAATGGAAGGATTGATGATTTTGACCAGTTAATGGAAAAGTCTGATAATTTAGAGAAGCTGTTTATTAGTTTAAATACTTCTTCTAATGAAGATTGGGGTTCTTCCAAATAGAGTAAAATATCATCCGCATAAAGATTAATTTTGTGTTCTTAAATGAATGAGTGGATTCCTTTAATAACAGTATTTTGATGTACAGCTGCTGCGAGAGGTTCAACGAATATAACAAAGAGCAAAGGTGAGAGTGGGCAGCCTTGTCTGGTTCCCCTCTGCAGTGTGAAGCTTTGGGATGTTATTGTGTCTGTGGTTACTAAGGCCTTAGGTTTAGTGTACAGGGTGGAGATCCATTGTTTGAATGATTCTCCAAAGCCGAATTGGCCAAGGACAGCAAGGAGGAATGACCAATTGACTCTATCAAATGCTTTTTCTGCGTTGAGTGACAAGATAATTGTTTTCTTTTTATATTGTCTCACATTGTCTATTTTTAATAAATCCTGTCTGGTCTTGGTATATAATTGACTGTACTACTTTCTCTAACCTGGTCTGTGTTAATAAGTGAGATGGGACGGTAGCTCAAGTGTAGCATGGGGTTTTTGTCTGGTTTAAGTAATAATTTAATGTTCACTGTATTCATGTGGCATCCTACAAAAACCTTTATTTTTAATCTCTGTCACTACACACTAAAAAAGTGGAGCCAGCATTGACCAGAAATATTTTAGGAATTCAGCAGGGAAACCATCTGGACCGGGTGCTTTGCCTGTTGACATGCTATTTTGTAGTTCTTGTAAGGGAAATGGTGAGTCTAAGGTGGTTTTCTGATCTATGATCAGATCTCACGTCAGGTCATGGGCTCGCGCTCGTCAGCCTGACTCATCGACTTTTTCTTGACCAAAATGTAAAGAATTTTCTTGACCCAAATAGCAGGACTTTACGCTTTCAGGCTGTGGATAAGTAAAATTCAATTTAAACCACCATTAGCCATTGGTTAAATTAGTTATTGAGAATTTAATTCTAACCTGAGCCCGTTCCAATACTGAAATGCTGTTCAGTGCCTCTGTTATTCTCTGTAAAATGAGCTCCTTAAATTCCAGTTCCCTTTCAGTCGATTCACTCGGTACAACACATATAGTATGGGATATCACGCCCCCGCGTGGTCCACTGAAGAAAACCTCTAATCACGCCTTTAAGGCAGATGATCTGTGATGACGTAAGTGAGGCTCCGCCTGCCTCATAAATACGCTGTCATCACAGTCAGTTCTTACGCTCTTCACCTCGCTAAGAACACCTCTACCGAGTGGAGTGAACAAGCTGCTGCTAGCTAGCTCTGTCTCTGCCTTGGCTACTGCCTACTTAGAATTAGTTTAACTGCCCCTGTTGGTGTTAGCAGCTACTGCTGCTGCCTGCGGAGCACTAATTCTATTAACAAGCTTCAGTGTTTCAAAACAAGCACGAAGGCTAAAGCAAAGAAGAAGTCTTCTGTTCGCCCCTGTCCTCAGGGGTGCGGCTTCTCCTTGCACGATAAGGACCAACACGAAGCATGTACAGTACGTGCACGGGTTGGCCGAGGTCGAGCCGAAGTTCCCCCGAGGGCTCTAATCTGCCTCAGGTAGGACTAGACACCGACCACGAGGACGATGACGTACTGGACATCGGTCCGGACGTTGATGGCTTGTCGGAGGATGAGCTAGATGCGCTGTCGCCTGGGGAATGTGCCGCAGCTACTGCGCCGGTTAACCAGGACGACACATCTTTCTTCTCTCTGTGCCGCCGTGCAGCTGAGAGACTGGAAGTGGAGTGGCCCTCTCCTCCCCCGGTATAAAAACCATCATGGTTGAGAATAGGGCGGTTGAGAATAGCCTGCCCATGTTCCCGGATCTTATTTCGGAGTTAACATCAACATGGAACAAACCACTGTCTCCCCGTGTCACGGTGCCCAGCTATGGACAGTATTTAGATTTAGATGGAGCGGAAAAGGCTGACTTAGTCAACCCTCCACCTATGGCGCCTTCTCTGGCTGTGTATCTGGTGCCTTCTCACAACCATGGTGTGAGCAGCCCCACATCGCTTCCTTTCAAGCACTGTAGATTTTCCTCCTCGAGTTCTGTCACCATGCTGCAGACCTATCAGGCCATGCGGCTGGCTGAGCTCATTTCGCTGCTTCCCCCCGACAGCTCTCTGGCTCCTCTCCTTAACGAGGTGATGATCGCCACAGATTATATTCTCCGGGTGTCCTGCTGTGCAGCGCTCTCCCTGTGCAGAGGAATGGCGTCTACAGTGGTGTCACAGAGACACCTGTGGCTTACTCTATCAAATGTTCCAGATAGAGACCAGGCCGTTTGTTTGGAGGAGCCGGTATCTCCAATGGGTTTATTCGGGCTATCTCTTGATGCCATTGAGGCATGTTTTGAGTTGGGGAAGAAACAAGCTGAAGCCTTGCGCAGCATCATTCCCAGGCGTGACGCTAAACCCAAACAATCTGCAGGTGCACGCAGGCCTGCAGCACCACCTCCGCCGCCCTACAAGAAGGCTACACCTCCATCAGGTTTTGGACAACCGGGGAAGGTGTAGCCTCCTGCGCTGCAGATTCCTCATGCTCCACACCACTCGATTTGGAGCAAAGGTCCGCCGCAGGGCTTCCAAAAGGGCCCAGCGCATAGGCGGAAGAAGCCACACACCTCCCAGCAATGGGACTGAGTGGAGAGGGACTTCAGCAGCAGGGAGACGCTGCTGTCCCTATTTTGTTGCCGCCAGAAAGGCGCCGGCCAAGTTCTGTTCAGGGGCCCAATTCCAAAAAGCATAGTTCTTTCCTAACACAGTCTCCCAAGCACAAACCCCCCATGCACACAAATGCACATCTGTTACCTCTGTTTATAAACCCCAGTTTGGGTGTGTTGAATGTTTCTCAGGTAACTGTAAAGTTTTGCAATGTTCGTCACTTTCTCGGTGCTCCTTTAAAGGCTCACTCTGTGACTACTGCAAATGTGCCCACGTGGTACTCAATAAAAAGTGCATTTTGTATACAAAAAACACCTTCCCAGGTGGCACGCATGCGCACTCATCCCTTGGGGGGAAAGTACCTTTGCATGGGCTACCGGTTACAGTTCCGGGTCCCACCTCCACGCTTCACTTCTGTAATAAACACAGTGGTAAAGAAAGAGGCTGCAGCTGTAGTGAGGGAGAAAATACACGCTTTTGAGCAAGAAAGCAGTGAGAGTGGTACAGCCGTTATTTCATTATTCCGAAGAAAGGGGGGTACTCCATCCTTTATTAGACCTGCGAGTGTTGAACAGGTATCTGCGGACGTACAGGTTCAAGATGCTAACACTCAGACAGCTACTGAGTGCTTATTTTCATGTGGCAATACACCCGGACCACAGGCAGTTTCTAAGGTTTGCATTCGAAGGTGTAGCCTACTAATACCTTGTGCTTCCGTTCGGTTTGTCGCTCGCCCCTCACACCTTTACCAAATGTGTCGAGGTGGCGTTAGCTCCTATTCGGGAAAAAGGCGTGCGTGTCTTAGCCTATCTGGACGACTGAGCTCTGAAAGTCGGTTCGAGAGAGCAGTCAGCAGCAGATCTGTCTCTTGTTCTGTCCCACATCGGAACTCTGGGCTTTTCAGTGAACATGAAAAAGAGCTCGCTGACCCCGAGTCAGCAGTTTTCTTTCCTCGGTCTGGAAATATGCTCTTTAACCGGCCGAGCGCATCTGTCGGAGGGCAGGGTGGCCGCGTTTCACCGCTGCCTCGCTCATTTTCAATTGGGACGCAAACTGCGTTTCCGATTGGTTTTGCAGCTGTAGGGCATGATGGCATCTATGATTGCTGTAGTGCGCTCGGACTGTTAAAGTGCTGCCAGTTGGTCATCACCACACACTTTTGTTTGATTTTACCGTCCGGATGTAACGGCCCCTTCGCTGGCCCATTTGGTTCTTTCCACTGGGTCTAACATGCACTAGAGGTGCAGGAGGTTGGTTTCTGGTCCATAGCTGCTCTGCGGGGCGTGTATACATGTCCCATACTATATGTGTTGTACCGAGTGAATCGACTGAAAGGGAACGATATGTTATGTCTATAAGTTCTGTTCCCTGAAGGAGAGGAACAAGGTACAACACTTCTTTTCCCCGCTACACAGCTGGGCTCGGTGAAGAGCGGCTACTGAACTGAAGGATGCCTGTGATGACAGCGTATTTATGAGGCAGGCGGAGCCTCACTTATGTCATCACAGATCATCTGCCTTAAAGGGGACATATCATGGTTTTAAATCCTTCCTTTTTACATATAAATCATACAGTTGTGGTCTATATAAAGCGGAACTTGGGTCTGAATTCCTCATTATTATAGCTCCACAGGCCCCTTTTCTACCCCTTTTCTGATGTGCTTCTGAGAGCAACTCGTTTTGGTGCGGTCTCTTTAAATGCAAATGAGACACTCCATACCCCGCCCCCTCTTCAGGTGACACTCGGTTCAACTCCACCCTGCTCGGCCATTTTTGTAGTTTGATAGAAGAGATACGGCTATGTAGCGGCACATAAACTTTTTATTAACAGGTTATTTACACAATGTCAACAACAGAAGACTTGTCCATCCAGCTTTACATGTTTGAGCCAGAGTCTGACCCGGTGGAGCGAGATGAAAATGAAGATGATGAACCTGCAGAACCCTAACAAGTGAGCTAACACTAGCACCGAGCTAATGCTAGCGCCAAGCTAACATCAAAAAATGAATTTTAATAGTCTTTTCGGAGACAAAAACAGCAAAATGAAATGACTAATGAAAACTTTAGACTTAAATTAAATCACGTAGGCCATATAATCAAGGATCTAAAACGAGCACACAGCGCTAACATATGAAGTCTGAAGACGGTGCAATTGCTAAGCAACTGCTAATGCTAACAAAACAATTACAGGAAAGTGTTATCATCACACTTTTTAGCGTTATTTACAGCTTACCGAAGTGCTCTGTTCGTCGTCTCCAAAGATAGAAGGAATTGAACCCTCAATCAGACAAAGTCTTTTGGCAAATCCTTCTTTATACTGGTGGAGGTTGCAGAAGCGGTCATCCTTGAAGTGCTGTGCGCACACAAAAATGACCTTACCCACAGATGTGGGTACATTTCCGTGAAAAATAAAACTCAACCAGGCACTTTGAAAAGGTTCTGATGCTGGGAGACGGTGTAATGAAGCGTGTGGGTTACTACATCCAACAACCAAACATTTTGATTTCTCTTGTAACTTCTGCATCCTGGAGCTTGGACTACAAAATAAAAGCGAGAAATAAAAATGGCGGATTGCTCGAAGTGTTGGACCTGGAGTTGATGTACTAATTTGGCAGTTCCGCTGCAAATACTGTGATGTAATAGTTCAAAAAACGTAATAGAGAATAGAAAAATCGAAACAGATTGAAAAATATGAGCAAAACAGAAAGATATAAAGTTATCTACGGAGCACCTGAAGAGACTATTTTGATTTTTTCTGTACTTCTAAGCACTCTAAATATACAACAAAATGCATTTAAGGGCTAAAAAAGTGGATTTAGCATGATATGTCCCTTTTAAAGGCGTGATTAGAGGTTTCCTTCAGTGGGCCACGCGGGGGCGTGATATCCCGTATTATATGTGTTGTACCTCGTTCCTTTCCTTCAGGGAACAGAATTCATAGACATAACATTTCGTTTTCACACTCCCAAAAAGCACATCTCGAAAGCATTTATTTCCTTGCCAGTGTTTGTTTGACCTCAGTGGGCGGGGCCTCCGAACCAGGAATATTTGAAGGCAAAACATATATTTACATAGTCCCAAGTTGGTCCTGTCGTATGTAATGTGCACTCAAATTTGCACCCATTTTCACGCAATGTTGACAAATGAGGGCCAATGTCACCATTTTTGACGTGTTATGTTTTTAACACGATTTAAACGATACATTTTTTATAAACATTGTAGTAGTGATTATTCACCACTTGTTCTGTCCAATGCAAAAGTACTGTCAGAGATTATTAACTCTTCTTTGTCCATATAGTATGTTCCAAAAATATGGTTAGATACTCATATTACTGTTCCTGAACTGCAATTATTTTGCTGTGGTTGCCACCAGGGCCTTCAACATTTATAGAATAATTTTATAGTCCTCCATGTCAGTAGGTGGCAGGCTGTAGCAATATGCAATAGAATGCACAATGTTTCATGATCTGTTGGAACAGTTCCCGTTCCAGACAGTAGTCAAATAAGCAAAATAAAATAATTGAAATGTCATTCTAATTTAATTGAAAGATTTTGATGTTTTAAAAGTGTGGCAATGAAGAGAGTGTTTGAACAGGTTTAGAAACTAATTGTGTTTGACCCAGTGTTTCTTATCTTAGTCTCAATAATTCTGAAACATATGCGTGACATGGAATATTGTCTCATAATTGGATATTTGTATCTCACAGATGGTGCTGGTGGCCATTTTCTCAGAGACTGGCTTCTTTGATTACTGTGCTGTAAAGGTAAGTTCAAAAGTGAAAAAGAAAATCTTCAAAATCCCCTGTTATCAACTTTGCGCTAATAAGAAAAGATATAGCACAATCACAGAAAGTAATATTGCAAACATGATGATTTAAATACAGTGTGTTTATCTTCTCATCTGCATATTGACCTCTGACCTTGTAGTGGTGTGGAGTGACAGGCCAATCACAGCAGGCGCTCCATGTGAGAAGTCACCAAATCAACAGCCTTTAGACTATTTCTAAATTAAGCAGAAAAACATAAAACGCCTTTAATTCAGATTTGAACTTGTTTGACATCAAGGAGATGAAAGAAGTGCTTTATTAATAAACTCAGCTGTTTGATGTTTTACATCCTCACCCAAGGCGTAGCACCTTAACACACAAGAGAGATGTTTATTTAGATTTGTAACAAGCATGTAAGATAGTGTAAGTGTAAGATAATCTTTGAGGCAATGTTTATTACTCTAAATGCAGACACATGCCATTATCAAACATCTCTTTTTGCAGTCTCATATGAAGTAAACCACAGATGTGTGATTGATGAAGACAGCAAAATAATGAAATGAGTCAAGAATGTTTTTGGAAGAGTCTAGGACTAGAGATTTGAATTAGTCTGACAAAAAGGGTGTTGTGCAAAGAAAGTGACATAAATCAGGCTTTTAAGTGCAGAAATCTCACAAAACAGTCGTGAATAAAATTTTATCTCAATAAATACACAATGTGGCAGATTTACTAAAGGTCTACACTTTGTACTTTGCAGAGCATCTTCTAACCTAGCGCAATCAGGATTTCTACTGGATACACATTATTCAAGGGTGTACTCACACTGGCAACCAGGGCCGTTCCTAACAAGCTCTGTGCATGTGTGAAACCATGGGGGGCCATTGTCTGGCCTGCGTAGGTGTGAACTGCACCGCAGGGGGGTTAACGGCCCGATGGTCCTGCTGGAAGAGGTGGTCCAAACAGCGTGCCAGACTGGCACAGTTGGCCGCGCATGCGCACGCACAACTCGACTCGCGCGCAAAATGTGATGACGTTGGTACCGCGCGACGCTTTACGGCACATAAACATCCGCATTCCGCAATGATAGCGGTGTCAGAAGTGCTCGTTAGCCGATGAAAAGTTCAGAGTTGGTGTTACCTGATATATATGAACAACACCACAGAGAACTCATGGAGGAAGAGGACAACATGACCGTCAGGACTTCTCTTTGTTCAGCCGACAGCGGGACGAACTTCTTAGGTCGTGTCGTGTTAGTGCACATGTGGCAATACCAATTTTCAGTATGTGGAGTTCCTGTTAGTCCTGCACAACTATAATGAATTGCTCAGAAATCTACATGTGTCCTGTTCTCAAAATACCAGTAATATGTTACACATTTGCAGCCGTAAAATGTCCCATTTCTATATTTTTTGGTTTATATGGGTTAATATACCAGTAATGTGTTTATATGCATGTTTATACCCTCAAAATTACCATGGAATTTTGGGTTTTACTCGAACCCCTCATCATCACGTCTCTGCAGAAGAAGACCCTCCGCTGCACCTCAGCACTTTATAACAACTCACTAATTTCATAATTTAAATAAACTATTTCTACCTTTGTTTTTCTGTTTGCATGTCGTTTGCTTTGTATTAAATAAAATGGTTTCTCCAACAGTTGGTTAAATCTACACATTTATACTGTATATAATGCACATGCAGGATGATGTGTAACAATAATCAGTAAAATTAGCTGTAAACACATTTTGTAGAACTAAATATAAGGTTATGCTGTGAACAGAAAGAAAGGAAGACAAGCCAGATCATTCTAAACTTTAGAATATAATACAATCATAACTTTTTATCATAAATATGACTCTTCTCAAAACAACAAACTTTGATATCTTTGTCACACAATATCTAAGCTTCCAGTGAATAATTTACAAAAAAAAAAAAAAGTTCACTGATGACATTGAGATCTCAATGTCACCATCAGTGAACTTTTTTTATTTGTAAATTATTCACTGGAAGCTTCTCTGGTGGTGTGTGCAGTGGTTGTTATTATTATTATTATTGTATGAAGCCAACATTACTGCAGCTCTGCACATCATTATTGTCCTGTTAAAGTATTTTTATACAAAGACTTAAAAACATTCTGAAATTAGTGCTGACTCAAGTAAATCACCTTTATTATGCATTATAACAATCTGTTCCTTGAAACAATTAAAAACATCTCCTAAAAAATAAAATTACAGAAAATTAAATAATCATTTAATATACATTTCAATAAATAAGTGCATCCCATGTTGACTCTGAGCTTTATTCTGTCTGTTGTCTGTAGAAGTGATGGGTCTAGACCAGATGATGGAAACTAGGATCAGCTCATGGTTTTAATGTCCAGGGAGGGGTGTGTCCACTCTGTATGGACTTAAAGAAGAAGAAATAAAAGAAGAGTTAGATAATGTCATGTTCATCAAAAGGAAAACTGAAAGTGATGGAGATAAATATGCTCAGATGGACACACACACACACAAAGTTTAAACAAACACACAAATACTCTGTCCAGCATCTATTTACACTTATATTAATGTACACAAAGACTAGCTCCACAAAATCAGAATGACATTTATTGATCCAGAAATTAAACTGATCTTACCTTTATAGGCTCAGTTTCCTCCTTTGTTTTCAAATCCATTTGAACCTCCATTCATGGTGGTTTTTATCATCAGAGAGAGCTTTCATTTTCAATAAATCCACCGTTATTTGGTCTGTTTTAATCTCTTTCTTTCTCACTCACTTGGTTCTCTCTGTTCCTTGTGTCGATTTCGTCAAAACAAAGCGGCATCTTTAATGTTTCCGTTACGTGTGAGTAAAATTACCACAATGTATGTTGTGGTGTTGTGCGGGCCTGGGCTGGCCCTGGTGTGGGCGCTGGCCTCTCTCCTGCTCGTCCGCCATCTGCTTTGGTGGGGCGGGCCGCTCTGGGCCGGCAGGCGGCAGGGGTCGCCTCCTGGACTGCTGGGGGATGTGGCTTGAAATCTTTCTTCAAGCAGATTATTATTATTACTACTTATTACTATTAACAGTGTTAGGGCACTCATCTGTACTTCTTAACATTAAAAGCTGATATCTGGAGTTTCTGAGAAACGTCTTGATGTCCCGCCCTCAACAGCCTCACTTCCTCTCACTGCCTCTGCAATCTACCAGAAGCCACGCCTCTACTTTTCTGCACGCGCATCGCGGAACATAGCAAAGTTGTGACGGGTCGCACTGATATAGGTCTATGGGTCAGGGAAGAGCCAAAATCATATTTACCTGTTTGCTGTTGTGATGTGCAGCCTTGTTTCTGTGCACAGCTTCACATTCACTTTGATTGACAGTCTCAAAGCCACATAGTCAAAGCCTATTGGCTGGGTGCAGTCAGCGGTCGTTTCCATTTGTATAGGGGTCTATAGGATAAAGGATGGACTTATATACATGAATGTATATGAATGACCACCGGCAGTAGACCATAGTTAAAAACTAGTTAGGTATTTTTATGAATTAAAAAAATCATACATAACATTAATTTTTCAGAAACTCCAGATATCAGCTTTAAGCGGTGAAGATGGTAGAATGAACCTAGTAAACAAGGTCATGCACTCGCATTAATTTCAACTATGAAATGGTCTTAGACAAGCAAATTAGAATACCTTCTCAAAGAAGAGCTGTAAAAAAGTCACCTCCAAAAAGGTTGCGTCACCACCTTAGCATTAAAATCATCAGAAGTGTAAACCCTCCACTTTTAGAAACTCACATCCTAAAGGAAAAAAAAGACTGTTATGAACTGTTATGATATATACTTCTGTCTGTGTTGGGTTACTGTAGTTATTGCAGGAAATAGGAGATGAGGTGAGTCTAGACTGACACCATAGCTTTTAACGTGACTGTTACTGTAACTGTTGGGCAATGCTGATATGAATAAAGCATGACATGGGCCCATAGGTTACACACAGAGTACAGGTTCTTTCATGTATATGAACTGGTCCCATCTCTGTCCCGCAAGTGTGGAAAAAATTAATTTCACACACCGTTCTGATGAATTAGAAACAAACCCGCAGACATGCAGCATGTTTGATCTTTAAACACCTCTTTTGGCACAAATAACAATTTTACCTCAATGAACGGAGATGTTCTTTACTGCTCATGCACAATGGCTGGAGAACATCATGTCCTGATTAAAACTTGAGAAATTGAAACGCACATTCAGAAGGGGACATTACTAAAAATATTTCACATGCACAATAGCAGAGTCAGTCAGTAATTAAAACATATGTAGTGGTTTTGAAAAGGGGGTGTGAGTGTGATACGATACAATATTTTTGGAAAGGAAAAAAGACAAAAAAATTGCAGTCGGCAAAATAACCATGCTTTTATTTGGCTTTAACTCTGAGCATACCTACATGTTCACTCTGTGTATGACCTTTTCTACTCAATAAAATATGTAAAAAAAAAAAAAGAAACCATAACAATCAGATGTTTTTTTAACAATCTGACACCCTCCTTCGTAATACCACTCATACCCTTGGCGCTACATCGTGTGATGTACTGTCCCATCTTTATAAACTATTTGTGATCCATATGTGTACAGAAACTGACCTTTAGATCTCCCTTTCTGTCTCTCTATCTCTAAGTCAAAGATGTTTTTGGCACTTTGGGCATGTGTATGAAGCCCAAATAGCACTTTTATGATGTTTAAAGCACAGAAAAGTTGATTTAGCTCAACATGGAAGTGAGGGTAATCAAGAAAATGGTATCACACAAGTCTCAGTCGGTACAAAACACAAGAAGAGACTATAACCCAAACATCGACAATGAGGCAAGAAAAAAAATAAACAGTACAACAACCAAATTAATTCGGTGGCAGAATAAAACAAACAAAAAACCCAAATAAATAAGATCCCTATCAGGCCTAGAACTCGTGTTTATTAAACTGGCATCAGTATAAACAGCAAATCAACTCAGTGGACCACTAACCCTAGTTGGCAATATCATTGAATTACACACAACATATACCACAGACCACCAGATTGTGATACTAATAGAATCAAGACATAGAGAGTCAATATTTCATTTAACAACTGCTTTCCAACTGTCCAGCTCTGTCTTTGTGTCGCCTCACTAGGCTTACCAGCTCGCCAGAGGAAAAGTTTGGCCCATGATCATCATCCTGTGTCTCATTGCTGCCATTTTATCAGCGTTTCTGGACAATGTTACAACAATGATGCTTTTCACACCAGTTACCATCAGGTACAGTTTTTTAAATACTCTAACCCTATGGACACATTCTGTTGTTCAAATCACATGACAAATTCACAAGGTGTTAATCAACAAAAACCTTTTGTTGGTAAAACCAGAACAACCCTGTTTACCCAGAGGTTTTTGTGCTACTAACCTGACTCATCTTGCCCATTGGTGCATTTCATTTGAATCCATCCATCAAACTTTAATCGAGGCCTTAAAACAAAGTTTGCAGCATGAGGGTCATAATATAGTTGGTTTTGTTCCAATGCTTAAAAAACATAGAACTGCATTCTGATGTGTTACCAAGCCAACAGCAGCTTTTTACATCCTGCTCAGTAAATTTGTAAAAAAAAAAATGATAATTCTTCTCATCCCCTGATATCCTGTTTTCTCCCAGAGAACTATTGCGATCAGTGCTTATGGGTCGCTCTGTCTCTATCTAATTCTGCAGGTTGTGTGAGGTGCTTAATCTGGACCCCAGACATATCCTGATCGCAGAAGTAATCTTTACCAACATTGGAGGAGCTGCCACAGCCGTGGGAGATCCACCAAATGTGATTATTGTATCAAATCAGGACCTCCGCAAAGAAGTAGGTACCTTTCTCACCCATCGCTCCAATATGATGAGCAAGTACAGCTTACTAAAGCAAAAGTATAAAAGATTGTCCTAGCAAAGAATCTAACTCACTATTTTTTCAGAAAAAAGAGACTGTATTTTATACTTATTATTTTTTTTAAATTACAATGCAATGTGGACTCCTCTTGTTTACTGGAAATACATAGAACATTATTGATATTATAGACACTATTCAACACTAAACTAAGCTTCTTTGATAACAAAACAACAAACAATTGTATATTGGTTTGAAAGGACTAGTGAGAGTTTAAACATTTGTTAAGTTTTTGTCCTTTGTTGATAGATAGCCTAGATATTGATAAACCAAATAACTTGGTAGTGTATAGAGAAATACATTTTGTAAGGATTCACCCAGAGAAGCGTCTGGACCAAGTTTTAAATATTTCTGTCTTTGAACATTGGATTGTCCAAGTACCTCTCAGGATAAACTTTCAATACAATATATATATTATATTTATATAAAATAAATAACTTGGCTGTCCGTTAGTCCTTTTGTCTATCTCTATGTATTCATTCAATCTTTAGTTATGACCCAGTAATTACATTGATGTGAATTAAAAATCAAATCCATTAAGACTTTTATTACAGCCTTCATAAATTACAGAAATTAGAAATGTCTAAAGAGCAGGGAAAGAAACTGCTTTAGTTCTCATTTAAAAGAAACTACGGATTCTCCGCCTATACACAAGATTTTTAGAGCTTTAATTTTTTTATCTTTAATATATGCTACTGATCCAGTCTACACACTCTTTGGAGGTTACTCCTTTTTTTCTTGTATTTTTGTCATGCATTGCTAAACCTTTGTTGAGGATCAAGTTAATTCTTCATAATTTTGTTGTCCTTTGGAATTGTTGCTGTTTTTTTGCAACCAAGATGCTATTTTAGTGTGCAGTATCGAAAGTAAAAATTAGATTTTTTTTCTATATTTAGCAAATTTTTGTCAGGTTTATTGCAGAAATTCAAGTATAACAACAAGTAATAGGTATATGTTGACAATATGCCTTTATGTAAAAATGTTTGATAATCAGCATTGTTGAAAAGCCCCTACAACAATAACACTTTACTGTAGTTTACGTTACTTCTTTGAACCACTACCTTATTATCTTTAAGGATCCATGAGAGGTAAAATATTCTAAGAGCTTCGGCTTGGGTACAATTTGCCCTTTGTAGGGTCTTTTGAGTAATGTGATGTACCGAAAACCCTTCTAATCAGAAACCTAAGGCCTGTATACTCTGCCTCATATGTTTCTAAGGACTTAAAGAGGACAAATAATGAAAAATCCACTTTTGCAGTCTTTTTGAACACAGATGATGTAACTTGAGCGTCCACACGGCACACAAAATATGAAATAAATCCATCCAGTCATTTATGGTCTGTATTAAGTCTTACAACACAGAGAAAATTGCACCGTTTCAAATTTTACACATTTGTGACATCACAAATTAAATTGAGAAAGAAAAAAATTTGCACAACTTAACATGAAACTTAACATGAAAAACAGTGCATACGGAAAGTATTCACCACGCTTCGCTTTTCCCACATTTCATCATGTTACAGCCTTATTCCAAAAGGGATTAAATTCACTTTTTTCCTCAAAATTCTACACATAATACCCCATAATGACAACTTAAAAACGTTTGTTTGAGATTTTTGGCAAATTTATTAAAAATAAAAAACAAAGAAATCATTTGTACATAAGTATTCACAGCCTTTGAGATCAAGCTCAAAATTGAGCCGAGGTGCATTCTTTTTCCACTGATCATCCACCTGTGGTAAATTCAGCTGATTGAACATGATTTGGAAAGGCACACACCTGTCTATATAAGGTCCCACAGTTAACAGTGTATGTCAGACCCAGTGTTGGGTGGTAACGCGTTACAAGTAACGACCCAACTACACTTTTGACGGTAACTCGTACTGTAACGCAATATTTTTCTAAAGAAATAACGCCATTACCGTTACAATATGGTGCGTTTGTCCCTTACTTTGCTAGCTGCAGTGTACTTCCTGTTTACAGTGGCGCTACATATTTTTTGCGGGATGACGTGCCAAACACAGTAAAACAGTAGAAGAAGAAGCATTGTCAGCGTGTTTCTGTTTACATCACGTGCGCCAATCATGGCGAGTCAATGCGAGAGCAGGACAAGCTTCTCAGAGTGGAAATACGCACATTATTTTTGTCTCCAAAAGATGCATCAGTGAAGCTAAGCTAACGCTGCGGCTGAATTTTAACGGACTTTGACTGTTATCCAGGGAGAGGTCAGCCAAACTATTGCACGGTATGTTGTTGTAAATATGAAGTCTCTCGCTGCTGCTGAGTCACTGCTAACAGCAGCTCGTTAGCCTGATATGTTTAGCATTGTGTAGCTGAGAAAAATGCTGTGAATGAGTTTTTCCACATTTATATTTATAAGCATTTTCAACAGCAGAATGTGCACCTGGAATATACACAGCTTACTTTACATTACTGTGCTAAGGCTGAAAAATTACTGTTGTAATTTTGGAGCAGCTGTGTTGTGCTTTATATGCACATAATTTATGGTTGTTTTATAGCAGTTGATCAACAGTGGATTATTATATTATTACAGCACTGATATGAAGCTGTATGAGCACAAATGACCCAAAATAAATAATACATTCTTTAATTCTAAGTAATTCAAGTTACTTTTTCCAGTAACGCATTACTTTTTGGTGCAAGTAGTCAAAATAGTAACTGAGTGACTTTGTGAATGAAGTAACTAGTAACGGTAACTAGTTACTTTTTTTCAGTAACTAGCACAACACTGGTAAGACCACAAAACAAGCATGAAGTCGAAGGAATTGTCTGTAGACCTCCGAGACAGGATTGTCTCAAGGCACAGGTCTGGGGAAGGGTACAGAAAAATTTCTGCTGCTTTAAAGATCCCAATGAGCACAGTGGCCTCCATCATCCGTAAATGGAAGAAGTTTGGAACCACCAGGACTCTTCCTAGAGCTGGCCGTCCTCCCAGCAGGACGACCATCGCTGCAGCACTCCACCAAACAGGCCTGGCCAGACGGAAGCCACTCCTTAGTAAATGGCACTTGGCAGCCCGCCTGGAGTTTGCCAAAAGGCACCTGAAAGACTCTCAGACCATGAGAAACAAAATTCTCTAGTCTGATGAGACAAAGATTGAACTCTTTGGCGTGAATGCCAAGCGTTATGTTTGGAGGACACCAGGCACCGCTTATCACTTGGCCAATACCATCCCTACAGTGAAGCATGGTGGTGGCAGCATCATGCTGTGGGGATGTTTGTCAGCAGCAGGAACCGGTAAACTAGTCAAGATTGAGGGAAAAATGAATGCAGTAATGTATAGAAACATCCTGGAAAAAAACCTGGTCCAGAGCGCTCTTGACCTCAGACTGGGGCGACGGTTTATCTTTCAACAGGACAACGACCCTAAGCACACAGCCAAGATATCGAAAGAGTGGCTTGAGGACAACTCTGTGAATGTCCTAGAGTGGCCCAGCCAGAGCCCAGACTTGAATCCCATTGAACATTTCTGGAGGGATCTGAAAATGGCTGTGCACCGATGCTCCCCATCCGAGCTCGAGAGGTTCTGTAAAGAGGAATGGGCCAAAGTGGCCAAAGATAGATGTGCCAAGCTTGTGGCTTCATATTCCAAAAGACTAGAAACATTATGTAAACCCTTTTACTTCACTCATAAATCATGAACTCTTTACCTTTTAATATAATACATAAAGTATAAACATTTAAGTAGCAAAACCTTTCACACAGCACTTACACCACCCATGGACTCAAATTAAATTCAAATTCAAATTCAAAGAACTTTATTTTTCCGTTAGGAACTTCAGTTTCAGTTACATTCCGACCAAGAAACATGAAATACAATAACATATCACATGGGGTACAGGTACGGGAGTAGTGGGGAGCAGCCACAAGAGCAGCGCTCCGTTTCATAGATGAGAAATATGAAACAATGGTTAAGAAGAATAGGTAAAAAAGGCAAAAACCAAACTGGGCCCTTGTAGAGAGGGGCGGAGTTTGGGATCATGAAAAAACTCTTAGCACACATAAGTCTTTAGGATGGGTAGTTCGCAGGTCAGCCACAGTATGGCGCTGTCCTTACTGCAATGCCGATTTTAGTGATGATTAAAGTACACATGACTAATGTAAGATATGTTAATTGTAACAAAAGGTAGTTTGGAGTGTACATAAATACCATAAATGCATACAGTTTACAGTTTAACCGTCATATTTTGGTGGCCGAGCACACGTGTGTTTTAACAGTTACAGAATGTTTAAAATGTCAGCGGTGCTTTCTTTATTACTAATATTAAATATTAGATATTATTTGGAAGCATGTCTCAAACTAAACCTCTTTAGTAGTTTGGATAGTAAGGAAACTGTGAATCAGCAGTAGAAAGACTCCTACACAGTTTAATTGAGCGGTGCATTGTTGTCTGAAAAGGGCACCAACTTGTAGGCCTTTCCCATACCTCACTCTTTGTATACGCAGAAGGCTGTAATGCTACAACGCCAGGAGACATGACATTTTGCAAACTGCTTGATGGGGTAACTTCAGTGTGCGTGACATTTAGCCTTTAGTGGAGCAACATTATGGTGTCTCCTCTAGTGTACAGTAGCTCCTGTCACGCCAGGCTCAAGCTGTCCTGCTGATCGGTTTGTCTCAGCTCCATTTTCTCAAAGGAAAGAACAGTGGGTGCACAGCAGCTTGTCTGTCCTGTGAAAAAACTATTGCATGGCTCAGTTTCCTGTTTGCTTGTTTGATTGTCTGCTTGTTTGGAGTCAAGGAGATTCTGGTGATAGAAATCTAGGGTAGGGATGCACCGACATGAAAATTGTTGGTCAAAACCGAAAATGAGAAAAGAAATTATTATGTAAAATTTAGTCCCATTGCATTTATGGCTCTGAATGTACTAACCTCACTAAAATTAAAACATTGCAATTGTATATTAATGTTAATGCTTCAAAGAATAAATAAATTAAAAAAATATGAGAATATTTATTTAGCACCAACTTTCCAACAATGCCCAATACAAAGTAAAAAAATATAATGTTTAACTTGTACCCAGTTATACATTAAATAATATTGTAAAGGTCTATAACTGACTGGGCTGCTGGAAGACAGTCCAATGAAATTTGTTCTCTCATAAAAACACAAAATGCATTAAACTTCTTGGTGAAGATCAGCTTCCCTGTTGTATTCATTATCCAAGCACAAAGAGCACGTGTGCATCGCTCTACGTGCGCCACGATCATAGTTGTACGCGCTGGTTTAATTCCATCCAAGTAATGATCTTTATAACACAGACCAAGTACAGTCATGATGAAGATCAGATGATCATTGTGAAACATGCGCTGACAGCCATGCCGTGTTGGGGTCCGTGTTAACGGAAGGGCTACACGTAACTACAGTGTTGACATGACAGAGAAACATAAAACACACTTACGTCCCCCGTCTCAAACGTTGCTCAGAAAACGCTTTAGTGCTCAGATGTTTTGAAATACAGCCACTCTGTGAATCTGTGAACAAGCTGGTCCGTTTCTAGGCAAGCACGCTCTGTTTGCTCACGTCTTTACAACATTCTGTTACGATCGCCTTTTTTTCTGTGTTTCGCTGAACATTTTTGGTGCATCAGTAATCCAGGGTCATTGTGAATGGAACATCTGTGAAATGTGCCTTCAGTTGGATTTGACCCTCCTCAATGTCCATGCCTTTCATTTATTTTAAAGCAAACCTAAGCAAAAATGAGCGGCAAAACTACTCACGGTGTGACATCACAGAGGGACTCCTGCTGCTTAATCTAACCAATGCAAACAAAACTGCTGACATTCCATATCCAACAGAAGAGTACCCAGAGAGTGCAAACCAAGTTTAGAGGCGCAAAGTCACAAACATTTTTTTTGGATACTGTATCAACAATAACTTTCAACTGTTCCAAATTTTTTAAAAGTTGATGTTTTTTGTTTTTTAAAAAAAGGAATATGGTAATCTGTTTTTTTTGCTTCCTCTTAAGATTTCAGTTAATATAAAAATGTCTTTTTAAATCCAGCAATAAAAATGGTGCTGTTCATAAGCATTTCTATATAACACCATTAAAGCCTGTAGCAGTTGCTAATAGTCCTGTTTACCCCTAAACATGTGTTGCAGTTTTACTTTACCATGTAAAAAAGAAATGCTAGCATTGCTCTGGCAAAAAAGCCCCAAAGATAACCACAAAATTGTGGTGTCACAAGATTCTGCTTTGAGGTACAAATTCTCCTGATACATTCACACTGGAGCAGTTCACAGGTTAAAGATTATTTGTTGCTCCCACCCACATTCTATAGTCCTCATAGTTACAAACACTGTGGTGTGCTGTCTCTAGCTGTCGTCAGTCGCTTACCAGGTTTTGTTGCTTCCTCTGACCCTCTATCCAAGCTGCTCAGTGCAAATATAAAGAGTAGATATAATTATACACATCACTACAGCTGTACCTAATTACAAGAGCAAACATTCCTTTCCTCGATCTCTACTGACCCTCTACAGCTGAGCTCATATGTGGTAATTGTAAGACATCAGCTTTTAATTTCGAAGACAACCAAAGTGGTGAGCCATTACACTTCCCTTTTGCACAAAATAATCATAGGCAATCTCGAGTTTATAATTCGTCTTTGTTGGACAACATCTGGTGGTTTTGATCCTGAAAACCACCAGAAACCAAATTTGCAAGTGCTTGAGTCCAATCTTGTTTCCATGGCAGTATAGATCCCTTCATCCGGTACTTTGCTGTTTTCAAGTCCACTTTTTTTTCCATCGTTTATTTATTTATCGATCCTCTATACCAGTGTATTGAAATCCCATTTACAAACTGGAAAGGTCTGCCGTCCATTACATATACTACTGCTACAGATAGTATCTCACCACTATCAGAGCCTAATGTTCTGTTTTCCTCTTCATTATTATATACATTTAGTGTGTTAAAGAGGTTTATGTGTTTTGTTTATAAAATAACTAAAAAAAAAGCAAATATCAACACCTCTTTGAGCACGTGTGTTCTTCAACCACTTGCTGTGAATCTGTGTCAGGTATAGACATTCAGCCTTTGAGCTCTGGTCTCTTTTCCCATAACACACATGTTGTCGTGTGGGAAAATTGGAGATCTATGTTAATCTAAAGTGTGTTTTGTTGGTTTGTTTTACAGGGGATTGATTTTGCCAGTTTCACAGGCTACATGTTCTTGGGAATATGTCTCGTTCTTTTCACCTCTTTCCCTTTTTTGCGGATGCTTTACTGGAACAAGAAACTTTACAACAAAGAATCAATCGAAATAGTTGGTGAGTATCAGTTTTTTTTTTTTTTTTAACGTTTTCTTTGAATTTCAAAATGACCAAACAGTTGTTATAGATTTGAGTAAAATAATTAATTATGGACTTCAGCGAGGGCTCTTTCCGAGGTTTTCAGAAATTATTTATTATTTTCAAGAATAAAATAAACTTCACCAATCCTTAGCTGCATAAGAACTAGCGTCTTTATTTAGCATTGCTTGGTTCTTCAGAAATGTAAAGAGTATGTATTTTGTATCTGCAGTTGTTTAAAGTTAAGTGAGTACTCCAGTATTTTGGATAAAGATGTTTTTGGTGATTAATAAATCAAAGGTAGAGGTCCTTAATTTGTCACTGAACAAAAAATAATGACACAAACCTTCTCAGGAACTGCAGCTAAGCAGCTCTAACTGCCATAGTTGGCTTTTTGAAAAAGCTTTTTTAGGGAAGACCCTGGAATTAGCATAGGACTTCAGTCTTTTCTGTGTGCTGAGTATCTACAGCATTTATGTCAATATTTCAGGTTTATGAGTCATTCCCAAAGGCTGAGTAGGTGCATTGTTCAGATGCAGGAACATCATTTATCCAGAATGATAAAGGGAGGCACTGGATGAAACTCTGGGGACTGACATAAGTCAAAGAACTTTGGGAAAAAATAGATTCCTCTAGAGCAGTGCTTCTCGAACTGTTTGGGCTCAAGTACCCCTTTTCTCTTATTTTTGAATCCCAGTACCCCCCTTTGTCCAACTACAACATTTTTCTAAGAATACTATGAAAAAAGCAACTCTAGAGCATAATGATGGAATGAATTAGTGATAACACACATTTTAACGAATCCCATTTTGTAAATGAGTGGAATAAAACAGTATTTAGTGCTCTCCTGATGTAAAAAAAAAAAAAAAAAATTACCGCGCACAAAGTCTTCTCTTCAGGTGCTACCGTTGTAGCCGGTGCATCAGTATTATGGGTAAACCGGGAACGCGTGTGAAGAAAAGGTTCCGCACAGTTTGGGGTGCAAAAAAAAGAGGCAGTTATTGGCGTTACATTTTTTAGTGCATTTCTTTTTTTGTAATAAATGTATCGCAATTAAGGCGTTAAAAGTGACAGCCCTAAATACAGTATCTGCAAACTAAGTTCAACTCCTTAAGGCTGTGATTCTAGTTTAACATCAGGCAATTCTGCCCATATTGTACCCCAGAAGTTTGACTACAATTACCAGGCTACATGTGCCCCTGTATAGCTCAAGGAGATCCAGGCCCTTGTAAAATTGTTATATCCTCCAGCTTTGCAGTTGTGTGTTGAATCAGAGTTAGGATGTGATGTTCTCTCTTGTGATTGTGTGAACATTTACTCCATTACTACAGAGCTCAAGCATGAGATCCTGGTGTGGAAGCAAACGGCTCAGCGTATTAACCCCGCCAGCCGAGAGGAGACAGCTGTGAAATGCCTGTTGATGCAAAAAGTCTTCAACCTGGAAACTCTGCTCCGAAAGTTGACGAGAACTTTCCAAAGGTTACAAGAAGCTTTTCAAGACACAAATGAAAGCTTCCCTTCATTTACTGGGAGGGACAGAGCTAGAATAAAAATAAATATGTTGATCATTTCTAAAAACACACACCAAACAATCCAAATTTAAATATCTCTGAATTGATCAATTACTAAAATTTTACCGTATCTTTAAGAACATTTGGTTGTACAACTTTTTTTAGTCATATGGTACAATGTAAGGTCCTTTAACAGAGTGCGCTTTTATCATGGTTTAATGGAAATTGTGCTTCAACAATCAAATTCCTGACTTTAACCTGCTACTGTGCTTCACAGACAAATCTCGCAGGAGGATAAGAACTGGGAGCAAAACATCCAAGAATTGCAGAAAAAGGTGGGTTTCAGTACTCACTATTTAAACTTTATCTCAGTGATTAGGTTTGCAGAATCTTTGAAAGTTCACATGAATACAATTACACCAGGCATATGATGGAAAAGGCCTTTTCACACTCTTGGAAATCTCGCTCTTGTTCAGTTCTCGCACATGAGGTCAAAGGTCAAGAGGTATAAACTTGCAACAGCTGACGGTGTAAACAGCAAGTTTGACAGATATTTCCAATATTTTTTCCTCGTTGGAGCATCCATGCTTTGCAAAAAAAATTGCAGAAACGTGGTATTGTCTCCAAGATAGAAATGCATAGTTAGCTGCTAAAGCTAATGCTGCACACAAGCTGAAAATCCAGGTTTTTCCAGGCTTTTCAACAGTGACCAATCAGCTAAACAGTAGGGATATAACGATTAATCGTACGGCAGTTAAAAATCGATTCATAGGTATCACGGTTGATATTTATTTTCTGAAAATTGAATCGCAGTACTTTATCCACAAGTGTAGGCGGTGGGCGGAGTCTGCTAATACTTTCTTTCTGGCCGCCTTCTACTCTTAAATATGTTAATAAATGATTCATTACCCCTTTAGCACCGAAAGCATATCTGTAATATTACTTGAATATCTGTAAAAGTCACGTTTTTCTATTAGCTCTGTCTGCTAGCATAGCTTCTCTTCTTCACTGCAAGATATCTGCATGCCAACCGACCACTGTATTACCAGCGCCCTCTAACCCAGTGACAGGGCAACAATAAGTTATTGAGTACATTAATACCAAGAAGACTAGTACTCACATTTAGCACCTGACAGTACAGCCTAGGAGCCCCGAACACGCAGACGCTACTGCGTGCACACCTGCTTATAATCCTTCTAATCAGAGGGTGCGGTTAAGAAAGCATCCGGTAGACGGGTATGATGCGTTCACGAGATATATGATGGTGGGAAACTACCACGCAATGTAACCGCCTGGTTACATGTGTAATATTAATAATATAAACACTATTAAAACACTAAAATTACAAACGCCATTAGGTTGGAAATATCAACAGAGTGCACAAGCTTGTTGACGTTTATATCCCTCTCGACCTATGACCCAACCAGGTTATGCATGTGCACTTCCAGAGTGTGAAAAGGCTTTTTACATTCATTAAGTACATGTATTTTCCCCCACAGCATAAAATAACTGACAAGGTCCTCCTGGTGAAGTGTGTGTCTGTGCTCAACGTTGTCATCTTCATGTTCTTCCTCAACTCCTTTGTTCCCAGCATTCATCTTGATCTTGGTAAGCATGCCTGCTTAGTTTTATTTAGATTTGTTGTTTCTTCTTCTGAGTAACAGTTTATTCATGAAATAATTTTTTTTAAAGGCAGTATTATAGTTAAACTAATCTTAGACAGAGGGAAGGTCTGCCCATGTTTTCTAGGAAATGCAGAAAATGTTTGTTCTTTCTGTAAACTGAACCAAATGGCTTGCTTTAGCTTTGCTGACTATTTCTTGAGTAGTGTTTTTATGAGTTGAAGTGATGATCAATTAAATGAGTGTGTTTTTGAGGTCAGGCGTGTGTGTTAGTACTGGATGTACCCACTGTGCCTTCAAATGAAAAGCCCATCCTACAGTAATAAGAAGTTGAATTGAAGGAGTCAATAATAACCTGTCTTGGCTTCTTCACTGCCTATATGTTATTACAAAGATGTATATAATGGTACGTCGAGGATGAGCAATATACACTTCACTGCACAGTCTGCTGCTAATTTCTAAACTCCATTTATTTTTCATGACATCTGCTGTGGCATTAAGTCTGCATTTCTTCTACTGGGTGTCAGAACTCCTATATGAAGAATTTAGTGAAGATTTAGTGAACATCTTGTAGAGAACGTGTCATCCTGAAGAAAAAAAAGGATTTTACACATACAGCCATATGTGGCCATTAACAAGTTTCCTCAATCACGCATTTGTTGTATTACTAAATAATTGCACACGACACATCATCGTTGTTATTGTCTGCAACAGTAGATTATAGATATAGAAACAAAAACACCAAACCACAACACACTAAAAACCAATCAACCGATCAGCCAGAAAAAAAACAAACAACCAATTTGAAAGTGACCAACTAACAAATCAACAAACAAACTGAAAAAATGTACCCTACAACCAAAAACTAACCAACCAATGAACAGACCAACCAAATAAAATCCAGCAGATTGCCTAACCACATTATCTCATGAAGTAACCAAATGCACTAACATTCCCTTACGCAAGCAGGTTTTAGACTGCAGGCCACTCAACATCCAACTGTATCGATCCCTCAATTCTGACTCTGTTTCCCTCATGTGTAACACAAATGACCTTAGCAAGATCTCATTATTGTAAACACTATTCATAAATATAGACAATTCCTTTCTACTCAACGTTGACTTATTAAACATTAATTAATTACAGATCCTGCACAGGTTAAGTTGCTGTGACATTTAGAAAATGGGAATGACCCCAGTGTTTGTATGTTCCTGTAGAAGGGCAAGAGCCTGTTTAAACACAGCTCTCATTGATACATAGAGGTCAGAGTCAGAGGGCTGACTGTAATTACTTTTCAGACATTTATTCATATGCGCCTTCTCTAAGTTTCCCTTTAGTTTTGAATTTTAATGAATTTAAGTTTTAAACATACAATATATGTTCACAATGTTCATACAGATGTGAGCATGAGGTGGGCAGATGTGGACAAAGTACAGTACTCCACTTCTTTTCACAAGTAAAAGTACAGATACTCCTTGTCAAAAACTACTCCAATACCTAAGTGAAATTACTCAGTATTTGCATAAAAGTTATTTAAAATCTTTAAACATAATTTTTATCATTGGAAGTGCATTTCAGAAAACACTGATGCCCAGTCTGTTACATCTTTATTAATACAATGCATCTAGTACTCAATAATTGTTCAACTGAAAAACATACAAAAAAGGTCTGTTCGTTACCTATTGTATTGTAATTAGCAAAGACTGCGAGAGGCCTAAATGAGAATGTTATTTATGATTGTCAAAAATCATTGCAAATTGGTGGAAAAACAGCTCAGATATTTTCATTTAAAATATTTAAGCATTAGCATTAGCCTAACAATAGCATTAACCTGACATTAGCATTAGCCAAGCAATAGCATTAGCCTAACAATACCATTAGCTAGCAATAGCTTAGCATTAACGTTAGCCTAGCATTCACATTGGGCTAACATTAGCATTGGCCTAGCATTAGCAATAACCTAGCATTAGCATTAGCCTAGCAATAGCATTAACCTAGTATTAGCATTTACATAGCATTAGCATTAAGGAAACAATAGCATTAACCTAGCAATAGCATTAGCCTCGCAGTAGCATTAATAAAGCATTAACATTAACCTAGCAATAGCATTAAAGTAGCAATAACCTACCATTCGTCTAGCAATAGCAATGATATTGCAGTAGAATTGGAAAAAAACAGTATAACCAGTGAAACCAATTAGAAAGCCTGTTTACACAGTAGTTTTAGTTAAAACCCCAGTATAAAGGGAAAACCAGTTAAAAATCACTCTCAGTGAATTGAATGTGAATTCATTGAAAAATAGCCAAAATACAGCATTTAGAATGTGATGGCAAAGGATTTTCCAGTGACATTATAGGCCCCTCCCACTGAACCGCCTGTTTCTTCTTCATCAGCAACCTGCTCCCATCTGTCTAGGTTCATCCAAAAGTATTTTGAGGTCAATACGACATATCGTCTTTCCGCTAGAGCTGTTAGCGTCAGACGCCACTAAAGTGGCGCCATCTGAGAACGCAAAGCATGATGGGTAATTTTCACATTGATTCTTGTTTAGGGCTTGATAGTCATCATGTGTATCAAATTTGAGGCAGTTTGAACTTGTATATTAGAATTATATGCATTTTTCTATTATGACGTGTGCCATCTGAGTACGCAAAGCATGATGGGTAAGTTTCACATTGATTCTTGTTTAGGGCTGGATAGTCATCATGTGTATCAAATCGTGTTGCGCTGCACTAAAGCAGTTGTAGCTAGTAGAGTTCTTCTGAATCACAGTCTTGTTCCTGTGAATTGGAGGAGAAAGTGCATGGCAACCTCTTACATGCTGATGCTCCATTTGCATAATTCACATCTATCACAGACATCAGATTGAGCAAATATCAGGCACACTGACACTGAAGATGCTTTGGGGGTTGGTACTGAAAGCCATTGTCTTCTGATATTATGTGTTCAACATTAATTACTCTACATTAATTTCTGTCCTCATTAGTTTCTTCTTCAGTTGCAACATGTTTTGATCTTCTCCATAAATTTTGAAGGCTGAGATTAAATTTGAATCATTAAAAGTTGTTGTTCAAACTATTTTAGCACAGATTTCATGTTCTGAATGTATGTCATTGAACATGCTTAGGCTTTGAATGTATGAGCACACTTTACCTGCCGGCATACAAGAATAACAGAATGCCTTTCACAATTCCCAGCCAGTGTGGAGTAGTTACAATAAAGTAATCAGATGTTGATGCTTCCTAGTGGCCTCTTTCACAAGCTTTTTCATCACAACTGTAGCATTATCAATTTGGCTTAGCACAGGCTGGCCCCAAAAACATATAATTGAGCTTTATTTTCCCAAACTCGCATGTTTTCCAGAGTTTTAGCCCTCTGGAAAGTCACTTTCTGAGCAATTCTGAAACTGGGCCATTTTGGGGCTTACTAATGCATATTCATGAGGAGGCGTGTCAATAGACGCTCACTCACTTCATGTGTCGCTCTTTTACAATTTTATTTTTGCTATCCACACATTGTTTTCAGCCAAAAAATTGCACATTACAGTAAAACACATGGCTATTTAAGAGGCTATTCTTATTTGGAGTCCGTCTCAGCGCTTCAGGGTCCGTGCTTCTCAGCAGCAGCAGCAGACATTCAAACTCTCACCGAAGTGTTAAGCTGCTAAGTCACTTTCTCCTCCCCTGCTCTTCTAACTACAGGAATAGTGCATTTAAGGTGATGATCATTTGTTTTCTCCAACCACTGCGTCGCATTGTGTCTCAAACACGTCAGATCAGCGATACGAGGCGATATATTGTAACAGGTTCGCCAATGTGTCAAACCACAAAAGCTGAGTACACCTCCGCATGAACAAATAGTGCTTACACTACAATGTACGTTCACTGTGGAGGAGCGACACCAGCAGCTGGAAAGTTCTGTATTTAGTTTTACCGGTAGCCATCACTCCTTCACTAGCAAGAAAAACAATGATGGACTTTTGCAAAAGTTTACATCAGGTTGCGGGGAGAGTCCATGGGTGGAGTTACCAGCGGAGGGGAGGGATTTGACTTGTGATGTCACAAATCTGGAAAATTTGAAACAGAGCATTTTCTCTGTTTTGTAAGACTTGCATATAAAAAGAAAATGACTGGATGGATTTATTTCACATTTTGTGTGCCGGTGGACACTCAAGTTACCTCATATGTGATCAAAAAAACTGCAAAAGTGGATTTTTCACAATATGTCCCCTTTAAGAATATTTAGATTGTTACTGCGTGCAACCGGAGGTGGGCCATGATAAGACATGTTACATAAAGTTTCTGGTTCTGTCTTTCAGGCTGGATTGCTATCCTGGGTGCTCTGTGGCTTTTGGTTCTAGCTGATATCCAGGATTTTGAGATCATTCTGCACCGAGTGGAGTGGGCCACACTATTGTTTTTTGCTGGGCTTTTTGTTTTGATGGAGGTACATCTTGACTCTCCCTAATAATACAATATTTTAAGATATGAAATACTAGACTTTTAATCATTGCATCTATTGCAGAGCTGTCACAGTCTTTTTAAGACACTTGACATTTTAAAACAAGATAAGATAGCAAGACATCTCAGGCACCACAAGGAGAGGTCCACAAACCACACTTTGAGAAATAATGATCAATTAGCCAAAAATGAACATAGGTTTAACTGGGTTTTCCACTGATTGTAAGAATTGGTGAAATTCAAGCAGAGCTCACATTATGGAAAGTAACGCCAGTTAATTTACACATGAGCTTCCTATTCAAAGGAAAAAGGAGATGCGTGATGTCCTTACAATGAATGTAAACTGGCCTCTGAAAACTCCTAAATACAGTAGGGAGAATAAATTACTTTGAGTCTTCTAAATAGTCAATAGTAGCTTTCCTTCCTACTGTATAAGTAATGGCCTACTCTGTTTTTTCCACCTTAAAGTCTCCTTTGCTTCATTTTCAGGCCTTAGCTCAGCTGCAACTCATCGACTACATTGGGGAACAAACAGCGCTGCTAATAAAAGTATGTTCCTCTTTTTCTCTGCAACCTCCACAGTCCTAATCCTGGCTTTTGTAGACTAGAATAATTGATAATTGGGCACAGGTGACACAATCTTTAGTTTCATGCATATTGATCCTTTTGCTGTGCACAGCTCTGAATTCAATTAATGTGTTCACGTCTGATTCCTGCCTGCAATAGAAGGGGCCTCAGCTAATGTTCGCCCTTATTCTCTCCTGTGTGCATCATGCAGACGAAATGTCTGTTTGCAGAGAATTGCAAGAGTAATTGGTATGTCAGCTTGCATTTCGAATGTGGGCCATACAATTCAATAATTGCACTTGACAGGGGGTGTGGTGTTCAGGCTGAGTTTGCCTGTGTTGGACAGCAGTAAACCCATTGGGGAGTAAAATTAGACGTCCTTTCTGTTTTTGACTGGTGGGAGAAAAATATATTGTTTCCTTTAACCTGCCCACACATGTCTAAGGAAACAAGAGGGTTCAAATTATACCTGCAGTCACATGTGATGAATTGGCCTTGCTGAGAACTCGCCACAAGTATGTCGAGATAACACTTGAAGAAACGACTTGTGACCAAATCGACCATGCAGCTTCAACCTGTCTGCCCTGCTTTAGAAGAGCCTGAACATAATTAGTGTGTGTGATTTAAAGCAGAGAGGAAGGACAAGGCATGTGTATGTGACTTAGGATGAGAGTAACATGTATTTGTTGCTGTGTTTATCTTCTCTCTCAGGCGGTGCCGGAGGACCAACGCCTGGCCATAGCCATCATCTTGGTGATGTGGGTTTCTGCTTTGGCTTCTTCTCTTATTGACAACATTCCTTTCACTGCCACTATGGTAAGAGGTGCTGGGCAGTATTGATATGAATGTACACACGCAAACATAAGGGCAGTTTTGAGCTCAATCATACAACTATATGTATTTAAAGCCGCAGTTTGTAGAATATGTGAGACTAGAATGGATCTACTAGCATCCTCGTGAACCTGCACGACTGTGGAGTCATTGTAATTAGCACCGTCTTGTCAAAGAGGGGGCAGCAAAAAAAAAAAAAAATTAAAAATATAGAACGTCTCGAGTTTCGCTTCACAAATAAATCTTACTGTTTTTATTATTATTATTTCTCATTTCTGTAACATACGTTTTGAGAGCTGTAATATGGAGTTGCTAAAATAAATCCAAAATGCAGCTTGAAATGTTCAGCAACCCACTGTAACTTTAAGAAGGAGAGAGTAAAGTTGCTCAAATTAAGCAGTTATTATTTATGATTTTCTACATGATATATCTTACAACAAAGGATACATTTGCTTTAATATGGAAGATACACTTAAATTGGCAGTTGTAAATCACTAAGTTAGATAATATGTAGGATAGAATAAAATAATTAAAATTGAAATTTAATTTGAAAGTCCAACAATGTAGATTATGGCAATAAAAGTCTCTAACAACGAAATGCACATTCACTGAATGTCTTCATGCTCCCGCAACCGGTGGATACCGATTTTGTGTCATGGGGGATGGGGGGGTCGAGTAGATATGCACAACACTGCTCAATCCACCGCTTTGTATCCAGACAAGCTCGTTCACTGATCACTACAAACAATAGACTTATGAGTCTACGAAGAACCCACGGTGTCCGCTATATTGTAATCAAAGTACTAAGCTGCTACGGGAAGCAAAAGGGTCAAATGTCATTGCCCTATTGTGGTCCTGTACATGTTTGATTTTATTTTGTGAACCTTTGAATTTTTATATTGCCGTTTTTAACCCTAACCCTAACCCATCTCTATTTATTCTAAGAACTCCAAAAACATAGTATTTGAGGTTCATTTTCCAAAGTCGCCTGTTTTCCAGAGTTTTTGTCTCTGAAAAGTCACGTTCTGAGCAACTCTACACAAACAGGCTGATTTGCTTCCTACTTATGCAAATTCATGAGTGGGCGTGTCTATAGACGGGACACTGACTTCCTCCTACCTGCACGGTGACGTACGGTCAGAGAATGGGCCGCCCACCTCTCATGCATTCGGTAGCTGAGCTCATGCTGCAGTGCTTTCTAAACACGAGACAGAGCGTTGGGGTGGGGTGTTTGCGGTACATACATAGACTGTAGAAAATACATACATAGCACTGCGCAAAGGACGCTGAAATGCTCACCTTTGTGGGTGTGTCTGTTTACATGTCAATCATGGCAGAGAGCTTCTTGGTATTTGAGCTCGCCCTGCAGTAAGAAAGGAGCAAATCACCCTCTAACTAACGAGCGAGGGAATCAATGAAAAAACACTTTGAGCATGTGTATGAAGCCCAAATAGCACTTTTATGATGTTTAAATCACAGAAAAGTTGATTTAGCTTAACATGGGCCCTTTAAGATATTTGAATATTATGTACATTTTATTAAGAGTTTTATTTTTTTGAATGAATTTGGAAAACTTAAATGAAAACTTTTGTTCACTGGAGGAGGGGCATGCAACCGCTGCATGTTGTATGAATATAAATAACTGTAAGGTAAAGGTGATCTTCAATTTACAGGTTATAACTGCTGCTAGTTAAATTAGAGGCTCACCTATCCAGGAGAAGAACAGCAAGCTCAGAGTCTAACTTCAGCTCAATGCTATCGTGAAGCTCTCGCCACCTTTGATATGCTTGTCCGTCTGTTATCACTCTCTTTCTTGGACTCTCAGTTCTCCACTTCAATTTTCCATTTATATGCCTGCCATTGCACCTTCACGACCGATAGGACGTGATCCAAGAAAAGGTGCAGAGGTCCAGTGTCCTCTCATTACACTTTGGATGACAAAATGATGAAAGGTCATTATGGACTTTTGACAAAATGACACCGAAAAGTTTAACTACTTTAGTTTAATCTAAGATTAAGATTTTAGTTGTATGTGAAGGTAAAGAAAACAGAAAGCATAAATTGGGGCAGAAAGAAAAAAAAGAAGGAGAGAACAGAACTGGAGATATGGATGACATTACATTGTATTTATAGTACATACTGTACCTAAGAGATCTAATAAAAATCTAAATATTTTGTCAGACACACCATTACATTAAAACTTAACATACTGTTATAACAGTCAGGTTAAAATATTTACTTCATCCCCAAATAAAATTGTTACAGTTACCATTGTATGATATTAAAGCAATGCAATGACTACCTACTATTAAAAAAAAAGACTTTGCAAATGATTTTAAAGCTCAAGCATTGAGAGAGAGAAAAAAAGAGAAAAACAAAAACAACATGTTCCCTGTGCGACAGCTCATTGTTAATGAACCACTGTGAGAATGAAAGGTATCTGTCTAGGTTAATTGAACCACATTACATGTGCTTTTCAGTTATTTAAATTTGTCCTTTGTTTCAATATGACTTTATTATTCACATGCATTCATCATCACTGTGACTAGTGCAACGAAGGTGGCAAAAGCATAATGGTACTTCTCAACAGACAAGAGTGTAATTGTTTGATCAGAAGCATTTACAGCAGGAGTTTGAACATATGCTGCTGTGGTTTTCAATGCTACATGTGAAGATAGCCATCAATGACTTTTTTCTTACATGGTTTTGTTTGTCAGCTGAATGTGACACAAAGAGGAACACTTCTAAAAGCACATTGCAGTACCTTTTGTTGAGTTCTTCTATGAAAGGTAAATAAGTAAGAAAACCATCACACATTTTTAAGGTGTGCAGCTGATGTTCCACACAGTTTTCCATTTGTTAAAAAAACTGATTCCTGTTTTTATGATTATATGATTAGTATGCAGTGGTGTAAGTTTGCAAAAGGAATTATGGATGAAGGATTTGTAAAAGGATTCTAATATGTTACTCGGTAACAACAATGTATATATTAATGCAGTGTTTCTCAAATCGGTGTAGTGATGGCACTAGAGAGAGAGAGAGAGAGCGAGAGAGAGAGAGAGAGAGAGAGAATATACTGAGTAATAATGAAATACACAAAATGACACACACTAACAAAGAAAACAAGTTCTGATGAACTACGGCCAGGCCCATGGAATGTCTCCGCGCCAAATAGCACGTACCACCTTCCTGAGAATTGAGTGAAATGACTCGGTTCCATCGAGTAAAACAAATTAAATTGTGCAACGTCAAATTGTTATCTACTTTGAATTGCCTTTGTAATGATATATCACACGACTATGTTCCGATAGATTTTGAAATTACCAGAAAAGGTTTCCAAGAGGCTCTTGACAGCCCAATTCAATGAGCATTAACAGACATTCATTTGATGAATGGGGCCCCCGGGGGCCCCCGTGGCACATATGGAGTAATGGTCCTCATTCATATATTGGTATGTGTCAATGATTTGGTACTACCAACCGTCGTAATATTTGACGAGCAAATAAATGAGAAATCGACTTTCGTTTTTTTCTTTCTTTTGGGGCCCCTTGGGGCCCCCTATGGCCTCAAAATTGAAAATTGGGCTCCGAGCGTCGATGTGTACACATCCATAGATTATATCCGTTCACGAATAACAGAGAAGTAGCGATTTTTACTAGTGTACACAACAAGAAGAACAATAAGAACAAAATGAGTGGCGCTTTGAGTCCAGTAGCCCGGCCTAAAAATACTTCCTATTACCAGCAACACACTTAATGAGAGAAAAATACACAAGAACACTACAAAACACACAAATATAACTGAGGAACTCACATAACGACACCAAAGACACAAACACAGGAAGAATAATTTAAATAATACTAACAACACACAAAAACAAAAAACACAAAAGTGAAAAATTTACTGAATAATAAAAAGAGCATGCAATCAACAACAGAAAACTATAGAAATACATATATTCAGGAGGCACTAAATACTGTTTCATACCACTAATTTACGAAATGAGATTGTTTATAATGTTTATTATCCCTTGTTCATTTCATCATTATGCTCTATAGTTGTTTTTTCACAGAATACTGAGCAAAATGTAGTAGTCAGACATAAAGGAGTACTTGGATTTAAAAGTAACTTCAGCCCAAAAACTTTGAGAAACACTGTAATAGTGCATGTAGACGTCAGACACGGCGTTCTGTGCATGCACCACTTTTCTCCCCACGACCTTACCTCAAAAAAAGATTGAAGGCTGGTGGGTAACGGTGCGCACTTCTGGTTGGACAAAAAACCTATTTCATGGGGGGCGCCAGAGAGCAGGAATGGAGTAGGACGCGTGGGTAGAAGCTCCCGCAGACTCTGTTTAAAATCCTTATTTGTTGGCCTTTTATTTTAAATATTTTTTTGAAACCACAGTGCGTTTTGGAACGGACTTTTGCAGTTTGCAACTTTTGACCGAGTAAATATGCAGAAAGACTCCACTGAGCCTCGGAAAACTACCCGGCAGACGCGGCCTGCTGGGCACACTAAGGCCCCGGGCTCCGGTGCGCCTGCTTCACCTGAGGACTCCGCCTCCTCGACTGGGACTCCCGGCATGGATGCACTGAAACTGGAGATATTAACGTCTTTGAGACAAGACATTGCGGCTATCTTTAAAAGCGAACTACGAGCTGCATTGGGTGACGACCTGGCTACGATAAAAACTGACCTACAATCAGTGAAAACGCAACTTGAAAATGATAAAGCTGCTACGCATACCGAGCTAGCCACGCTCAAAGGTACTGTGGGAAACATGGAGGTGTCACTTTCTGGCTGCACGGATGATGTTGTTGAGCTGAACACCAAGCTCGCGAGTTTAGCAGCTCAGGTTTCCAGGCTGGAGGGTAGGTGTGAGGAGCTGGAGTCTAGGTCACGTCGGAATAATATCAGGCTCGTGGGCGTCGCGGAGGAAGTGGTTGCGGATACCTCCACCGTCGCTGCTCTCCTCATGGAGGCATTCAAGCTGGACAAGGAGCCACTTCTGGACCACGCACGCCGAACCACTCAGCCGAGGCCACGACCTGGGGATAGACCACGTCCCATCATTGCCAGGTTTCATTATTATGGTGATTGTGCGGATGTGCTACGGCGCGCGAGAGAGGCTCAACATATTGCTGTTGGCGGTGCAAGGATCTCCGTCTTCCCCGACCATACTGCAAAGGTGGCCCGGGCCCGGGCTGCCTTTAACGATGTTCGGAAGCAGCTGCGCGGGATGGAGGGGGTCAGATATGGCCTGTTCTTTCCAGCCCGGCTTCGGATCAGTCACGGTGGGGTGGTAAAGAACTTTGTTTCAGCAGACGACGCCATGACCTACGCCAAGACGATAAACACTGCCTGATTTATCCAATAATTACGGTGCAGTACTCTCAGTAGAGCCATAGAGCTCCATGATTCTGGTTCTGTTATGTATATTGTTGACTTGCTGGTTTTGTTAGGTTTATATTTTAAGCTTTATAACCAAATTTGTCCATGTTCACTATTAATGGGGCTCTCTTGCACAGTTATTTTTCCTATAAGTACTAAGTTTTGAAATATTTGTTATCTTGTACTGATAACACTTACCTCTACCTTTAAATAAGCTAGATCAAGCTAGGTTGCAATATTGTGCAAGTTCTTGCTTTGTTTATTTTATATATATTATTGAGTCTCATAGGTTGATTTATAGGATGCCAGCACACTTTACTTATTTAACTGTGGTTATGGGCTTTTGCTAATGTTTTGGTTCTTATAGTCTGCGGGAGGCTATCTGAGGTTTAGCTCAGGTTTTCTCCGAGTTGTTGTCATGGCTGTGTGGCAACAATGGTTATTCTCTTTTTTTTTGTTTGTTTACACTGTACTCTCCCCTCTGGAGGTACCATTTTATGTGTACGTGTGTGTGTGTGTGTGTGTGTGTGGGGGGGGGGGGGTCCATCCTGGCTCTTTTCAGTTAACTTTGGAGTTTCTCCTTTTGCCTTTTTATTCACACTTAAATGCTTTCTGCTAACTTAAATCCCAGCACTCCTGGCATGGGCAAGCCAATTCGTTTTCTTAGTTGGAATATACGTGGCATGGGCAGTCCAACCAAAAGGGCAAGGGTTTTTAGTCATTTGAAACGGCTTAATTCTGACATAATTTTTTTACAGGAAACCCATCTTAGACTTAAAGATCATTACAGGCTCCGGTCTCCCTGAACAGGTCAGACCTACCACTCTAATTTCAACTCTAAAGCTAGAGGTGTTGCGATTATGTTTAATAAAAGGATTCAATTCCAATCTACTGAGATTATTGCTGATGGGGGGGGTAGATATATTATAGTAGCCGGCATACTTATGCAAACAAAAGTGGTATTAGTTAATGTTTATGCGCCAAACTTTGATGATGTTAATTTTTCTAACCGATTACTTAGTAATATTCCTCATTTAAACACTCATTTGTTGATTTTTGGGGGTGATTTGAATTGTGTGTTTGACCCTGTACTGGATCGCTCTAGTCCCAGTTCTACACCCCTGTTGGCCATGGCTAAATGTTTTTCTGATTTTATGACCCAAAGTGGTCTGGTTGACCCTTGGAGATCCCGTCATCCCTTGGTAAGGAAGTTTTCCTTCTTTTCCCCAGTGCATCAGTCATATTCGAGAATAGACCATTTTTTTGTAGACAATAGACTCAACTCGTGTGTAGTTTCTTCCGATTATTCAAATATTTTAATATCTGATCATGCTCCTTTGTATTTGGATATTCAGTTTTCAATGTATAAACCTACACCCCCTCTTTGGAGGTTTAACTCTTTATTGTTGGCAGACAATACATTTTGTGAATTTATTTCAAAATCTATCAGTGACTTCCTGGCCTTTAATCAAAATGAATCCACTTCTAATTCATTACTCTGGGAGTCACTAAAGGCTTTTCTTAGAGGGCAGATTATTTCATTCTCCTCCCACTCCAACAAGAAACAAAATTCCAGACTCACAGAATTAACATCTGCTATTGGTGACCTTGATCGAGAGTGCGCCTCTAACCCTACTCAAGAATTACTTAAGAAGCGTCTAAATCTTAAAACAGAGTTTGATATCATCTCTACCAGAAGTGCTGAGCGCATGTTATTACAAACCCGAGGTAATTACTATGAACATGGTGATAAAGCCAACCGACTGCTGGCACATCAGTTAAAACGTCAGTCCACCTCACGTCTTATATCCCAAATTAAAAATGATTCCAATGTTATTGTTACGGACCCTGCTGAGATTAATAAAACATTTAAATCTTTTTATTCATCTTTATACAAATCTCAGTTTCCCACCGACACTACTGAAATGAATGAGTTTCTGGCTAATCTTCAGATTCCAACTATTAAACCTGACCAAGCAAAATATTTGGATACTCCTCTTTCCCTTCAAGAATTGAAATCGTCAATCGAAGCAATGCAGTCTAATAAGGCCCCAGGTCCTGACGGATTTCCGATTGAGTTCTTTAAGAAATTTATTGATAAATTGTCACCTCTAATTTTGTTAATGCTTAACGAATCTTTGGAGAAGGACTTGTTACCACCCACTTTGTCCCAAGCCTCAATAATTCTTCTCTTAAAAAGTGAAAAAGACCCCACATTATGTAGTTCTTACAGACCCCTCTCCCTACTTAATGCAGATGTGAAGATTCTGGCTAAAACTATCGCCACTCGCTTAGAGAAAGTCTTGCCCAATATTATCTCTGAGGAGCAAACAGGATTTATTAAGGGACGTCATATATTTTTTAACACCCGTACTCTTTTTGATATAATTTATTCCAATCACTCAGACAGTTTACCTGAGATTGTAGTCTCATTGGACGCTGAGAAGGCGTTTGATAGGGTCGAGTGGAGATACCTGTTTGCAGTACTGGAGAAATTTGGTTTTGGACATAAATTTATTAGTTGGGTTAGACTATTATATACTTCACCACAAGCCAGTGTTCATACAAACAATGTCCGCTCTGACTATTTTGCTCTGGAACGCGGGACACGCCAGGGCTGTCCTCTGTCTCCATCGCTCTTTGCGTTGGCGGTCGAACCATTGGCCATCTCATTAAGGTCCTCCACTTCACTAAGAGGTGTTATTCGCAATGGTGTTGAATACCGTTTATCTTTGTACGCTGACGATTTGTTGATGTATGTAACGGATCCTGTATCCTGTCTTCCAGGTGTCCTTTCCGTTTTGGATAAGTTTAGCTCATTCTCAGGATATAAGCTAAATCTCAATAAAAGTGAATGTTTCCCCATTAATGCAGCTGGTTCACTACTCCAACAAGCTGACTTGCCTTTTAAGATCACTCTCTCTGGTTTCAAGTACCTTGGGATCCATGTGACTCGTACTTTTTCTGATCTTTTTTCGGCTAATTTTACTTCACTTATAGCCCAAGTAAAGTCTGATTTTCAGAAATGGAATAGTCTGCCCCTTTCCTTGATTGGAAGGATTAATGTTATTAAAATGAACATCCTACCAAAATTTCTCTATCTATTCCAATCGATCCCTTTATTTTTACCCAAACATTTTTTTGACACTTTGAATAAAATGTTTGGTTCTTTTATTTGGGGCTCGGGGTCCCCGAGGGTCCGGAGATCGTTATTGCAGAGGTGCAAGTTTGGTGGTGGACTTGCCCTACCAAACTTTGAATTTTATTATTGGGCAACACATATTCATAAAATACGTTTTTGGATTGAATTTCCTCAGTTAATTTGGTGCAAATTAGAAAGTCAATCTTGTTCTAATGCATCTTCTCTGCCTGCTCTTGTATATTCATCTCTCCCAGTCAGGGTCTCAAGGTACGTTAAAAGCCCTGTTGTACTTAATACCCTAAAGATTTGGTTTCAGTTCAGGAAATATTTCAAATTTCTTGTGGCATCTCCTCTGGGTCCATTGTGTAGTAATCACCTGTTCCTCCCCTCACATATGGATTCCGCTTTCTCAACATGGCGTAACAAAGGTATACGTTGTTTCCTTGATATGTATTCAGATAGTACTTTCAATAGTTTTGCCAATTTGTCATCACTATATGATTTGCCCGCAAACCATATGTTTAGGTACTTCCAAGTCAGACATTTCATTTCTAAATCTTTTCCTGCCTTCCCCGCTGTACCCCCTCGTCAGTTATGGGAAGATTTACTCACATTTAAGATGCCAAGTAGAGGGGTTATCTCAGTCATGTATAGCCGTATACTGAACTTCGGAGATCACTCCAACTCCAAAACAAGGTCTGCATGGGAGGAGGAGATGGGTCTTCAAATTGATGAAGATTGGTGGGATGGGGTGGTGAGTAGGTCAGGCGCGGTCTCATCTTGTGCACGGATGGCACTGATTCAGTTTAAGGTGATACACAGGGTTCATTTTTCCAAATTACGGTTGTCTAAAATTTTCCCGGAGGTAGAGGACAAATGTGACCGTTGTTCCAATTCACAGTGTCATTTGAGTCATATGTTTTTCTTTTGCCCTCGCCTGCATAATTATTGGTCAAGTTATTTTCATATAATGTCTACCGTATTGGGAGTTGATTTACAACCCTGCCCATTTATTGCCATCTTTGGCACTCCTGCTAAGCCAACACAACTAAATTTGGCCCAAAAAGAAATGATAAATTTTACCTCTTTGATTGCCAAACGCCGCCTGCTCCTTCAGTGGAAATCCTCTAACCCTCCTTCTGTATCACAGTGGATTACGGATATCATGTTCTTCCTTAAACTTGAGAAGATTAAATACACGATGAGAGGGTGTACTGATAAGTTTTTTTGTAAATGGCAATCTTTTATTTCATACTTCAAGGAGTTGCAAGTCCTGCCAGACTGAGTGCTGTTTTATCAAGTATAGTGTGTGTGAACTCTATTTGAGCCAGGGTGGGATGGGTGAAGGATGGTGGGTTTAATCTTTGTTTTTTTTTTGTCTTGTTTTGTTTTTCTTTTCTGGTTTCTGTGTTTCGTGAGCATTTAAAAAAAAAAAAAAAAAAAAAAAAAAAAAAACTGGAAAACTGTAATGCATGACTGTATGGTTTCAATTGATATATTTTCCAATAAATATATTTTGAAAAAAAAAAAAAAAAAAACCTATTTCATGCTGCTACACCTAAGGAAGCTGAACATCTTAAAAGACTTGGTTGGGAGGAAAACACAAAAATCTGTTCAATCATCTGTTTTCATCTTCAAGTGTAGTGAAGTCAATTTTAGCTATAAAACACATTTAAAAGAACAGCAGTTGACCAAAGTGCTGTGTCTTCATTTTTGAGTCGACTGGAAGTGACACTTATGGAGTCAGAGAAAGTTAGTCAGAAGTTCAGTTTTCTCTCCTGCAGGTTTACTGCAGGTTTGCTGTATGTATACTGCATGTAAATGCACTGGATGCTTCATCAAATAAAAATCTGAGTGGTAAATAACCTTAGTCACAATTTCAAACAGTTCAAATAAGCATAAGAACATCTCTTAATAACAGATTAGTAAATGTCAACTCAGTCTAAAATGCAAATGTTGCATAAAGTGCATCACCTAATGTAATGAAACAGTTTGCATAATAACAATTAATTTATAAAATATTTTTTTTTCTTAAATGATATTCAAAACCTCAGATTACTTAGATAAATAGTACAATACTAAATATAAATTTGAACAAATTAAGTTTCTCAAGTTGAAAGCCTTTGACCAATGCCATGCATTGGAAATTCCGTTTATTTCAACAGTTGCTTTGCTGCATTAGTACAAACTAAGTGTAATCTTTGGTGGGTGATTGTATTTAACACTAGTCAGCCAATGAGTGTTTTCATAAATATTTATTGCACTTCAAAAATACTAGATTTTAACCTGACAATTGTTTGATGCCAATAACCCTTCCCATCTTTTAGAGACTGGGAAAAGGAGGCAGCTGTTTTAAGGATAAGGCCACATGTATCTGACAATTATCCCGGCTACACATGTCTGACCAGATGCTTCCTCAGCCCCTTTGTTGTCAAAACCAAACCGATGAAAGGAAGAGCCATGTTTCAGAGAAGTGCTACTGTGCTCAGTTAAAATGACAGAAAGAAAAGATGTCACATGTTGAGAAGCTATTGGCTCTAACTACGTCACATCAATTGCATTCCGTATTCCTTCAGCGTCAGTTTGTCTGTTGGCCATTGGAATTGCTTTCCCCTCTGATCTCTCTCCTCTGTTTTCTTCACACATCTCTCCTCTTGAGGTGTCACTTTTTGTTCAGTGCATGCTGAATGCATGTGCATTGGGACATGTGCTGAAGAGCACGAGTTTAAAACTGTATTTTGGATCTTTTCAATGAATCGATTATGGATTTCAGAAGTCTTACAATATTAAAATATCTTTAGAAAAAATGTTTAAAACAGTATAATCAGGTTACATTCAAATTTATACATGATGATGGTAATTCATACAAGAAACATTTTAAAATTGTGGTTTGAAAATTAGAATATTAACTTGTACTGTTGGAGGTTGTTGTTTGCTATGTTTGGCGTCTTTGTATTCCTATTCCCCTCGCTTTCCTGGCTCAGAGTTCTTGTTTGTGGTGGAGTTCAATGGACAAAGGCTGGCCACTGAAATGTTTCATATGTTGAGGTCAGGGTGACACCACAGAACCCACTACAACTGATTACATTTGGTTAGGCAGGCTCATAGTTTTACTATTTAGTGTTCAGAAATTTGTAGGACAGCAAATCAGTGCATGGAGCCACTTTAGAGAGTGTTAAGTTGCAATTTTTGTCTATATATATAATTATTTCTTTTTAATGAGCATACAAGGTGATGCAGGTTAGTATGTGGCACATGGACCACCATTTAAATAGCACTTGTTTATTTATTTAGTTACAGTTCTACTAGTAGCTTTAAACTGTTTTATGCAACATTTGTTACGAAAAAAATAAATTGATTTAGGTTTTTTTAAAAAGAAAATACACTTGGATGTATTTAAAGAGTAACTAAACCCCAAAACATTTTTCTGCATCCATTTTCTGACCCACCTGCTCCTTTTCAGAGTCGCGGGGAGAAAACAAATCGCGCTGAGCACTTTATTATGTTGTGTGGGAAAAGTACACGCCTCCCTGAAAATTCTAAGAAAAATCTTAAAATTCTAGGCTTAAAGGAATTTAACAAACTGCGACACAGTGACGTCATGAACCCAGAACCGGAAGTAGCGCACTCAATACCGCGCTCATTACTGAGAGGGCTGTAATCTTAAAAATAACGTTTTGAACGTTTTCCTACACCAAATTACTCCAAAATAACTGATGCACACACTTGAGGTATTTGGAACCCGTTGACTAAGTTTCAGGTTGAACTCATACCGCATCGGGGAGATATTCCCTCCACACACACGCACACGAGCACACACGCACACAAACACATGCACACACACAGACCTTTTTTGCTTTTATTCTAGGAATTTTAGGAAGATTTTTCTAAAGGCTGGGATACACTGTGATTTTTTTTCAATCGCTGTACTCAGCTCCAGCTCAAACTGTGCGACTCAATTGCAGAGTCTGAATGTGTGCAGCTCACGATTTATGTTCTCACACTATACGCGCCAACACTCTGACACGATCTGACTGCTCACACTGTATTTCCATACACAACACATCAGGGTCTTGTTTCTGGAAGTGCAACGTACAAATTAGAAGAAGAAGAAGAGCTTGGAAGTGGAGAGACACTCGCAAATCTCAGCAAAAAAAGCTTTAAAAAAGAAAAGACGGTGATGTGATGGACCAGGAACTGGGTGGAAAGACGTGGGCAGTATGGTCCGTCAAATTTACAGTGGTCCTACGGTGTTCACGCATGCGCAGTGTGAGAGTTTAAGATAAGCCGGTCCGTGGCACTGCTTCAACAGTGCGATACCCTAACGAGGAGCGACTGGATTTCAAACATGTTTGATTTTGTTGTGCCCGTATTGATTTGTGAATACTGTCACATGGATTATGGAGAAGCCAATTCAAACATTTTAACATACAGTAAAAACACTTTTTTAAAAGGATTGTTCATAACCAAAGTACATTTTAGTTGTTTGCAGGGGACATGAATTTATGACTGACTTTTTGCACCTCTCTGGGCTTTCAATAAAGTCAGCCAAAATGCTATTTTTGATTCATACGATTATTTCAAGAAGGAATGTTTTACTAGTAGCCTCTACTTTTCTGCATGTGCATCACAGAACATAACAAGGTCACATCAGGTAGCATTAATATACTGTAGGTCTATGGGTCAGGTAAGAGCCAAAATCATATTTATTTGTTTGCTGTTGTGACGCGTGGCCTTGTTTCCGTGCACAGTTCTGCATTTACTTTGATTGACAGTCTCAAAAACACGTAGTCAAAGCCTATTGACTGTGTGCAGTTGGCAATCGTTCCCATTTGTGAAGGGGTCTATAGGACGAAGGAGGGACTTATATACAGTAATGTATATGAATGACCACCGACAGTAGACCATAGTATAAGACTAGTTGAGTATTTTTTCACATTTCAAAAGAATCATACATAAACAGATTTATCAGCTTTAATGTACAGAAACTTTAAAAAAGGCATATGATTTTTAAGTAATGATTTGAAGTCATTTTCTCCTGGATTTTTAAAGTATTTCTGATTCTGATGTCACTGTATAAATGTAAACTGAACTGAGCCCTGCGATTTCTAAATATGTTGGGTAAGCAAGTGTGAGAGTAATGTGTATATAAAAAAACTGCATCTCGTTCTTTAATTTTTTTCAGACAACATTCATTCTTACTTTAAATTTCTACTCCTCAGATTTTGAAAAGTACCCCATTACTTTAGTTTACTCTATATCCTAGGCAGTGACGTGCCGTGACCACTAGGGTTGGGTAGGCACGTTGCAAATCGAGACCACCAATGACAATTTCATATGTTTCTGCTGGCAAATGTTCATTCAATTCAAATCAATTTTATTTGTATAAAGCAATTTCCAACAAAGTCATCTCAATGCGCTTATCAAATATAAAATTCACAATGAGAAAGAAAAAACCCAATAAGATCCACATGAACAAGCATTTAACCATCTAACAAAATCAACATCATAAACACCATTAAAGAAACATAAACAATTATTTAATATAGCCTCCATACTCTCCCAACAAGATATATCTCATGACACGGCAGCACATCTGTTGTTTGTGTTGGAAACACAGAGAAAATGACAACAACTCAGAACAGCCTCAGTGAGGAGCATCCACAAAGTCAATCCTTCCTTTTGTACCATTCACTGTAGAAAATATGAAACATTTTCTGACCTTCCCTTTGCTGAAGCTCTGGTAACTCAGGTGTTGGTCTCCATCTTTTAAAAGCTGTTGTTTTTCCTCAAAAAAAAGTTTCTCTAACGTCTCTAGCGCTGTCATCCTGTCTGTAGTGTTATCTCGCTAGAGAACGTAGCAGCAGCAATCACGTGGCATCTATTCACTAATGTACTGTGAACTTACGTATAGCATTTAGCATAGCGCAGTTACGTCCAAAGGCAGCTCTCTACACTGCCTTTGGACATAAACGGTTGTCATCTTGGAGACCTGACTGCGCATGCGCAAACACGTAAAACCATGCAATGGGAACGGAGGCAGAGGAGCAACGTGCCTTTGGGAGGGGGCGTGGCCTCCCTCTGCCTTACAGCGGAGTGAAAAAAAAAAAAAAAAGACTGCAGCTGTTCCAGGAAATAGCGCTTTTTAGTAATTTGGGCTATGAAACGCACAAAATGCGGACATTTTCAAACTTATAGGTACTGTAGGCTATTGGAAATGGAAAAATAAATAATTTATAATTATATTGTAATTAAAACAAATAATCAAAATATCAATTCACCCTTGGGTAGGCACTGCCCGGCACGTCACTGATCCTAGGTTCCCAAAGTGTGGTACGGGTACCCCCAGGGGTATGCAAATTGTTAAGAAAATGAAAAAGAGCGTGACAACATTGGAAACTAGAATATAAATTGACCAGCAGTCAGGAGCCTCCATGCATTGCCAAAAATTACACATTGGCCTCTGTAAACCTACCCTCTAGAGGTGCAGAAAAACAATGTCATTTAAAAAGCACAAATATAATGATAGCTACATTGCTAGCCATACATACTTGATGCTCTTTGCTACCACGTACTGGTGTAAAAAGGATTTCCAGCTTTGGCAAACATGAAAACAAAAGACAGAGCAAAACTGTTTGTGGAGAACGATTTAAGACTCAGAGTCTCAATTTCACCCAAACATTCCTTCAACTTCACCCTTCTCATTAAAGTTGTAGCGAGTTGTATTTCACAGTTTCAGGGTGATTAATATGTTGTATTAGTGTGTAATCAACAAATGTTTGGTAGATTTCTTTTTCCAAAATACAGTGATTTGTTTGTCACTGAAATTGCTAGTAGGCTAATTATTAAATAAATCAAGTGATAATTCTGCACAAAATGTTCTATATGATAGTTTGTCTTCAATTATCAGACAATTATAATTAACATCATGGAGATAGATAATTTTGGGTAAATTATCTTCTGAAGTACCAATTTTAAAATAATGTAATGCTCTCCACAGATTCCTGTTCTTATCAACTTGAGTCAGGATGCAGATGTAAACCTGCCAATAAAACCTCTCATCTTTGCTTTGGCCATGGGAGCCTGTTTGGGAGGTAAGACTATGGAGTGACAATGGTTTGGAAACACATTCAACAACTTATAACAGAGGGGATCTAAATGGGCTTGGCAAAACGAAGACGTGCTGCAGGTGATAGCCATAAACTCCATGTATAGACATATACTGTGTGAAGGTGTGTCACTTTCTTTAGAAAGATGCTCATTAAATTCAAATGTATTGGAGCAGGGAAACATCTAAGATGTGCTGATAAAAATGAGACATGAGAGTGAAAAAGAGCTGCCACCGTGTTTTATCTTCATTAGTGCCATTCTCAGACACATTTCTTTTGTGTGCTATATTGATCGGCTATAGGAACATTTAGGATGACTTTAAAGATATTTCCCACAATATAGTTCAGTTTTTATGATACTGTTACTGAAAGATAACACAAGGAAATAAATTAAAGGGGTTCTTTATGACAAATTCTAATAGAAAGATCTATAAATGTAGTAATGAACCTTTTTTTTTCCCTTTTTGCTTGTTTAGGAAACGGTACACTAATAGGAGCATCAGCCAATGTTGTGTGTGCGGGAATTGCAGAGCAGCACGGATACGGATTTTCTTTCATGGAATTCTTTAAGTAAGTCTCTTTAGATATTCAACAATTTATTCATTAGGCTAAAAAAGAAAGTCTCATAATCTGGGTTTACAAGTCATTTGGAGGTTTATTGTTTTTTGGGTCACGACAGACGTGCATGGTTTGGAATGCAGCACCACAGTGTGTTATGCCTGCAGGGTGAATTAAACATTCATGTTTGTCATATGTTGTAATACGGAGTGTTCATAGATTGTACTTTTGAGAGCAAAGGGTCACTTGGTGTCAAATTGACATGAACTTGAATGTGAATTGTTGATCTTTGATTCTTTACAACATGAGGTGGACATTAGAAGAGTGTGAAGTCAATTGTCGAGATCGGTCAATACGACCACATAGGTCACACAGAGTTCTCAATGCCAAAGAGCTGAAAAGACTGCTTTACAAAGTTCTGATGTGAAAAGGTTTGGTGTTGTGAAAGAAACTGTTTCGTTTTGAAAACTCATTTCAGGTTTATCATTGAACATTAAATACTAATGATGCATTTTCTCAAAATAAAAATGCAATAAAAAATATACAGATCTTTTATTTTATTATTATATATGTTATATAATGTCTATAAAATATTCTTAGTGGAATGAGCCTACAAATACAGTTTCATATTAATAATAATAATTGTAATTAAAATCACATGATCATTGCACAAAACTGCAGATCAATTGGCTACAACACCAGTAGCTGTAATAAAAAGAAACGCACTCAATGCGTAAAGACGCACAGTAGCTTATCAGGCACTGCTGGAGGACGAGGTGCACGGGAGAGCAGAGTCGGCGACAGGCAGTATTAATTGGGGGGGCATTAAGAAAACTTCAGGGGGCACAAAAACGCTCCGCTCTGAGTCAAACGACAACCTACACGCTATATAAACACAGCCACAAAAACAAAGTTAGCTTGCTAACATACCTCTGACGACGTGGTCGCTGCAGACACGGGCATCAGCAGACTCTGCTCCTCCCGACCACAGATGTAGGTTTAAAATCCACTTTTTATGGCGTTGTTCTGTGAGTTTTTTACATTTCTCACCTTTGTGAACAACAATCTTTGGTACTCTATAAAATCTCTTTTCCTTTTCTCGGTTATAACGATTGGAGCATCTATAAACTGTAAAACTTTGGCCTCATTATGAATGCATTGTTATGAGTCGTTGGAAAACACACATATCAGAGTAAATAACCACATTTTGATAATTATTATTTGGGGACTGCAGATGGAAATTAGCTCCAAGAGCTAAAGTCTGCTACAAAGCATCTTTTCATAGGCTGATTATTGCTCCTGTACATGTTCCCTATCAAATAAATTAAATTAAATTAAAAGAAAAAGAAAAATTGGTAAGCCGGTGTTTCGACATTATACCTTATACCTCGACCTATGCAATCCTGCAGTTTTTAAAGGTCTTGTTGCAAAAAGCAGAGAGATGTCTAAAACTCTACAAAAAATATCAAATGCCTTTGTTGTAAAATCAGCTAAAAGTTGTAATGGGAAATGAAAGGCTGTTTACTAATCCTATCAAAATTATTTGGTTCATATATAATTAAAATAGAAGGAAATGGTCGCTGTTTGTGAGCAACAGTTTCCCTCATTCGTGTTTGTACAAACGTGTTTGTATGAACAGTTTGAGAAGTAAGGATTTGTCATTTCTGTAGTCTCTAATTGGCTCTCACTGACAAGGGATGCAGCTGTGGAGACTCATGGGAAGAGGCAGAGGTAAAAGAGTCACAGACTACGAGCAGCTGGGACAAGCTAGTGTTTTTCAGGTGTTCTTTCAGGTAGTGAATACTGCTTCCAGATGAGCCCTTGGGGACCGGAAAGCCTTTATTGAGCATCACAAAGGGAGATGAAGAGTATGAAATAGTTCAGCGATGCACTTGTATGTTCCCTATTAATTTACTGTATCGTATGTCTAAAGCCCTCCTTTCATCCTCCCCTGCTTCAAAAACAGACCCTTAGAGCATCGTGAAGCAGATATTCTGTGTACTTTAGAGAAGGTACTCAATTGTAATGGGCCTGTTGGTTTGAAGTACTTGTACCAAAATTTACACTGAATGTTAGTTGATGACTGTATGACTATGATGACTAATCAATTTGCTGTAAAGCATTATTTAATTCGAAAAAGAGGGATCAATTAGCAGATTTGTGAACAAATAATCACACATTATATAAAACAAAAATTTTCTTAAAATCACAACCTGTGAGAATAAAAGGTCAAGTTCACTGCTTTTGGACGACGATGATCAAGTCTCTAACTTTAAGAACTATCTACATCGACTACAGTCATCTGTAGTACATGACTTTCTTGTTAGATTACCTGAACAATATCTAAAATACGTAGCTAGTAGTTATAAATGTCACTGTCAATGTACTGTAAGTTTAGCAGAATAACTGAAGTCAAAACCAGGACCTTCTTGCTGCTGTGAGGTAGAGGTGCTAACAACTAAACTACCATGCTACCCTGATGTTGTCTAACACTAAAATTCCTCCAGTGATCTAAAATGATCTAACTAGCTAGTTTAATCAAATTGTATTGGGTAACCAGTGACAATGCACTTTCCAAATGTAAACATTTTAACTTTTATTATTAAGGAAAATGTACTAGTTCCCTTTCAGTCGATTCACTCGGTACAACACATATAGTATGGGATATCACGCCCCCACGTGGTCCACTGAAGAAAACCTCTAATCACGCCTTTAAGGCAGATGATCTGTGATGACGTAGGTGAGTCTCCGCCTGCCTCATAAATACGCTGTCATCACAATCATCCTTCAGTTCTTACGCTCTTCACCTCGCTAAGAACACCTCTACCGAGTGGAGCTAACAAGCTGCTGCTAGTTAGCTATGTCTCTGCCTTGGCTACTGCCTACTTAGAATTAGTTTAACTGCCTCTGTTGGTGTTTGTAGCTGCTGCTGCTGCCCGCGGAGCGCTAATTCTATTAACAAGCTTCAGTGTTTCAAAATGAGCACGAAGGCTAAAGCAAAGAAGAAGTCTTCTTTTCGACCCTGTCCTCAGGGGTGCGGCTTCTCCTTGCACGATAAGAACCAGCACGAAGCATGTACAGTATGTGCACGGGTTGGCCGAGGTCGAGCCGGAGTTCTCCGAGGGCTCTAGCCTGCCTCTGGTAGGACTAGACGGCGACCATGAGAACGATGACGTACTGGACATCGGTCTGGACGTTTATGGTTTGTCGGGGGACGAGCTAGATGCCTGGGGAATGTGCCGCCGCTACTGCGCCGGTTAACCAGGACGACACATCTTTCTACTCTCTGCGCCGCCGTGCAGCTGAGAGACTGGAAGTGGAGTGGCCCTCTCCTCCCCGGTTAAAAAACCATCATGTTTGTGAGATTTTTTCTCCCTCCTGAGCCTAGGGCGGTTGAGAATAGCCGGCCCATGTTCCCGGATTTTATCTCGGAGTTAACATCAACATGGAACAAACCACTGTCTACCCGCGTCACGCTACCCGGCTATGGACAGTATTTAGATTTAGATGGAGCGGAAGAGGCTGGCTTAGTCAACCCTCCACCTATGGAGCCTTTTCTGGCTGCGTATCTGGCGCCTTCTCACAACCATGGCGTGAGCGGCCCCACATCACTTCCTTCCAAGCACTGTAGATTTTCCTCCTCGCAGCTGGATAAAATCTAGAGAGCGCAGGCAGGCACCGCTCATGCACTGAGCTCTGTCACCATGCTGCAGACCTATCAGGCTATGCGGCTGGTGAGCTCAGTTCGCTGCTTCCCCCCGACAGCTCTCTGGCTCCTGTCCTTAACAAGGTGAGGATCGCCACGGATTATATTCTCCGAGTGTCCCGCTGTACAGCGCTCTCCCTCGGCAGAGGAATGACGTCTACCGTGGTGTCACAGAGACACCTGAGGCTGAATCAATCAGAGAGAGACAAGGCCGTTTATTTGGACGAGCCGGTATCTCCCATGGGTTTATTCGGGCAATCTCTTGATGGCATTCAGGCACGTGCTTATATGCGAGCATTCGAGCAATGGTGTCAGGACCAAGATGTACTCCCATTTCAGTGTTCAATTGTGGAGGTTTTGACTTTTCTTCAGGAATTGTTGGATAAAGGTCTGTCCTTTTCCACTATTAAGGATTATTTGGCAGCTATATCTGCCTGCCATGTTGGTTTCAATGGAGTGACGCCAGGTGCGCATCCGCTGACCATGAGTTTTTTACAGGGAATTCACCGGCTGAGGCCTGTGGTGAAATCCATCATCCCCTCATGGGATTTAACTGTAGTGCTGGATGCTCTCTGTGGCCCCCCTTTTGAGCCTATGGAGTCAGTAGATATGAAATTTGTTTCATATAAGACTGCACTACTTCTCGCTTTGACCTCCGCTAAGCAAGTGGGCGACCTTCATGCTTTATCAGTGCATCCTTCTTGTACCCAGTTCACTTCAGATGGTTCCAAGGTTACATTACGCCCAAACATGGCATATGTGCCTAAGATCATCCTTTCAGCTCATAGCTCCTTGATTTTTGAGCTAATGAGTTTTTTCCCTCCTCCTTTTGCATCTGAGGAGGAAAGGAGGTTACATTCCTTGTGTCCTGTATGTGCTCTGCATGAATACGTTTATGTGACCAGCTGTTTGTGTGTTTTGCTAATCCAGCTAAGGGTAAAGCCCTGTCTAAACAGCGGCTTTCTCACTGGATTGTGGAGGCTATCTCCCTGGCCTACAACAGCAGGGGTCATCAGTTACCTCAGGGTGTGAGAGCACATTCGACCAGGGGGGTATGTACATCGTGCTGCCAGTTGGTCATCACCACACACTTTTGTTCGGTTTTACCGTCTGGATGTAACGGCCCCTTCGGTGGCCCATTCGGTTCTTTCCACTGGGTCTAGCATGCACTAGAGGTGTTGGAGGTTGGTTTCCGGTTCATAGCTGCTCTGCGGAGCGTGTATACATGTCCCATACTATATGTGTGGTACCGAGTGAATCGACTGAAAGGGAACGAAATGTTATGTCTATAACTTCTGTTCCCTGAAGGAGAGGAACGAGGTACAACACTTCTGTGCCCCGCTACACAGCTGGGCTCGGTGAAGAGCAGCTACTGAACTGAAGGATGACTGTGAGAACAGCATATTTATGAGGCAGGCGGAGCCTCACTTACTTCATCACAGATCATCTGCCTTAAAGGCGTGATTAGAGGTTTTCTTCAGTGGGCCACGCGGGGGTGTGATATCTCGTACTATATCTGTTGTACCTCGTTCCTGTCCTTCAGGGTACAGAAGTTATAGACATAACTAGGGATGTAACAATTCACTCAACTCCCGATACGATTCGATTCATGATACTGGGTTCACGATACGATTCTCTCACGATTTATTTTACAAAATGGGACTGTAGAAAAATTATAGTTTTCCTTTTATTTTTCATTGTCAAAAGAATCCCTTGATAAACTATTCAAAACAATGCAATTTAACTAAAAATAAGTCTTGAATGAAATAAATAAAGGAATAATACAAATGAAGAAGAAGCTGGCAGCATGCTTGAGAGCAGCATGCTTTCCTTATCTCAATATCCAATTAAAATGTACTGCGGCCACTAGCTGGTTCTAGTGTTACACTGGTGCTACAGCAGTTAAGGCATACAATAACTAACTCAAAAGCTGATTGGTTAACGCCAGAGTTTGATTTCCATTCATTTAAAGGGGACATATCATGCTAAATCCACTTTTTTAGCCCTTAAATGCATTTTGTTGTATATTTAGAGTGCTTAGAAGTACAGAAAAAATCAAATAAGTCTCTTCAGGTGCTCCGTAGATATCTTTATATTCTGTTTTGCTCATATTTTTCAATCTGTTTCGATTTTTCTATTCTCTATTACGTTTTTTGAACTATTACATCACAGTATTTGCAGCGGAACTGCCAAATTAGTACATCAACTCCAGGTCCAACACTTCGAGCAATCCGCCATTTTTATTTCTCGCTTTTATTTTGTAGTCCAAGCTCAAGGATGCCGAAGTTACGAGAGGATAAGTCAAAATGTTCGGTTGTTGGATGTAGTAACCCACACGCTTCATTACAACGTCTCCCAGCATCAGAACCTTTTCGAAGTGCCTGGTTGAGTTTTATTTTTCACGGAAATGTACCCACATCTGTGGGTTAGGTCATTTTTGTGTGTGCGAACCCTCAATCAGACTTTGTCTGATTGAGGGTTCAATTCCTTCTATCTTTGGAGACGACGAACAGAGCACTTCGGTAAGCTGTAAATAACGAGAAAAAGTGTGATGATAAGACGTCCCTGTCATTGTTTTGTTAGCATTAGCAGTTGCACCGTCTTCAGACTTCATATGTTAGTGCTGTGTGCTCATTTTAGATCCTTGGTGATATGGCCTACGTGATTTAATTTAAGTCTAAAGTTTTCATTAGTCATTTCATTTTGCCGTTTTTATCTTTGAAAAGACTGTATTAAAATGCATTTTGTGATGTTAGCTTGGCGCTAGCGTTAGCTCTGTGCTTGTGTTAGCTCACTTGTTAGGGTTCTGCAGGTTCATCATCTTCATTTTCATTTCGCTCCTCTGGGTCCGACTCTGGCTCGAACATGTAAGGCTGGATGGACAAGTATTCCGTTGTTGACATTTTGTAAATAACCTGTCACAGTTAGTTGTGGGTATGGACCCAAATGCAGGGAAAGATGGAGGCAGGATGCAGGAATAGCGTTCTTGGAACAAGTCCATGTTTATTTACCAAACAAAAGTAACTTAAATCCAACGAGGCAGGAGGTACAGGGAACAAAACGCAGCAGGACACGAGGAGGAGAGACAACATACAAACACAATGATCCCGCACCCGACTGACTGAACTGAGGAGTATATATACCCTCCTCTGACTTGACGAGGGAATGAGGAGCAGCTGAGAGTAGAAAAACTGGGCAGGCAGAAAAACATGAACAGGAACAGGCAAAATCAAGGAACAGGGAGTGAATAAGGAGGTAAACAATGACTAACTAAGCAGACTCATGACAGACTTAAAATAAACAAAGACACAGAATAACCAAACTCCCAACAGAACATAACATAACCTCTGAATAAAAAGTTTATGCGCCGCTACATAGCTGTATCTCTTCTATCAAACTACAAAAATGGCCGAGCAGGGTGGAGTTGAACCGAGTGTCACCTAAAGAGGGGGCGGGGTATGGAGTGTCTCATTTGCATTTAAAGAGACCACACCAAAATGAGTTGCTCTTAGAAGCACATCAGAAAAGGGGTAGAAAAGGGGCCTGTGGAGCTATAATAATGAGGAATTCAGATCCAAGCAGTGCAGTTCCGCTTTATATAGACCACAACTGTATGATTTATATCGAAAAAGGAAGGATTTAAAACCATGATATGTCCCCTTTAAGATACAGGTGTTTACACTGTTGATTCTGAAGGCCACCGGAAAAAGGTGGCTTCCCCTCTCTGGGTCGGTGGAGAGTCCTTGCCTCAAGTGGAGGAGTTCAAGTATCTCGGGGTCTTGTTCACGAGTGAGGGTAGAATGGAGCGTGAGATCGATAGACGGATCGGTGCGGCGTCAGCAGTGATGCGGTCGCTGTATCGGACTGTTGTGGTCTTTCCTTCTCTATTAGGATAGTGTTATTAAGAATAAAGATAATTATTGGGAGTTAGGAAAAGGAGAAATCTCTGATTCATACTCCGATACAGTAGGTGGCGGAAAATGCACCTTTATCTGATGAATGCCACCCGCCAATAAACCACATAAGAAAAAGAAGAAGACTGTTGTGGTGAAGAGGGAGCTGAGTAGGGGGGCAAAGCTCTCAATTTACCGATCGATCTACGTTCCTACCTTCACCTATGGTCATGAGATTTGGGTATTGACCGAAAGGACAAGATCGCGGATACAGGCGGCCGAAGTGAGTTTCCTTCGCAGGGTGGCTGGGCGCACCCTTCAAGATAGGGTGAGAAACTCAGTCACCCGGGAGGAGCTCGGAGTAGAGTCGCTGCTCCTTCACGTCGAAAGGAGCCAGCTGAGGTGGCTCGGGCATCTGTTTCGGATGCCTCCTGGTCGCCTCCCTCGGGAGGTGTTTCAGGCATGTCCTATTTGGAAGAGACCTCGTTGAAGGCCCAGGACACGCTGGAGGGACTATGTCTCTGAGCTGGCCTGGTGTCGCTTCGGGCACCCCCAGAACAGCTGGAGGAGGTGTGCGTGGATCGGGAGGTCTGGGCGTCTCTGCTGAGACTGCTGCCTCCGCGACCCGGCCCCGGATAAAAGTGGAAGAAGATGGATGGATGGATGGATTCTGAAGGCCTGAGGGAAGAGTTTAGACCCTGGCAACACATGATTGGATTAAAGCTCTAACATAAAGGGCAGCCCTCTAAATCTCAACCTGAGGCTGGAAGCAGAGCAACCAAAAGAAAATGTATGAAACAAAGAGTATAACTATGAGGAATAATCAAATAATTATTTGTGGAAAAATGTATAAAAAATAAATTTATATTCTGATGATGTTTAGGCCAACAGAGAAGGCCTTGCTGGCCCTGATGGCCCACCACTGATGAAAGTGATTGTGACTGCTCACAGATGGTTGTGATAGGAGAATCAAAGGGATATTGTAAACTGGAATATTTCATTCATTGAGATCTTGGATGTGCTGTTTAAGTGTTCCCTTTATTTCTTTGATCAGTTTTTTTTATATATATATATATCTCAAAACCCTGTAGCACATTTTATTCAAACCTAGTGATTAAGGTCTGAATAACAACTATCTATATTTTCTAGAAATAATTACATATAAACACAGACCAAAAGGCTTCACGTTAAAACTTAAAGTGTCTGTCATTCATGGATAGAAAGCAGCAACACCTTTGGTGATGGTTTTTGCAGGCATTAGGAGGGTTAACCTCTGTCAATTATCTTGTCTCATGTGACACATTGTATTACTTAAGATTCAAAGAATATTAAGTTCTATATTAATAAATTTCATTAGGAGAGATTTAAACAAGGGAATTGGCTTTCATATTGTGTCAGCATTTTTACAGATGCTTCTGACTGTCAACAATTCTAGCTCTAGGCAACAATATTATATATTATCATCAATTAGTTCTGTTCTTTTTTAGGACTAGATGAAACAATCCCATAATACCTAATAATAATTGGTGACGGTGCAGTGACTGAATGGTTTAATTGCTGTAGTGGTGGCAGGTCTGGTTTAGGGGAATCGGTGGGGTGGGGTGGGTCGTAGGCTTCATTGGGGTCATCAGGTGGGCACCCTCCTTGTTTCAATGATATGCCACAATACCTCCAGAGGGCTCATCGGCGGCACCCGGCATCCCAGGCATGCCCCCTCTACTTCCAACTCTGCTATTATGGGCGCAGGTGGTGTTTCGCCTTTTCATCCATAGCCACTGACTTGCTTCTTCTGCTGCCCCTGAGAGGGCTTTAATGGTTTGGCGTAGGGTTTGGCCTCAAACTTCCAAGTCCTTAAGCAACCTGATAGTTGATTTGCCCACAAAGCCCCTGCAGTCGACCTCCACAGGGCAAACCTTGGCTTTCCAACCGCATTGTTTAGCATCAACTGATAACTCAGTGTACTTAAGGCTTATACGTTTGAAGGCTTCCTCTATAGCAGCCTCCCAGGAAACAGTAAGCTCGATGATGTATACTATATGGAGTGAGGAGGGTCAGAGCACAAGGCATGGTCTGAGATTTGTTGTGGCGATCTCAGTGGGGAAGCATAACCTCAACTTCTAGTCACAAGCCCCTCCGAGCTAGCCCCTGTCCGAAGTTGTATGGATTTTGGGGGCTTTATACCTTCTCGGAATGAACTCCATCATGGGCGTAGGATGGATTAGAGGAGGAGGCAGGGCATTGATCTTCATCCATCTGGACTCCAGAGTAGCTGCCATACTTATTTATTTTATATATATATATATATATATATATATATATATATGAAAGTCTTGGTAAGTCATTGGTGTCACCAGCTATTTTGAACTGTCTACACATGGAACAACCAAGCTTTGTTTTTCACAATCTTAAACCAGATGTCAATTCAGTTAACACATACAGTAATTCTGCATAAATCTGCAGTCATAATGGGATTCTTAGGTTTGTTGAAAAAAAAAAATCAAACCTCTCCATTGATCTAGACTGTGTGGTTTCAGTTAATTTATTCTATTTCTATTATTATTATTGCAAATAACCATTTTCCTTTGTTTTTTTTTATTTCCCAGGTTAGGTTTTCCAATGATGATAATGACATGCATGATCGGCATGTGCTACCTGCTGGCTACGCAAGTTGGACTGAGATGGAACATGTAATCAGCCTTCTGTGTAGAGCCAAAGAGACAATGTGTGTATTTATGTGTGAGTCGGATAACTGATGCTACATTAAACCCCAGGGGTGGTATTTTGTAAGGCAGACTAAAGTGTAAACCATCAGGGACCAGATTTAATGGCAATACCTAAGTAGGAACCTTAAATCTGCTTATTTAGGACCTCATAACCTGCAGCCATTCTACAGCTATTCTTACTGGAATCAAAAAACAAAAAAAACACAGTTCCTCTCTCTAAAGGTGCTAAATAAGTATTTTTCACTATTAATATTGTATCACTATCTAATATACTAATGTACCCATGGAGACATTGAACGAATGCTATATCTTAACTAAGGTACCAATCCCACCTATGGTTAATATGTGAAACCACAAGATCCAATGAAAGGGATTTTTTACTGTTTCATGCCTGATGTGTCTTTGTAACATTCCCATGGCAACACTTTAAAATGAAACAGATGTAAATCGTATCCAGCTACTAATGTGTAAACTTTGATCAATGTAAACTCACTGTGGTAGTTCAGATATTTATATTTCATGTAAAAATAGTACCAATCAAAATGTCCTGTCATTTACATGTATTTATTGTTTTGCCCAACAGAATGGACATCAGCAGTGTTTGCTGGATCTTTTTAGTACTTCCAGGTGGATATTGAAAATAATAAAGTCTGTCATGTTTCTGGATTCAAGTAGTTTTTATTTATTTTTTTATTTTATTTATTCAGTTTATTTCTGACATGGTTACATTCACTTTTTTTTTTTTTGTACATAACTTTTGAGTTACTTAGAATTAAAGAATGTATTATTTATTTTGGGTCATTTGTGTCCATACAGCTTCATATTAGTGCTGTAATAATATAATAATCCACTGTTGATCAACTGCTATAAAACAACCATAAATTATGTGCATATAAAGCACAAAACAGCTGCTCCAAAATTAAAACAGTGATTTTTCAGCCTTAACACAGTAATGTAAAGTAAGCTGTGCATATTCCAGGTGCAAATTCTGCTGTTGAAAATGCTTATGAAAATAAATGTGTAAAAACTAATTCACAGCATTTTTCTCAGCTACACAATGCTAAACATATCAGGCTAATAAGCTGCTGTTAGCAGTGACTCAGCAGTTGCGACAGGCTTCTTATTTACAACAACATATTGTGCAATAGTTTGGCTGACCTGTCCCTGGATAACAGTCACAGTCCGTTAAAATCCAGCCGCAGCGTTAGCTTAGCTTCACTGATGCATCTTTTGGAGACAAAAATAATGCGCGTATTTCCACTCTGAGAAGCTCGTCCTGCTCTCGCATTGACTCACCATGATTGGTGCACGTGATGTAAACAGAAACACGCTGACAATGCTTCTTCTTCTAGTGTTTTACCGTGTTTGGCACGGCATCCCACAAAAATATGTAGCGCCACTGTAAACAGGAAGTACACTGCAGGTAGCAAAGTAACGGACAAACGCACCATATTGTTACGGTAACGGTGTTATTTCTTTAGAAATATATTGCGTTACAGTACTAGTTACTGTCAAAAGTGACGTAGGGGCGGCGCATTACCGCCCAACACTGATCCTGACATGACTATTTTGCTTCCCTTAGTATTTTCTTGTTTGAATTCAACTGAATATGCAGTCTTAATTATCAACTTGACAATATAGTTTTCTCAAAGTGGTGTTACCAAAGTTTGTTCGATTTTGTCCATTTAATAGTAGCGTGATATTGACAGTAGTAGAGACCAGTGCTTGATTTGTAATTCATCAGGTCCTGGAACACTGGCAATGTTTTGTTCCGGTAGTAAGAGAGAGACAAAAATGTCAGGGAATAAAAAAAATGTTAGAGCAACTTTTGCAAACTAAATGGGCCAATAATATGATGTGAACACAAACAACTAATTAACCTAAAGGTTTGGTAGAAGAATGATGAGTGAGTCTTAAAGATGCACAGACAATCGCCTGTTACGGAGCGCATCCGTCTCTCACTCTGAGTGACAGCTGTCAAATCTGCCAGGTTTCAGCAGCAAGGACAGCGCAAAATCACCGCTAATTTAGAAAGTTTTAACTTTTACACCCAAACCATAACTCCTCTAATGAATCAGCAGTAAAACAGAAAATGAAAATATAACGTGTGCTTAGCTTTTATTTGTCCAAAAAAGAGAAGGTGAACTTTGTTTCCTCGCAACATTTTTACATATTTAACAGCTGAGGCCTGCCCTGTCTTTCATAAGCCAATAGTAGCAACTCAATTTGGCTTTAAACTGACCCTTTTTCCTGGTCTCAATGTCCATATCAGAACTGTACCCCATTGTCTCCTTCTCTTCTCTCTGTCCCTGAGTCCTCCTCATGTCAATTGGATAGTTCTCCTCTTGTGTCCTGTCTGTTGGAGGCAGGTTCTCCTGCATTAGCATCATCAGGTGCTGCTACTCGCAACGCTAACTGCTGCTCCTCCACAGAAACAACCTTGGACTTTTTTACCTCAGGCCGAGCTGCACTTATTGGCTTAAAAAACCCCCATTAAATTCCACTGCCTTCTTTAGCTTTTGTTTATCATCTTCCAAGCTCACAAGACACAATTTTTATGGAAAATCACACTTTAGACGTGGTGTGGGCGTGGCCTGACTTTGCCCTCTCTTCCTCACTAGCGCTCAGTTTTTACATTCAGTTTTGTGTGTATAATGAAATTTCCAGTGATTTCAACTCAATAAAAGATGCAGCTGTCCAAATGTAATACTTCAAAATGTAATCAAAACACCTAAAAGCAAATGAGAAAACTAAATAATATTCGAAAAAATATCCAATTAAATAAGTGCAGGTCAAAATCTGGGAGGTGCCAGATCTTCCTCCGGCAGTATCTGCCCCAAAATACACTCTGGTAGAGACCTACCTTCCATTATTTAAATAGTAGGGCTTAAAACCAGTTAGTTACATACATGTAACTGGTTCAGTCTGACTCTGCGTTGTATTAAAGATGGAACTCAGACGTAGATCGGTTTGGAGGCGGTTTAATAAAACACACAAAAAAATCCTCCAATCAGACAAAATCCACAAACATGTCCCTCTCGCATGGAGATCATTGACAGAAAACAAAACAAAAAAAAATCATTATGTACAACGTATACACAATTACAACAGAACATAGCATGCCTGACAACAGAGGTCATTAACAAAATGAAGAGGTCAAGGTGAGGGAACGCTAGAAAGTAGAATTAAAATCCAGAAAAGTAGAATCCACATACTGACTTGGAGGCCTAACTTGTCAGGTTAGAACTAAAATAAATGCAAATAAACTTAAGATGACACAGATGTGGTGAATTATAACAATAACTAATGTACAGTACTAAATATTTTACATGCACACATAATTGACCCTGTTACATTTATTTAGACTACAGATGAAAAACCTGGGAGCGCTGTGAGTCTATGGGCTGGAGTATGGGCTGGAGGAGCAGCCGCCACTGCCGCCCTCTTCTAACCGCCACTGGAGTTCCAGCACTCAGCCTTCCTCGCAGCGTTGGTGGCGCTTCCCACCCTACTCCCTGGCCTACTTAGAGCCAGTCCTTATCCTGAAGTTCCAGGTCAACCACTGTCTGCATACACAATCAAAAGACAAAGGGAGGCTGGCCCGACTGACTGTTTGTTGATTTTTTTGTGCAACTAGTGTGTCCACTATAGGTGCTTGTGTGAAAGTTATCGGTCTCGCGCCCCAGTGGCTAAAAGTTACACAGTGTGCCTTCAAGTACCAAAAAATCACATCTACATCATGAAGCTTAAATTTAAGCTCAGGCTTCCTTGAGAAGTTTATACAGCTTTATTTGTGTTCATCTGTGGTTAGTTTCAGTTGATTGGATATGAATTTAAAAGGCACACACCTGTTTATCTAAGGTCCCAGAGTTGACAGCGCATGTCAGAGGAGAGCACAAACCAAGCACAAAGAAAAAGGAATTGTCTCGAGCCACAAATATGGGGAACTGTACAGAAACAGCTCAGCTGTATTTGTAAATGTAAGAAGTTGGAAACCACTAGGATTATTTCTCGAACCTTTCAGAAGGACAACCATCTCTGAAGCAACCCATCAATTAGGCCTATATTGTAGAGAGGCTAGACTGAAGCTACATCTTCGTAAAAGGCACATGGAAGCCCACCTGAAGTTTGGCAAAAAGCACCTGAAGGACATGGCAGCTTCATAACCAGATTGAGAGATAAAACATTGTCTGCTCTAGTGTGATATAAAGATTTAATTATTTGGCATAGTCAGCTGGTGTCATGTTTAGTTAAAACCAGGCATTGCTCAACATCAGGTGTTACCACCCTGACAGTGGGGAGAGCATTATGTCTTGGTGAATTTTTTTCAGTGGCAGGAACCAGAAGACTAGCCAAGGTAGAGGGAAAGATGAATGCATCAGTGTACAAAGAGGTCCTGAATGAAAACCTGGTGTTTCCATCCAGATGGTTCATCTTTCTGCATGCCAGCGACCCAAAGCCCACAGCCAAGATATCACATTGGTGGCTTCAGGGCAATTCTGTGAATGTTCTTGAATGGCACAGCTAGATCTGAGACTTCTATCTGATTGAACATCTCTGATCTGAAACTCGCTTGAGAAGTGCTGCATGGAGGACTGCGCCAAACTGCTCAAAGATAGGTTTCCCAGGCATGTGGCATCATATTTCAAAAGCTTTTAGGCTGTACTTGCTGCTAAAGGTGCATCAACAAAGTATTGAGCAAGGGCTGTGGATGCTTAGACATGTTATTCCTTAATTTGTTATTTCAAATAAAATTGTGAACACATCAAAAGACCCTTTTCACTTGTCATTACGGGGTGTTTTGTATGGAATGTTAATTAAGGTAAATTAGCAAATGGTGGCAATTTCACTACAACCGATTCATCTCTTTACAAGTGACAAACACCACTTAGGCAAATTATATTTGAAAAAAACATTACATGATTATGACACAAACCAAAAAGAGTAACTCAAATTTAGCTTTCAAAGAAAGGATAGCGACATAAGTATGTTTGGTTTATTCATCAAAACAAAATGTGTTTAATATGGCTTATAGAGGTTGAAAAGATTTTGCAAATCATGTCATCAAAACTGAAAACTGTTTCAAAATTGACATAATAACCTTTTAGGTATTGCTATGTTTTAATTTGCCTTTCCACCATTCTGCGAATTCCCGTACCATTCAAAATACAAATGCTTCAATGCTCAGAGCTGGTTCATGGGTTCAGGTTGGAGTTCTGTACCTGCCACAAAAGGCCTGAAATGATCAAGTCACTGAATCCGTGTATCATTCGTTCATTCGTTTTTCATTATGTAACAAAAACATGAAAAACAAAAAAAAAAAAGAAAAAAAAAAAAAAAACACTCATTATTTGATATTTGTTTCCAAAACCAAAATGAAAAAACGGAAAATGCCTTGTTTTTCAAATTTAAGCTCTTTTGCTTCGGTACAGAAAATGAAAAACATAAAACGAACACCTTTATTCATTTTCTGCATTACCGATTTGCCAAAGTACATGACCCGGAAGTGTACTCTCATCCGATGCAAACGGCTAAAGATATCGCAGAATGTGTAACGCTTCTCTTCCGGGTCATGTACTTTGGCAAATCGGTAATGGAAAAAACAAATAAAGGTGTTCGTTTTCCATTTTTTGTTTTCTGTACCGAACCAAAAGAGCTTTCATTTTGGTTTTGGAAACAAATATCAAATGAGCGTTTTTTCTGTTTTTCGTGCTTTTGTTACATAATGAAAAACGAATGAACAAATGATACACGGATTTCACTGGTTTGAGTGTTCCCTTTGTTTGTCATGTTTACTCTCTCAATGACTGTAATGATAAAGCAAATAAAAATAGACAGTCTAGAAGACATCAAGTACAATGAGCATGCTACGAACAATATGGTGCATCAGATTTATCAATAACTGTTTATCTCTACATTTTCTAAAATGTTCTTATATGATTTGTCTGGCATCAGTTTCATCTGCTGACCTTAGTTACAAAATCAAGGTGTAAAAGTTGGTTAGTAGGTTTTCCTCCCTCAAACATGTTTGTTTCAATATATATCGTCAGGCAACTCTTACAATAAGGCACAATGCTATTTGGAGCCCCTTGTGTGTAAAATCTGAGGAAGAGATTATTCACATTTTCAGACTTTTTGGAAAGATGTATCAATCCGCTTTATTTATCACTAATCACTAGCAGTGTTGGGAACGTTTCTTTAAAAAAGTAAAGTAATTATAGTTACTCACTACTTGATCCAAAAAGCAACTGAGTTAGAAATTGAATTACTCTATAATAAAAGTAACTCATTACCTAGGAAAGTATATATTTCCGTTACAGTTAAAAAAAAAAAAAAAAAAGTTACTCTATGTCAAAGAACAGATATTTTAGATGCGTGTGTCGTTGTGAGGTGCTTCATTAAATTTTAGTTGCTTACAACGGATGTCGACAAAGTCTTCACTCCTGGATATAATGAACAGTTCACATGCACGTTCTTTCCTTTGACCACAATTAATTTAATGTAATGATTATATCACCACCTTAAAAATGCCAACTTTTCATCAGACTGCTCCACGCTCGCCATCTCTGCTGCTTCATCAAATCTGTAGTGGTTGTTTGTGTGGCACGTGTGCTGGCACATGTGTGAAAACACTGGCTCTGATTGGCTACCATGAAACATGACGCCGCCTTAGCCAATCATAATCGCTCACTTTGTTTTTAACCCACCTTCTCACTACAGTTGCGTATGAAGCCAGGGGTTTTTTCAGATAACAGTTTATTCAATCAATACATGTAACGCACCACAATTAACGTTCAGTAACATTAACGGCATTGTAACTGCGTAAAAAGTAATTAGTTAGATTACCCCGTTACTGAAAAAAAAACGCTGTTACCAAACGCCGTTATTTTAAACGCTGTTATTCCAAAAACTGGTCACTAATAATGATCAAAAATGGATATTTATTTTGAATAGGTATTGGGTTGCAGAGTCCATGTGGTGGAATAGTAATCAACAAATAGCTGATTAGCTGATGGAGGTGAACCAGACTGAGGCCACATCTGTACTTTCTTTGTCAAGGCTAATCAATAACTATCCTGAACATAGTTTGGATATGCTGTATGAATTATAGAAGAATATGTTTGTAAAGTGTTTTTCTCATCAAATTTATATTGTGTGCATGAACAAGGGAATACTAAAGTGTTTTGACTTCTAATATTGTGAACGCATGGGGTTACACACATACCTACCTCCATAACCTGGATGCCTCATCTTAAAAGACTTATAAATTGTGCTAATGAAGTGAGTTAGGGCCTGTACTACGAAGCTGGATTTTCTATTATCACGCTAACTTCCGGGATTTATTTGGTGTGTGCTATACTAAGTTGTTGGCTAACTGCACTAAATCACCATGGTAACTTCATAACCTGTTCAGGACCAAATTGTAAAGTGGATAAGATTCAATTCAATTCAATTCAATTCAACTTTATTTATATAGCACAAAATGCAAAAAAGTAATCTCAAAGCGCTGAACAAAATATAAAGTCCATAGTAAAAAAGAAGAAAGAACCCAACAAGATCCACTTGAACAAGCATTTAGCGACAGTGGGAAGAAAAAACTCCCTCTTTTTTATCGGAAGAAATCTCCAGCGGAACCAGGTTCAGAGGTGGCAGCCATCTGCTTCTACTGGTTGGGGTTAGTGAACAGAGGGGGAATAGGATAGAAGGATAGTCCATCCAAGTGTCCCAGACTAGTTGAGCCACGAACCACTGATCAGTCCATCCAAGTGTTCCAGATTAGTTAGTAACCTGGCACAACTGTGTCATTCATCCCATTGCAGCCCATTAGAGCTATGTGTAGATAGCGGATCGTGTTTGAATATAATGTTGGTGTTCTACTATATAATCTTAGTTCTTAGTTTCTATTTTTAGGTTTAGAGCTTTTTTCCAAGTGGTTAGGTTAACGCTATTATAAGGTATATGCTTTAGCAAATAAGTAGGTTTTAAGTTTACTTTTAAAGGAGGAGAGAGTAGCAGCCTCCCGTATTAAGACTGGGAGCTGGTTCCAAAGGTGAGGTGCTTGGTAGCTGAATGCTCTGCCTCCTGTTCTACTTCTAGATACTTTAGGAACTTCCAGGAGACCAGCAAACTGAGAGTGAAGTGTTCTGCCTGGCCGATAGGGCACTAACAGGTCTTTAAGATACACAGGAGCTTGATTATGTAGAGCTTTGTATGCTAACATGAGGATTTTAAACTCTATTCTAGATTTCACAGGAAGCCAATGAAAAGAAGCCAATACTGGAGAAATAAGCTCTCTCCTGTTAGTACATGTTAGTATTATTGCTGCAGCATTCTGAATTAACTGGAGATTTTTAGTGAGTTACTAGGACATCCTGACAATAGGGAGTTACAATAATCTAGTCTAGATGTAACAAATGCATTAATTAATTTTTCAGCATCACTCTGGGCCAAGATATTCCTGATTTTGGAGATATTACGAAGGGGAAAGAATTAAAGGATAAGTCAGTATCAAAGTTTTTTTGCTGTGGTGCTGGGTGACAGAGTAATGCCATCCAGACAAACTGTTTGCTCTGATAATTTCTCTCTAAGGTGTTTTGGACCAAATAAAATCACTTTGGTTTTATCCTGGTTAAGAAGGAGAAAGATGTGGTTCATCCAGGATGTGATATCTTTAGGACAAGCCTGGAGTTTTAATAACTGATGAGTTTCATTTGATTTCATTGAGAGATAAAGCTGTGTATCATCTGCATAATAATGGAAATTTATATTATGTTCTCTGATAATGTTACCTAGTGGAAGAATATATAATGTAAAGAGTATTGGTCCCAGAACTGAACCTTGTGGAACTCCATGATTAATTCTGGCTTGCGCTGAGGACAGATTATTAACATGAACAAAGTGGGTTCTGTCTGATAGGTCGGATTTAAACCAAACCAGCACTGTTTCTTTAATCCCAAAAATGCTTTCCAGTCTCTGCAGCAGTAGATGATGATCTACTGCATCGAAGACTGCACTGAGATCTAAGATCACTAGAGTTGAGATCAACCGTCTGTCTGAGGCTAAGAGGAGATCATTGGTTACTTTTACTAAGGCAGTCTCTGTGCTGTGATGGGCTCTAAAGCCAGACTGAAAGCTCTCATATAAATTGTTCCTAAGTAGGTGATCACATAGTTGACCTACGATGACTTTTTCAAGAATTTTGGAAATAAAAGGAAGATTGGATATTGGCCTATAATTGGACAAGTCACTTGGATAAAAGGTTGGTTTTTAAGAAAAGTTTTGATTACAGTGGTTTTAAAGGCCTGTGGTACATAATCTGTTACTAGAGATGTGTTAATCCAGTTCACCATATTAGTGCTAATTAGTGGAAGAACATCTTTATACAGTGGAGTTGGGATTGGATCTAAAAGACAGGTTGTTGGTTGAGAAGCACTAACTATTGAGGTCAGTTCAGAAAAACCAAGTGGAGTGAAACTATGTAAATAAAAGCTGTATGTTGGGGATATTTCTGAGAGAGTACAAAAGCCCCGCCTCCTGACCAATCAGTTCTCGTGGAAAATGACCTGCCCATTGTCAGAAGTTCCTGGTTGGTGCAGATCCGACAGCTGAAATATTATTAATGGTTAAATCCAATCCTTTCATTGACCGATTGCATCCTTTATGAAAGGTATATATTTACATCTGATGAACTGATCTACAGTCAACTGATGAAACCCAGTGTCGGCGCTCTCCGTATCGCGAACGGATCAACTCATTAATTATTTTATTCATTCATACATACACTATAGTGATGATGTGATGGAGCAGGTACATTACTGACTGTGGGCAGCTCACACACACCAGCAGGGCAGAAGCAGACACAGACGCAGCGCTGAAGCAGACACGTCATTCACCAGCATCAGCATCAGCAGGAACATACCGTAATACAGTGAAACAATGCACTCTCATCCCAGTGTGTGTGTGTGATAAATTGAGGAAGACTACGTGAATAGAAACACATCTGTGATGTAGTAAAGTGAAACTCTCAGATCAGAGCGCTGTCTATTCATTCCATGGATTAATGTTGTATAATCTCACGCTTTTACGCATTAACAGTGTCAGCAGCTTCCTGCTTGTGTTCTTTTCTTCCTGCTTTTTCAGCAGCAACAATGTTGTTTTTGGTCTGAATTATGGATTTTAATTCTTCATATATTTAAAGTATTATTCCTCAATTGTGTCGTAAGTTGCTCTACACCAGTGTGTCTCCATGACTGTGATTGTGATTGGTCTGACGCTGAAATCTCCACCCGTCACAGGGGTACGCACGTATTCTGTCTGAAATCAACTCGATTAAATAAACGTGTTAATATCCCACTTTGTAGTACAGCTGCTCTCTGACGGAGAATGTTTGGTTAGGTGAAGCCTGCTAATTGAGAGATATCCCAGATATACTTGTTCAGCTTTGTAGTACAAGCATTAGCTTCATAATGCATTGCTTTGTTGTGTATTTACAAATGTTTACTTAAAACCTTTCAACTTTGTAAAAATATTAACAGGTTAAACACAAATCCTTGAGCAGAAGAGGAGCAAAGATGTGAAATTCAGTCACTTCAATGTTGCTGGTAAAATGTGCATTTGTGCCAAAGAAATTCACCTTTTTTTAATATTCATTGTTAAGTTTAATATATACACAAGGTTTTACAGTAATTAAAACATTATGATGCTAATGTTGAAGCTAGCTTAGGTCTACTTAGCATAGTTCAGCAAGGAGATTTAAATAGAGTTTAAGGTTCACTAAAACTTATGCCAATTTGTAGAAATGCTAACTCATGGATAGCATTAATGACATAAAGAATATAATACGAAGTGTCTATAGTTCCGAATCTTAGACAAATCAGACAATAGTTCCGGCACTTCCTGTGTGCATGCGCAGTTCGTCACTGCCGGACCTTTGCTACATAAGCGTAATGTGGCTGTGTAAACGCTGTGTTAGGATAGCTGAGTGGTTTAAGGCGCTAGACTTAAGGACGTTTCCTTCCGCTGATGTTGGTTTGAATCCCACTTCTGACATTTTTTTTTCTTGATTTGAACATATTTAACACGGCAAATTCCACCTTTAAAAATGCAAATATGAAAGAAAGAAACATTATAGGGTATTTTCTGGGTTAGGGATTTTTTTTTCTTTCATTTTAATATATTTAACACAGCAAATTCCACTTTTAAAAATACATACAGAATTATAGCAAGAAAGACACGGGTCCGGCAGTGACAGAACAACCGCTTTCGACTTATTGCGCATGTGCGCGCATGCGCACAGGAAGTGCCAGAACTATAGTTGGGATTGTCCGGGTCCGGACCAATAGCAACAGCCAATATAATATGACAAGTTTGAGTAATCATTTCAATGTACAGACCATCACAAATATTTAAACAATGCTAAAGCTAACTAGTTTATGACTTTTAATGCACACGCATTGTAGCTTTTTTCAGTGTAAAAAAGATTTGGTCAATGTTAAGCTGCCTTTTTCAGAGAGCTGTAAGTATTACTTTTCCCCCATCATATCAACTATTGTTTCTCTGAATAAACCCTGTACAAAGGCAAGCATAAAATAAATAATAAACCTTTTATAGAGTAAAAAACAAACAACCCAAAAAAACTACAACCCATAAATGTTTAAACAAAATCATCAACAATCAACAACCGTCAATTTATGGTGCTTAAAAAAAAACTGCCTGATGGCAGAAACAGACATGTTTGATATTTACTGTTATTCTACCCAAAGGCTGCACTCAGTCATAGCAGGCTCCTCTATGTTTTGTACATAAATCACGACTCCCTGATCATTGAAGCAGATATCTACTTCCCTTTGGGGGAAGGCACTATGAATGGTTTGAATGTCCTTGGATTTTAATCAACAGGATTTGATTGATGGCTGGATAACAACCTTCATTCTATCACATGGCCTCCTCCTAACTCAGAAGTCTGGAGTAGATAAACAAAGCTCCTCTTTGTCTTTGTCTTTAAATCATCAGTCGTCCTCACGTCTTCCTTTGTAAAGCACACAAAAGGAATCGTTGTTGTGTTGCATTTTCATTCCTGAAGTCCTGTTCCCTTAGACAAACATCCTCAAATACTACTGAAAACATTTAGCTTGTGTTAGCATTGAGCTGGAGTTGGTCAAATCCCATGTCTTACTTGTGACATCGTGCTAAAGATAGAGATAGCCAACCCAGTAGACAATGTTAAAAAGCACAAATGAGGTGGGGAAAAAAATGCGCGAGTATGAGTCCAGTTCGAGAAGATCTATGTGAGCGCGTCCTTTTCTCCATTCACCAGCTTTGCATTCCTCGAAGCAGCAGAAGAAGCTCTGGCAATCTTTTCCATCCAGACACTCATAGATATAAGCATCCTCAAAGTCGTGCCAGTACATGGAGTTATCTAAAGCGATAACGGTGTTCTGAGGAGGTCTAACATCCAGGACAGAGTACCTCTGAAAACAAAAAAAAACATTTTAGAGCACTGACATTAAACAACTTAACCGCATCTACTGCCACATTATTACACAACATAATATTTGCGTGATTTTTAGTTTAGTACATTTTTGTGATTTAATGAAAAAAAAATTGAAAAAACTCCTTTGAATTCTTTGTAAACTATGTTACCTAAGGTCAGAACAACATACTTGGCTCTTTACTGAAAATTGATTACCAACAACCCCTAAATAGATCTTTCCGACAGTTCAACTCTGCATACGGTCAGTAAAAGTTCACTAGAACTACCGATGCTGTTTATTTTTTTACATTGCTGTTTGTCCTTAAAACACAGTAATTCACCACGTATATTGGATACATTCCCAACTGAAAGAAAATATCCTTGTGTTAGGCACAGAGTGTCAGGGGAAAGTGATTCAAGGTAAGCCGCTCTTTGAGAGCTTCCAACACACAGGTTTACTCCTCTAGATCAGCCATTCTCAACTGGTGGGTTGGGACCCAAAAGTGTGTCGTCGACCTGTACTGATTGGGTCGCGGACAGGTGGTTCAAAAATAAATAAATACTCATGTCTCTCATGATGGACTTGTCTTTTATTTTGAAAAAACTTTCCTTTCGACAGGCATGCTGTGAAATGCATGTTGCGCAGAAAAAAAAATAAAAATAAATATATATATGTTTAAATATATGTGTGTTTTCAACAGCTATTTTGAAAAACTAAATTTGGTTGGTCAAATACTAATGAAAAAAAAAGTGGGTCGCGATTTAATGACCATGGTAAAATGTGGGTCCCAAGCTGACACCAGTTCAGAACCCCTGCTCTAGACAATCTGTTTTAAGCACATTTGGATGAATTAGTAAGGACGCTTCTTTGGTTACTAAATGGTAACCAAGATCCAAGCATTAGACTATAATGCAAAGCTTTGGTTGACCATTTGGTTTGTGTTTGCTCAGTTCACAAAGCTTTGGTCTTTCTGTGCTGCATTTATAATCTCACACTTTTGGCACACTTTTTCTGTCATGGAAACAGATCAAAGGTTTTTATTCATCCTGGCTTGATTACCTTCTACATCTATAAAATGATGCCTTTTAAAAACAGTACTGCAGATAAGACAACAATATAAGACAACACCGTCTAAACTTCTGAAAGACATAAGAAAACATGACAATAAGTGAAACTCACTACCTCAAGCTATTAGGATTGCATGTGAGGTTGTGTATTGCGAATTGATTTAAAGAAAACACAGTCAAGAGGGGAGCTATTTTTCAACACACAGGGCATATGATGACAGTCTCATCTCAGATGTAGGGGCATTTGCTGTCATGTTCAGACTGATGTAGTGTCTCTGAAAATAGCAACATTGCTATTAAATGTGTTTATAAAAGCGCTACAACAATTCAAAAACTGCTGTTTTTCTTCCTTTATTCCAAGCAGTAGCAGAGAGAAGCACTTTTATAAACTTGCAGTAATCCTGGAATCACATCAATCTGGATTTCCCTCTTTTCTCTAGGCTAGCACATTATAAGATAGATTGGTCTAAACACTATAATTGTCAAACGATTGTATGTGGCTCAGTTCAAAGTCAAAGCTTCAAACTCAGCCAGGTCTAACTTACCGATCTCTTAACGGCCATATGCCTTGGTCTTTGTAGGTTGTATGAGTAGTAATTTAACGTTGCATACTCCATCAGAGCAGCGAAAACAAAAAGAAAGCAGACGGTGACAAACAGGTCCATGGCAGTAACATATGATACTCTGGGTAGTGATGTCCTGGCCAAGGTACAGAGAGTAGTCATGGTCAAAACTGTAGTTATACCTGTAAGGACAACACATGGATAAACTCATTAACACCATTTATCCTCTTATCTGGTCTCAATGAGATTAATATTTGTGCAGATTAAACTGGGGCTAGTCCAAAAGATATGTTGATCATAATAATGAGTTTATTTACAGACATACTGCCAGGGTTTTGTGTTGAAACCAGCATATGGCAGGTCTATTTATCATTTTGCTGTATGAAAAAAGGCCAAAAAACTTGATTAAATATTCCTTTTTTTCATAATTCACACACTTGTAGGTTTCAAGTACAAAAAGTGCGCATACTAATGAATGTGGCATATGTCCTTTTCCACAGCAAAGTCTGTATCAAGAGTGAAATGTGCTGTGCTTCAGGCCAAAATCAGAGATATTTCTACAGCTATTAATGCTTTTAGCGACCCTTAGTAGAAGTAGTGATGCTGGGAAACAGCTGATAGTGTGTGTTGCAGATAAGGGATAGGAGGCGTAACTATACAGGCTTACCTTTATTCAAAAAAGAATCTGATTACAACCAGAAAGGACGGAGGAATTTGTTCTTAAAGCTGTGACGATTTATACTTTGCTAGTCTGCAGAGGCCCTAAGTTACGATGACAGGGTGGTGATTGATTGCTTAATGCATAGCAGTGATACCTGAGGGCAACGGGCCTAACAGCACATATGCATCCACTCAGTGAGGAGCCTTTTGATTAGAGGTGTGAAAAAAATATGATTTCACGACATATCACAATTTATTGGGTGCTGATTTTAAATCGATTTTTTTTATTTTAAAAATCGATTTTTTATTTTTTATTTTAAAAATCGATTTTTTTTATTTTAAAAAATCGATTTTTTTATTTATTTTAAAAATCAATTTTTATTTATTTATTTTTTGATATTTAATGAATATGTTTGTGTATTTGCGCAATATTTCAGTGGTGGTTACAATGCTTTCATTGTGTTGCAATGGTTATTTGATACACTTGATTTTATGATGGTGTGTAATTCCTGCACTATTTATGTATACACAGGCATTTTATTTTCATATAATCTGTTCAGATCAGTGTTTAAACTGATACAATAGGATAAATTATTTTTGTGCATTGTCAGTAACTCAGGGTTGTTACTGACAATGCACAGGGATGTTGTACTGGTTACTTTGAGATTTCTACACAGTAGTTTCAGTGAAAAGAAACTTGTTGCACTTTAATTTTTGATGGCAGTGTGTAACTATTTTCTTTTTTTCAGTGAAAATGTGCAAAAACTAAAAATAAATAATAAATAGGATGTTTTGAAGCAAATCGTTTTGACTCAATTTGTCTTCTGAATGATCAATATCTTCTGATGAACATATACAGCAACTTGATTTTTCATCTCTCCGTTTAATTTTGATATTAACTGGGTAGAATATCGTGATAATATTGTATCGTGACCCAAGTATCGTGATACGTATCGTATTGCAACATCCTTGCCAATACTCACCCCTACTTTTGATTGTACATTCTGTGTAATTTATTTTCTTTCCAATCTTATTCAATGTAAGGGCTGAATTTTCCTGACCATGCAGAGGTGACTTCCTGGTGCAGACCTACATGAAAAATGATTTGTTATTTAAATGGTAGGTGTGGAAAGCAAGGGTCATGTACTCCAACATGTGCACTCAATCCATGTTGATTCGGATGGAAATGTACTTGGATACATCTTGGACACAAATTCATAAATCTGACTATTTTTGTCCATACATTTCCCTATATTTAGACACATGTCATTTCCATGCATGTCTTTGTACATGTGGCTCCTCGAAATGGGCCACCTAAAAATAATCTGACATATCCTTTTCCTCTGAGGTGCTTGAAGTAGTTTTTATTTGCTAGCTAGTTGCTTTTTATATGCACTTTAGGTGCAGGCCTAAAATGACATTATTACTCAGATAGACTTATTACAGTAAATAATAATTCAAATGTTCACAGGGAGAAAATCAAATGAACAAAGAAATTACCTTTCATAAAAAGTTCCACAGAACTGGACAACAACAGACAGCATGTAAAAAAGAGAAAAGGAACAGAAAAACAGAGGCAAGAGATGAGGTGACAAACAAAAAGCCAATAACACCAAAGTACAAAATATACTAAAATACATAATGAAAAACATTTAAATTGCACTTGAATTTACACACCCAAAATGAAGAGGCTTTTTTTTTCTGAGGGTGCCTTATGATTAAGGGTACAACTTCCAAAGTGAGAGAAGAAGAGGTTAGCAGGAGGTTAATCAAGCTGACCAAAGGTCAAGCCTATGTGAAGGAAAATTCTTCATGTTTATGCAATTTAAAAAAAAAAAAAAAACGCAATTACATTGTCTCTATAATTACCAATTTATTTTGCAACTATATCTTTTCTTAGCTACACACTACATACAGTATTGTATGTCTGCTCCACAATGCAACACATGCTGTTAGCCTTCACCTTGACCAAAGTGTTTCTAGATATGAAATAATGATATTGATAACCTGCTAAAATGCATTTTACCTAGTGCTGTTCTGGCTGGGGTGGCATCCTTTTTGATCCAGAAGGACACCCAGGAGAGAACTACAGTGAGGATGCAGGGAATGTATGTCTGGATGGTGAAGTAGCCCATTCTTCTACTCAGGTCAAAGTACACAGTCATCACCACGTAGTCTCCTGTGTGTAAAAATAAAGCAATGAATCTTCAGACAGCTTCTAATACTAGACACAGTAGCTGGAGACAGTGACAAAAAAGTGCTTTAAACATTTGAACAGCATGTACGATGTACGATGGTTAATGATACAACAGCTCGAGGCAACTCTCTTACACCTTATTACCATTAAGGAGAACAAAGCTATAAAGAAGTGAACCCAAAAAAACAACAACAAAAAGAAAACAAAGTCCTCTGCTCTCATACTTGTTCAGAACACCTGTTTTTCTATGATTGTTTAGAGTTAGAAATAAAGGAGACAGTGTGATTCCCAATCACTGAAGCTGAAGGCCATGAATGAATCACCACTTGTATATATGTTCATATTCACCTTTTATTTATTCATTTGAATATGTTTTTTTTACCTTATTTCTAGTGTGGTTAAAGAAAAGGTAATGGGAAGTTTGTGAGCTGCTCAGAGATGCCTAGAACTACATATACTGGGTGTAGGTTTTTCAGGTATCTGCATTTTACTTTAGGCCAAAACATTTGAGAGCAGATACGACACAGAGGTAAATAAGAACAGGAGAAAAGTGACATTACTCATTCACAGACTGACAATCACTCATGGTTTAGAAAGCGACGCAAATGCTAATTGAGCACTCTGTGTTACACACGTGAGCTAAGCTCTATTTTAAAAAGGTTTTTAATTTAATACAGACAAGCATCTGTGTGAAGATGCTACTTTGGAGGTTAACTGCCTCAGCACTAAGTGTGGCTTGTTAAAAGTGTTTTATACTGAAACAGGGAGATTATGCTATAACATGAATACATTTAATTATGATTACAATATTTTTTGCAATTCAATTCTCTATTTGAGAGGGACAGTGCACATTAATCAACATTATAAAAAATGTAAAGATCCAGTATTATGCTATTTTTTACCCATCTCCAATTGTTCTAAGAAACCCAACAACATAATATTTGAAGTTTATTTTCCCAAACTCGCCTGTTTTCCAGAATTTTAGCCGTCTGAAAAGTCACTTTCATGAAGCTAAAAACAGGCTGTTTTGGGGCCTTCATGCATATGCAAGAGTGTCATCAGCTAAGCAGACCGAGAGATGAAGCGGCATCAGCTGTGTCATCTTCATGTGATTATGGGTTATTTTAAATTTTTGTTTGTGGCCATACCAGCCCCTGTCATTGCCCGATCTCGTTAGATCTCGGAAGCTAAGCAGGTCTGGGCCTGGTTAGTAGTTGGATGGAAGATCACTGAATTCCAGGTGCCACAGTGGTATCTGTCATTGTGTCCTTGGGCAAGGCACTTCACCCACATTGCCTAGTGTGAATGAAGTGTGTGAATGAGTGTTGGTGATGGTCAGAAGGCCCGATGAAGAAGGCGCACTATGGCTGCCTTGCTTCTGTCATTCTGCCCCAGGGCAGCTGTGGCCACAATAGTAGCTTACCACCACTAAGTTTGGAGTGAAAGAATAATACCTTAATTCTGTAAAGCGACTTTGTGTTCCAAAAAAGCGCTATATATAATATATATATTATTCGTTTTTTGGATTTCCTTTGGAAAATTTATTTTTCTGACAGAAGTGTTGTTTTCGGGATGTGAAGTGACAGCACAACTGTCAGTGACAGGGCAGCAATCACACAAACATGGCAACAAGCACACACACAGCGCTCCTCCGTCCTGCAGCAACGCACAGACATACGTCCCAAAATTTCCACAGTGATTTTGTTAATGAGTCATTTTGAATCATTATTCATTACATTTCTTGGGAGTTAGTTTGAGGATTTCCTTTGGAAAATGCATTTTTTTCAAACAGAAGTGTTGTTCCATCTTTCTCTGAAGTATTCTGTCCAATAGGCGACCGACCATTTTGCCTGCATAACGTTGTTCAGAAAGTTTGGTGTGCTTGGCAAAGAGCATGTGTAAAAGTGGACCGGACCAAATTTAAATACAAAAATGTTGCTGCTTCACTGCCTGAACTGCACCGAGTCCACCAGACTATATACTGTATGTGAAAGCACCCTGAGAGACTCCAATCAATCTAACAGTCATTTTTATTGATTGTGAGAGGAAGCCGGAGTACCCGCACAAAACCCACGTGGCACGGTGGGGAGAACATGCAAACGCCACACAGAAAGGATCAAAGTATCCACCCCAATTTATAGGGATTCTGCATCATCTGCTGTGATGACTCAAGCTGCTGTTATGAAATGCATGCGTCCTGTGCATTGTCTGCTGATTTCTCAACGGCTAAATATTTGCATATTTACCTGCAGTTGTCGTGATGATTTCTGTGGTGTTTCTCAGACCCATGAAATCAAACTGGTAAAGACGCCACAATTTTTGGTCAGCCGTCTCCACCGAGTTCTTCCTCCACTTATAAATAATTTCATCTCGTGGGTATCCATCTGCAAGCACATACAGCATGTGTGTGAGACCCTTGAAGCTACATGGCATGTCCTAATGATGGATACCCTATGCACACACAGCCCTTGGGCCACCCAGAGTAACATTTATCTTTGGCTGGAGGCTGGTTATTAAAAAGACAATCTGCAATGAAGACGAAGGCAGAGGGAAAGAAAATGAAATGAAATCTTGGGTTCAATAATGAAACAAATCCATCTTGATGTTGAGCCTGAACTTCATATGATTCACACAGAGCCTAGAAAGACTTCTATACTACACGTATGTGATCATCAATCAAATAAGGGCACTATTAAGGGTTGATGAATACATTTGTGACATAGCTTCATGCAAAAGCTAATATAATTATGATCAAATTGTATGGTAGGCGTTTGATGCAGGAGGTCTTTATTAACAATACAAATAATTCAGAGATGTTGAAATGTTTCAAATCCTATTTTAGATAATGAAGTCCAATATGCCTGTTGTGTGATAAGCTATTGTTGATACCCTGATGCATTTCCTAAAACCAGAAATCTTTAAACAAAACATTGTTGGCAGGAAGAGAGAAGTTAATAGCACAGGAACCAGTGTAAATTCTGTGGGAAGAAATTGGTTATAATGGATCCCAGTTGAATGATCGAGAACAAGATTCAAGCCTTGACATGTTCTAATGAACCAACTAATTATAATCTAGGTTTTATCCTGTTTATCAAACGTTTCTTCCTTTATAATTATTGCAAATAAATCATGTTGCAAAATAAGTAATCAACAAAAGATGCTGCATTACCATAGACACAATTACAACTGAAATAACTAAGATAAATAAATTGATACAATTAACTAAATACCACTTTAAAAAGGTTTAATCAGTGTTTGTAATAGTTTTTTTTTCACATTGATCAATTTCACACAAAACAGAGTCATCTTCCTGGAAGGTTTTGGGTGTAGGCCCTCTTGTACCCCAGAAGAACTGACTACAAATTTACGCTACGTTCACAATGCAGGCTCAATTCAGACATTTTGGAAAAGTATGAGTATGGAGAATGAGCGGAATGCAACCCTGAAGTGACCCACATGCGCAAAAGAGGTCCTGGGGATAATACGTGCTGTAGGCTTGGGTGTTACCCAAATTTTGAAACCTCCTCCCTTATTTACCACGGTATATGGTATACCGTGACTAATTAAAAATTATGACATAAGGCTCAGACAGCGTCACCAAACTGTTGACTTGTGCCTTCATGTACATGTACCCCCTATGACAATTTGTGTACCCCTGTGGGTATAGGTACCCCACTTTGGGAACCTCGGCTCTAGTCAGTGATGTGCAGTCAGGGTAGGCAAGGTAGGCAGTGCCTACCCAAGGGTGAATTGATAATTTGATTATTTGTTTTAATTATAATATGATTATAAATTATTTATTTTTCAATTTCCGATTAATACCTATAAGTTTGAAAGTGTCAGCATTTTCTGCTTTTCACAACCCAAATCGCTAAACATCACTATTTCCTAACCGCTGTAAGGCAGAAGGAGGCCACACCCCTTCTCAAAGGCACGTTGCTGCTCTGCCTCTGTTCACATAGCGTGTTTTTATGTGTTTGCGCATGCGCATTCAGTTCCCCAAAATGACAACCATTTACATCTAAAGGCAGCTCTCTACGCTGCCTTTGGACGTAACCGTGCTATGCTAAATGCTATACCTAAGTTCACAGTGCATTAGTGAATTGATATCACACTTCCGCTGCTGCTACGTTCTCTAGCTATGGGCGGGATAACACTAGAGTCAGGATGACAGCGCTAGAGATGATAGAGAAACTTTTTTTTGAGGAAAAAACGACAGCTTTTTAAAGATTACTTTGTTGGAAATTGCTTTATACAAATAAAATTGATTTGAATTGAATTAACACTTGCCAGCAGAAACATAAGAAATTGTCATTGGTGTTGACATTGGTGGTCTCGATTTGGAACGCCCTGCCTACCCAACCCTAGTGCTCACGCCATGTCACTGGCTCTAGCATTTGCAGTTCATCTGGCTCTGGTTAGTAGCTTTAGAAGAACATTAAAAAGTGAGGGCAATTGCACGATTTTGCGACAAAAAATATCCACTGAAAGAAACAAGCCCAAGGAGAATCAAGAGAGTTGGAGTTCCACCCACAGAAATGTAAACTAATGCAATTAGTTGATTAATGAATATGAGCAGAGAGCTCGTCTACCCAGAAAACTGTGGTAGAAATTCTGTGATGTTGCTTCCTTTTCAAAAGGTTACACATCTAATCCTCACAATAAATCTGAGAAATGACCAGCTGGCTTATTAGTAATAGGTACTCACAGCTGGAGAAGACAAGGGGACAAGAATGCTCATCCATCGGAAAGTTGTGCAGCTGCAGTTGGCACTCAGCGTTTATTGTCAGCCTGCAAACAAAGGAGAACAAGGTTTTTTTTTTTGTTTGTTTCTTAAATCAGGTCTTTAACACAGATATATGCATTTTTAAAACCAGGAAAATGTATAAGTGATGCTCTGCCATCTGTAAAGAACAATAAGATTAATTTGAAACAGTGATTTAAACCAGTGTGCTGTAACAAAATGGTGGGCTGTAAGAGATCTTTAGTTTTAATGTATAAAACTTCACAATTTTGATTGATTGATGAAAATATATATCATTGCAAATTATGCTGTAGATTAATCAGTGTCTTCAGAATGTATTGGCATAAATTGTTCTAAAGCCTAGGTTCCCAAAGTGGGGTAGGGGTACCCCCAGGGGTACGCAAATTGTCATAGGGGTACCCCCAGGGGTACGCAAATTGTCATAGGGGTACGTGAATGAAAATTCAAATCAATGACAACAATGGAAACTAGAATATAAATAGAGCAGTTCATGATTAATGCTCGGCTAATGCTATTGTTAGGCTAATGCTAGACTAATTATATTGCTATGTTAAAGCTAATACTAAGTCAATATTAATGTTAGGCTATACTAACAGGAGGTTAGTTTTACCCTACTGATGATGTGTTGTTGGAATAGTAACCCTAACCCTTGTCCAATTACTATTGCAACAACACATCATCAGTAGGGTAAAACTAATAACGGTCTAAACCCAGCTCACGTTCCCCATTAGTGGGTGACCAATCCAACGCTTGGTGAATTCTGCTTCACGACGTCGCTATGAACGCTTGGCTGCTATTGACTAATGCTATTGCTGATCTAATGTTAATGTCAGGGCTGTAAACCTTAATTCTCTTAATGTACCCACCACACCCATCCAGCTTTTATTTATTGACTTGTATTTACTTTGATATTAATACAGCTGCATTTATTACAGGCCTTTACAAATACATCACTCAGGTCATTTTTAGAAGCTCCGTGTGGATGACAAATCTTTTTTTTTTTTAAGAAACAATAAAGTTTACATAACTTGCACCTTAAAAATGTCTAAACGATCTGGGGCCATGAGACTATTTAGGGTACACGAGTCATTGGAAAAAGTAAATGCAATGTACCTAGCACACTAGTAAATTAAATACTTAAACATGTTGGATAGTTGTGTATTTGTATGTATTTGTAGACAAGACAATTCAACAAGTGCTGCAAAAAGTTAAAGTTTTCATTTTTGTTTTGTTTTTTTATTTACATAAAAAGTGTCGTAGTTATTGTTACAATTGTTCTGCTATGTTTGACATGACAACTTCTTTTATAAATATTATAAACAACACAACACCAAATTATAACTTCATTGTAGCAGGTCAACATATGAAGGAAGAAAACATAAATAAAACACATTTTGTAGTTAGGTTATCAGTAGGTGAATTAAAGTAGACACCAATCAGAATTAAGTGATTAAAAAAAAAAAAAAATTCCCCAGTCAAATACCCACAACTGTCAGACCATTGCGAGAGACCGTTAGATTCAAAACCTACTTATTTACTAAATCGTACACCTTAAAGTTGCTATAATTAGAGCGGACAAGGTCCCCTCTGTAGTGATCACTGAGATCACTATGTGTGCCCATTACAAGGCTAATTCTCATCTGTAGTGGTAGCATACTCAGAGCATGGTGTTGGCTGCAAGACTTTTAATATCAATATTAACCTAACCACTAGGAACGAGTGGATCATAGTGTATCATGTTTTTTCTGCAGTCTGTGCCTTCTCCTCGCCCTCTCAGAGCTCTCTTTTCTGTTTCAGGTGTCTTGATGTTGGAGTTGACGGTTCCTGATCGATGGTTCATGGCTCAACTAGTCTGGGACACTCGGATGGACTATCCTTCTATCTTTATGTTTGCCCCTCTGTTCACTGACCAAACCAGTCAAAGGAGATGGCTAACAACTCTGAACCTGGTTCCGCTGAAGATTTCTTCCTTTAAAAAAGAGGGAGTTTTTTCTTCCCACTGTCGCTAAATGCTTGTTCATGTGAATCTTGTTGGGTTCTTTCTTTCTTACTATGGACTTTATATTTTGTGAAGCGCACTGAGATGACTTTGTTGTAATTTGCGCTATATAAATAAAGATGTGTTGAGTTTAGTAAATCAGGCATTCGTATAATTTTTTATGTGAATGTGGTTCTGTGTTCTCTGTTCCATGTTTTCACCAGTGTTTGTCTGTCCGTCCATCCGTTAATGTGGATGTTTGTTAGAATAGAATGGATTATAATAGAATACAATAGATTAGAATAGAATAGATTAGAATAGACCTTTATTGATTCCACAGTTGGAAATGTACACAATGCAGCAACAATAGAATAGTAAGAACAAAATAAATACCAACGTATACTAATAGTGCCAATACACTGAGAAAAAATACAAATTAAATAATTAAAATTAAATTAAAGAACAAAACAAACAAAGCAAAACAAAACAATGGCATAAAACAAAAACAAAACACAACAAATGTGCAAATGGCAAATGAAGAAATATGGATGGGGGGATATCATAGTGGTTACAGTTATTCTGGTAAACAGTGGTGTTGAACAGTCTGATGGCAGTGGGAACACAGGAACACCTGAAGCGCTCAGTCTTACACCTTGGTAGGATGATGTGATGGCTGAATGAGCTCCTCATATAGAGGGTGAGAGGAGTTGTCTAAGATCGCAAGGATTTTGTTCCTCGTCCTCCTCTCAGCTACTGTCTCCAGGTAATCCAGGTCCAGTCCAACCACAGAGCGCGATTTCTTCACCAGTTCATTGAGTTTGTTTGTCTCACTAGTCTTGATAGCAAGAAATTTGGTGTAGAATATCAGACAAAACATGGGAAATGAATGACAACTAATACAAACAATATACAAAACTAATACATTGATTATAACATTTGTCGGCGACGCTTTATTCAGTAACTGCTTTGTTATATTATTGTATATATTATTATATGAATTATAACAAATTTTCTGGTCATTATCAACTGACGAGTAAAAATGTGACGTAAAACCAGCCGGCGAGCATTATCTAACATTAATCTTTTTAGCCCTCACATCTATACCTGTCAAGCATATATATGATTATTATAATGTAATAATAATTAAAAGATAAATAAATGAAAACATTCCTCTGCCTCTCTAAACTGAACGCTGCTAGCCTCGTGAGAACTGCCACCTGAAATGGCCTGGGTGGGAGTTCTCGCGAGATTAGTGCCGACAGCGGCAACAAACCCAGAAACTACTTAGAAGAGAGATGGTTGGATGTGAAGAAGATGTTTCGGTGGAAAAAAAACAAAGAATTTGTGTAAAATGGGACAGAAAGTATAGCTTCCTTAAGTGGAGCAGGAAGATGGGACACAGTTTTACGATCTGTAAGATTTGTTACTGAGATTTTAGCATCTCCCACGAGAGAAGGAACGACGTACGTCGCGATGAAAAATCAGCCAATCACAAGAGGCACAAACATACACTTCTTTCAAAAAGTGTTAAAGGATGTAAAGTCTGCAACAAGTGTGTCTAATAAGTCATTAGTGAATACCAGAGAGCGTGAGAAATTATAAGAAAAGTATATTAAATAAACAAATGTGTTTCATATACCATTTAGGTTTTCATTTAGGCTGTAACATATTCATAATGTAAGAATTAGAGCTGGGTGATATATCAAGATTCAAGATATGTCGAGTCTTCTATTTTGACAATATAAAAACTATATATAGTTTTTGTGATCATTTCAAATAAATAATCAGTAATATGCTGCAATGAATATTTTTTGTTGTTTGGCTTTAGTGTGATCTTCCATTCTCATTAGGATGTAGAATTGGAACAATGTGGACATAGGAAAAGCCTGGATATCACCAAATGTCATCTGTGTTTGCTCTCGCAGAACCAGTGCTCAATTTAAACAGGATGACATTTAACAGTCATTTCCTCAAGCCATCATGCCAAGTGTGCGGACTTACGAATAGTTGCTAGGTTCCCCCTTCATTGTCAAATGAGCAGAGCATGGTTTATGGCATGGTAAAATGCTACAGTAACTAGCTTATAAAAATTGGCTTTTTAGTTTTGTTCTTAGAACAATTGGAGATGGGTGAAAAATAGCATAATACTGGACCTTTAACCTACTGTCAGCCATATTCAATTCTTCACACACATGAAAATGACAGCAGAGGTACATGCAAAGTGAGAGTCCTGCAATGAGCTGGAGATTCATTCGCCAAACACTCGATAATACGATGATTTTCCTCTTCATGATGTTGCTTGCTTCCCTTTGAAATTCCTTCACAACAATGTCTTCTTCTTCTTCTTCTTCTTCTTTGTAGTTTTATGGCAGTTGGCAACTACCACCCAGACGTTGTAGTTTGAATTCATTATCATCTTTGACTTTGAAACTGCAATAAGTTCAATGCCAAAAAGAAAAGAGAACAGTGAAGAAATGTTCAGAACAAAAGAATCAGTGGATGATAATGTGAGGTGGTTTAGTTACAAAAGGTGCTCCAGGGCACAGGTGGCTGTCTGCCTAAATAGTCTTACAGCTCAAACAACCGCTTTGAGCTCATAATTGCTGATGACGAAGCTAATTGCTGACACTGCTCCAACTGCATTCCAAATAGGCCCATATGAATGCTATTGTCAGACACTGTGAATTAGTTGGTTGACATAATGTGACAAAGGGCTTTTTCAGTGATCACATATCAAGAACCAAGCATGACAGAGGAAAGTAAACTAGTGAGGGTAAAAGAGCCCTTACAGGCAAGAAACCTGTTCATCCATGAATATTGTTCCATATTCAGTTTCATATTTTAATGACTTCCAAATGCTTCATAAAAAATAATTAAAAAAACAAATCACAAACAGAGGCAGTGGTGTAGTGATTAGCCGACCTGCATCACAACAGCATTGCCCTGGGTTCAACTCTGATGGGAAAGACATTGCTATTTCACCTGGTTATTTGGTTTCTACCAACACTCCATAAAATTTGAGTTGGCCTAACTTGAGTCTTAGGAATGAATGATTTTATCTTAAATAAAGCTTTCCCCTACCCCTTCAGACATGTACCCCCTACTCCTTCACTTAAAAAACATAATAAAACAATGTCATATACAATGTAGCACTACAGTGAATTTCACCTATCCTGTTGAGGAATAATATATAGATAATAATTATAATAATAACTAGAAAATTTGCATTTCCTGAAGAAAATGCACGTGAGGATGCAGGTACTGGCCCGCGTTGCTCTGCATTAGCTTAGCATTGGAATCAGCATCTAGCATTAGCCTAGCAATAACATTAACCTCGCATTAACAGAGCTGCCATATTTCCCCATTCAATACTCCTTTTGCCTAAATCAAACAAACCACGACAGGAATCACACAATAACAGACCAATCAGAAGCAACGTAAGGCGGGTCTTGACGAGCCGTCTCTCGACACCTTACACAACACGCACCGAGTCGTTGACATGCTCTCAGAAAGAAAGTGTTTCTAGAGAACAGATGGCGTCTCAGATGGTATGTAACTACCCAATTTTGTTCACTGTTTATATTGCTGTGTGTGTGTGTAGTTAGGTGTAGTGGCAGGTGTGGCGTGAGTGAAGCTCTAGCAATCACGCGCGCTTCACTATGTAGCACTGTCTACATGACATGTAAATAATTTGAAAAAATTGTTAGGCTCTTACGCGTGCAAGTGTGTACACGCGTGCACGTCTGTAAGTGTGTGTGAGTGTTGAGTGTTGTATCCTGTCCAATCACAGCAACGATCTGACTCAGAGCGTAACACTACAGTCACAACCAATCTATGGACAGGTGTCGTGACACAGACTGTAACCAGACTAAATGGTGGTCCGTTATACACTCAACACTCACACACACTCTTACATACCAGCACACGTGTACACGCCTGCACGCCTAATATTTTTCTTACATGTCACGTAGACGGTGATCAATAGTGAAGGGCACCTGATCGTTATAGCTTCATTCACGCCACACCTGCGTCTACGTGTGTGATATATTTATGTTTGTTTGGTGCACATCCAGGTGCACATCCATACACCTTAATGTGTATGCACATTAAAGTGTCTGCAAATGTGTTAACGTGTTAACACGTTTGCAAGCACACATGCGGACGTGACTTGTGCATTGTGCCCGTGTACCCATTCTAAGTCAATGGAAGATGTAGATCAGATGTGCAGGCACAGGGTACGCATTCGTTTATGCATTTGTTGGACTGGTGCGCATGAATTTAGAATGGATCCACCCCCCGTACTATGTGCGCGCGCGAGTGTGTGTGTGTGTGAGATCAAAATGGAGATAAGAACTATGTAACTGTAAGTACCTTTCGGCCTAATTGGAATTTGAGGTCCAGAGTGTACCTTGAGTTCCAATGAAAGAGTCTGTTGTTCGTCTTTTTAGACAGAGTGGGTCGGTGAACAGAGTCCATTCGAAGTGTCTGGTTCTGGACTTGATTGGCCTTTCCACTGGTTTTGCCGCTGGTTTCGCAGCTGGTTTTCGCAGCTGGTTTTCGCAGCTGGTTCCGAGCCCATTGCTGACACGCACGCACACACACACTGGGTCGAGATATGGAAGGCCAGGTTCCCAGTATTCCATCCCGAAGAATACATGGTAAGAGGGTCTTTGATACAAACAGTTGCGCCGTATCTCCAGAGCTTACAGTAGAACAAACTGGAAGTGGACCTCGTGTTTAGCTTTAGAGAGGCCCTGAAAAGCTCTGAAATATAACTACCAATACAATGCTGCTGTCTTTCAGGATGATGTGGGCCCACTTGTGGTATTTAAACAGCCATGCACCACTCTGCTTACTGCAGGGATCTTTTTAACACCCTATGGAGACATCCACTGAGCAGAGACCCACACCAAATAAGAACAGAATTCCATAAACCCGGAAACTGTGTGGCAGTTTAAGATGGCATGACCGCTAATAAAGTTAAAGATATTACAGTTGGGGGTGACCTTGTGATAACTGAGTTTGGACAGCACCTACTGAACTACTGGCTATATGCGTTCCATATGCAACCTGTACATACCTGTCAAGTATCCCGTTTTGAAACTCCAGTATTTTACCCTTCTTTATTATTAGTATTTTCCTGTAAATATCCCGTATTTTAATGCAATAACAATTAAAAGATGCCTTACTAAACTAGCCTCACGAGAACTACCACCTGAAATGGCCTGGGTGGCAGTTCTCGCGAGATTAGTGTTGACAGCGGCAACAAACCCGGAAACAACTCAGAAGAGAGATGAATGAATGAAGACGATCTGGTGATAAAAACAAAGAACTGGCATCAATACATAGTGAAATATGACAGAGAGTTTATCTTCATAAAGACCATCAGGATGTGACACAGTTACACGTTCTGTTAGATTAATAACTGAGATTTTAACGTCTCCCACAGCGGAAGGAATGAACACTTAAAAAAGTGTTAAATAATGTAAATTCTGTAATAAATGTGTCTAATAAGTCATTAGTGAATACCAGAGAACCATATAAGTGAGCATGAGAAATTAAAAGAAAATATATAATGAAAATAAAAATGTTAATGTCTAACTTAAAGACAAGCAATGTGAAATTAACAGTAAATATGCAATGTGTTGACTTGTATATGAACTGTAAGTACATTAAATAAACACATGTGCTTCATATACACATTTATGTTTTTATTTAGGCTGTTTTATAATTTAGGAATTAGCGCTGGGCAATGTATTGAGATTCGAGATGTAGTTTTCTATTATGCCGATATAGAAAACTTCCTATCATTGTGAAGCAGAATTCACCAAGCGTTGGATTGTTCACCCACCAATAAGGAACGTGAGCTGAATTTAGACCTTCGTGAGACAGGTTAGTTTTACCCTACTGATGATGTGTTGTTGCAATAGTAATCCTAATTACTACTAGGAAGTAAAAGTCACTGCTTTTACTTTTCAGAACAACATGTAAAGCTCAGTTAGATGGATTTCTGCACATATTGATCAGTTGTTTGTTAATAAATAAGCCTGTGTGGCATTTTGCATCAGCAAATTTAACCCAGAATTGTCTTATTTGATAAAATTACCTAGATTTATATTGTATATCACCACTTTAAGAAAATATATTGAGATATGAGTTTTGGTCCATATCACCCAGCCCTAGTAGGAATGTTCACAGCATTTAAATGTTAATAAAGGTCGACCTGCCAGATTCTAATCACATAACTGTATTTAGTAAGTGGTTGACAAGTGGGTATTTTAGATTTCTTGTACATCTGTCTTAAAATATAAGGGATACTGGAGCTTGGTTGGGCGGATGGGACGGCTGGTAGTGGGCGCCAGAAAATTTCCCGTTTCAAATTTTCAAATCCAAAACTTGACAGATATGAACCTGTATCCGATCTGTTTTAGACAGTTTCAACCGCACAAATCAGATTTTTTTCAATTCTGACCCAGGCTTCTGCCATTTGTGGTTTTAAATACTATACATATCAGGTGTTTTGCAATGTAGCTGCTGTCTGAAGGTCTTATGGCGCTAACTTTGGTTGTGCAGAAAATGTATCAGTGCCACACACGTCGAGATGAGATGCCTTCATATTTACTTCCATGTGCGTGTGCTTATGCATTTTATTTTTTTCTAAGTTCAGTGTTTTCCACATTAATTTTTTTAAATTAAATTAAAAAAAAAACATTAAATTTTTTCAGAAAATATAAGTTTTTAACTCCTGGGAGGAAACAAAATAAATACTAATAATAATTAAAAAAAAACCCCAATATTAAACAAAAATGCATGCCAAAAATAAAGTGAGATACAATTAAAAGGTAGATATAAGTTGTACTGTGAGGAAACAAAATAAATACTAATAAAACACAACACTATAATTAAGTTTTGATCAAATTTATTAAAATCAACCTAATTTAAATGATCCTGATGACATCATTCCAGACCGTAATGATTAAACAAAAACAAATGGACACAAGGATGCATCAGTTTTTTCACCACTACGGGCCAGAATATTTTAAAGTATCAGAAGTTATCATTAATCTACGATGTTTCAGACTCTACAATCCCTGGCATTGGTGGTCTCGTCCCAACAACAGAACAACTTTATCCACAGATCTTCTGTCGCTCTGATGAGATGTTGTTGAAACGCAGATGAAACTGATTAAAGCTGATCATGTTTTCACAAAGCGCCGCTGGGCTACATGAGAAACGGAGTTTTACAGACCGAGTTAGGAGTCAGTGATTATTTGCGTAGTTTTTTTTGCCAGTTTAGACAGTGTTTCGGGTGGTATATGTGGTGATTAATGGAGGGGGAGGTCGGTGCACCATTTCAACTCGATTTAGTCAATTTCCGCGTTCAACAGTTGATTCCGTTTTCATTGATCAATTCTGTGATTCCGTCTTCGATTCCATTAACTTGGGCTGCGTCCGAATAGTCCCTCCTATCTCCTTTCCTATCCACTTTTCCATAACCCCGTGGATGATGTCACAGAGTTAAGGAAAGGTGTTAGGAGAGAGTTAGGAACAGGTCATCACGTTTATCTGACACACTTCTACTAGGTGACGTAATAATCTGACGGCCGCGAAGGTTAGTGAGGTCTGCCGTGGTGAAAAAACCACAAATTTCCAAAAATGGACTAAAAGCAAACTTATAACACTTTCCCATGATATATTCTGAAAAATCACACGGTCTGAATGTAAATCAGAGGAAAAGAGGCTACCAGGCTACGAGGAACAAAAGTGAAACTAAAAGAATGTCACATGGTTGCTCACCTTCTACACACTAATATAAATTATGTTGAATAAAACATAATGTGGCTAAAAATGTCTCTGATCCCTTTTTCTTAATAATATGACTTACATATAAGATATGGGTTTTAGATTATTGGTTTAAAGTTGTTTGAGGCATATTATTGCATTGATATGGTCATCGTGAGTTGTGCGTTTTCCTTTATATGTTGTCACCGCAAGGAATTGTGGGTCAGCATTATTTTATCTCCTTTGGTAAAGGATGCATCAGTGTTTCCTAGGCTGAAGGAGGTAAAAAGGAAGCATTGAGCCTCTTTTCCTGAGCTTACAGAGAACTTTGACGCTGTTTATCATGGCCACCACTTAAACACATCCAGGGTTAAGGAACAGTGGATAGAAAAGGAGATAGGAGGGACTATTCGAACGCAGCCATGGATTTTATAGGGTGTTTATAGTGTGTGTCCTGTAACCATCTCTGATTGGCCAGCAGCACAGGAAGGCGGTTCTCGGCAATTCTGATCGGTGAACATATACATCACTCAAATGATGAAGACGGAAGAAAAAACCTCAGCATCTGAGGTTACGTTATTGTAGTAGTGAAAACCTTAATATCGATGTGATTAGGGTTAATTGTTAAGCACAATTATTTAATGTGTAATAAAAACGAACTAAATTTCAATTGTGCAATAAGACCTGCTGTCTGAGCGTAGAATAAGAACCTTCAGAAACAATACAAAACAAACTACAAATATAGTTTCTTGTCATTTCCATATAATGTAAGTTATACAAGTTGAATTTTGTACAACAGTGAAAAAATATTTTTTAGATGAAATACTGAGTTTGTTTTCACTTCAAAACCAGAAAACAAAAAAAGCTATTTTATTGTGATAAACGTAAAAAAGATTCCTCACTGAGCAGCTTATTGGGCTTCTCTGACGAGTCAGAAATTGATAAAGCATACCAGCGATCCTCTGAAATTAAGGAACTAAAAGTCAATCAACTTTTTTAATCATTAAACATAATTTTGGTTAAAATTAATCTACACAGAGGTTTAATATCACTGGCCTAAAATAACAGGGAACTTGTTTGGACATTGACCATAAACAATAATTTAGGACAGCTGTGGTATAAATGTTACAGTGGATGGTGGTCTAAAAACTTTGTTGCACATTTCAAACATAACATGTAGGAATACTTAGTTATTGTTTGATTTGATTTTTACACTATAAAACAGTAAAAAAAAAGAAAAAAAAAAAAGACTGAATTCAAACAAAATTAGTCCGACTTACACTTTCAAATAATGAATGCATACATCTCTGCTTGTGATATAATCTCCTTTTTATTTGCACTAGCTTGTGGGAGTTCCATTTTCTTACCATTAATCATGCCACTTTCATCCATTATAATGTAGGTCTCTGATGATTGCATGCTATTGTAAAATAACTTCAAATCATATCTTTAATCACTGATAAGTGTAGATTTACAGAACAGTGTGCCATTTAGATTTAACATGTAAGTTTATAATTACATGATTTTTTTTTTTTTTATAGTAATAGGTGCTAAAGTTGGCCGGGCTGAGGCATGAAATTCCAGAAGCAGGGTTCAAAGACACATAGTAAAATAGTTTTAAACAAAATACATTTCAATGACACACTAGTTTAATAAAAGATCGATTACATTAACAATGTTGAATTTTAGTTTTAAATATGAATTTATGAAAATTGAAATGAAAATTTAGGCATTTGGAACAAAGCAAAAAATCAGCTTATGGTTACGTGTCTGTATTAAAAAATATACCAGAGTTCCGAAAAAAAAAATCACATTTTATTTATTAAATTACGAAGGATTCAGTGAATGCACTGATGAAGCTTCCAGGGTTCAGTGCCTCCAATAAGATTAAAAACCAATGCTCTAAAGTGAAGTGTTGATGTGTTATCATTGGTTTTTACCTTAAGGTATAAAGGATCTTCCCATTGTTCCATATCCTGAGCAGCTGGTTGGGCATTGTAATCCAGTGGGAATCAGCATTCTTGGAGTTCCTAAAGATGGTGTCTGGCAGCCAAATCAGCCCAACCATATTGCTGTTCAAAGTTAATATTTTCATTGTGCTGTTGTATTGGAGGCGACTGTCCGTCCATGTCTGGGCAAAGATAATGTCAATTTGGTATTCCTGAAATAAAAACAGAAAATCGAGGTGAAAACTGTGCACATAACATTTCATTTGAAAACCATTATAAATGCTGTTCTGTGGGTGAAATGATAGAAAAGGAACTCTTCACACAATATATTGCTTTTTTTGTTCTTCAAAGCAGGATCTTCTTTCCTTATGCTTTTCCAGACATTTAATAAGACCGTACATAGATTTTCTTGATTTGCTTTGTAGTGCAACTTCTTAAAACCTGAAACAGCCTGCATTTCTTTGATGCAGGCATGCAGCAGCCTAGATGCCAAATTATTTGATTTCAAACTCACTTGAATCCACATTGTCTGTTCGCTCTTTCTGCTTCGGAGACACTGGCTTTGTGGTTGAATTAATTGTTTAAGGCAGGGTAGATTCACTCAATATTCAATCCAAAGGAATCTCTTTTACACACAGTTTATTGATTGGGTTCATTTCCACCAAGACCCAAGTTGTGTTTTCTGAGCAAAGTTTGAATGTTTACCCCACAGGTGTACAGATTAGAATGCAAATATAAACAATAAGAATCACTAGAAACACTAAATCCACCAGAATATACAGTGTGTCATGTGACTGTTGCAACTTATGACACTGTATAGATCTTGTAATGATCTGAGCCCCCATAAAGGCTTATAAAACCATGCTGAGCACACATTTCCTCTTTATAGTAATCACAATATACCCTAAAGTTTCCAGAGGTGAATTCACTTTAAATCCCCCAGACACCCCCACATTCTACCATGATTGGTCAATGCAAAGGAACACATCAATGGTGTGTGCATCTAAAAAAGGCTGCAGACCAACACAATTTTACACTTGATTAAAAAACAGGAAAAATAATTTCAGAACAAAGTGATGGAGGGCAGAAAATGTATATTATATATTTGGTGGTTCCATTTTATTTATTTATTTATTGAACAGGGACAATGCAGGCAGACATAGTTACAGCAAAAAGATGCAACTTATGCGATGCATACAGAGTGTATAGCTAATGCTAATTCTCAACTCATGTCCCTAGTTGAGCTTTTCCCTACCAAATGTATAATAGCACAATCTTAAAGTGCCCATGTTACGCTAAATCAACTTTTCTGTGCTTTAAACATCATAAAAGTGCTGTTTGGGCTTCATACACATGCTCAGTGTTTTTTCATTGATTCCCTCAATCGTTAGTTAGAGGGTGATTTGCTCCTTTCTTACTCCAATTTGATGACACGTTCCCACTTTGATGACAAATTTGACCCGGCACTGAGCTGGACAAGCCGCGCCTCCAGGAAGCTCTCTGCCGTAATTGACATGTAAACAGACACGTCCACAAAGGTGAGCATTTCAGCGTCCTTCGTGCAGTGCTATGTATGTATTTTCTACAGTCTATGTATGTACCGGTGAATTCCCCGCCCCCACACTCTGTCTCATGTTTATAAAGCAGCATGAGCTCGGCTACAGAGTGGGTGGGAGGAGGGCGGGCCGTCCTCTGGCCCTATGTCAATGCAGGAGGAAGTCAGTGTCCGGTCTATAGACACGCCCACTCATGAATATGCATAAGTGGGCCGCAAATCAGCCTGTTTGTGTAGAGTTGCTCAGAAAGTGACTTTTCAGAGGCTAAAACTCTGGAAAACAGGGGAGTTTGGGTAAAATAAACCTCAAATAATGTTTTTGGGGTTCTTAGAACAAATGGAGATGGATGAAAAATAGCATAACATGTGACCTTTAAACACATATTAACTTATTTACAACAGTGATCTAGCATTTATACATTCCCACATTCAGCTCACACAGATACACACACTAACTCATCACACCACACTGTTAAAAAACATTATCTACAAGTGGGTTCAACTTTGATTTGTTTTAAGCCACAACTTGTAGTGGCATCACTAATAAATGAAAAGGATGTAAGTGAAAGTAGTTGTCCCAGCTGTATATAAATCCTATTCACTTGACGCCACAGGTGGTGCCAGGGTCCCCAACAGTGTGTGCACGAGCGCTGGCAAAATAAAGTGATCCTCGTCCACAATTAGGCTGTTGGTTAGGACTCCACCATTGCTGCTCTTTGTGCTGATTCTAATGAGCAGCAGTGAATCCTTAAAAAGTCTTAAAGGATCACAGCAGCACAATGACATTTGACCCTCCTGCTTCATATACAACATGGCGGACAACGAGGGTCCTCCGTAGAATCATAAGTCTGTTGTTTGTAGTGATGCACCGAGAAAACAAGACGTCTGAACAGCGACCGAGCAAACCCCGATTCACAAAAGGTTTAGGTGTTAAAACGTGCAAACGTCACTCCACGCGCTAATAAGGAGTACAAAGGGCAGGGAATCAGGAGTGCGCATGAGCTGCGCTTCCCAACGTGCCCTCATTCCATGAAGCATGTTTCCCTCTGATGAATATGCATAGTAGGCAGATCTCCCAGGAGGAGCAAAATTATGGGAGGGGGAAATGCAGTTAAAGTTATGCAAGTAGAGCAATGTGATTCTTGAAATCTGGAACTGTTTGCGGTGATAGTTATAGTACGGAAAAATAGTATGAATGAAAAGGAGGGGCAAACACACACACAGTTGACAGAAAACACAGTGAAGATTAACAAAAGGCTCCAGTGTGTGTGTGTGTGTGTGTGTGAGAGAGAGAGAGAGAGAGAGAGAGAGAGAGAGAGAAAAAAAGGTTCGCTGTGCGCAGAGATGGATATATGGATATGACCATGGATTGATGTTGCTTCGGACTCACTGCTTCACTGATCGTCTTTCTCTCCATGTTTTAACCGTCAAAACATGCGTAACAATGACATATGAGAGTGTGCGTGACACAGCGCTCTCTACATTAAATGAGCAGAACGCTCATTTAAATAGGGGCAGTCTGCACCAGTTCTGCTCATGCACTAATGATTGCTGCAATCTTAGTGAATTCCGCGAAGCAGGCGAGGAAACTGCGTCACTAAAGGATTTAGGGAAGCAACTGAATTGCTTCAGATCTTTGTGAATCCGGCCCTTGGTGCGTGCTTGTCTGGATACAAAGCGGTGGACTGAACAGTAGTATACTCCCCCCGACAAAATCGGCATCACCTGGCCGTGGGAGCGCACATGCATTCAGCTTTTAGCGAAGGCGGAGTAACGTTGTCAGAGACTTTTAATGCCATAATCTACAATCTTGGACTTGTAAATGCTTTTTTAATCCTTATGTATCCTTTTATACTATCCTACCTGCTGTCTAACTTAGTGATTTAAAGTGACAGTGTGTCCCTCCATGTTAAAGTGTATCTCCCATATTAAAGCACATGTATTGAGTGTTGTATCATATCGCATGTAGGACATCATAAATATTAACACTGCTTCATTTGACCTACTTTACTCTCTCCTTCTTGAAGTTACAGTCGGTGCTGAATGTTTCAAGCTGAATTTTGGATTTATCTTGGCAGGTCTATATTACAGCTTTCAGAACTTATGTTACAGAAATGATAATAATAATAATAAAAAGAGTTAGATTGGTACATTTGTTTTCATTCCTTGTTTGTGAAGCTAAACACTCCAACACTGTCTCACACCTTTGCAGTCAAATTGTTTTTTTCATCAACAATGATTTATTACACATTTGTTACAATTCATTGAGATTTTTTTAAATATTTGAAGCCATTCAAACTAGAGCCACTCATCAACTCTGCTCCTCCCCAATCACCTCTGTTTCATTCTTGGACACATAATTCCCCTCTCTCCCTCTGCCACAAACCTGGGGGTTAAATTTGACCCCCACATTTCCTTCGACAGTCATGTCACCTCCATCTGTATTTTTCACTTCTGTAACAATTCCAAACTGTGCCCCTCCCTCTCCCTTCCTGCTGCAGAGAAGCTCGTCCACGCCTTTGTCTCCTCCAGGCTGGACTACTGTAACACACTCCTCATCGGGATCCCTGGCAGGAGCCTCCAAAAGCTCCAGTATGTTAAGAACAGTGCTGCCAGGGGCCTGGTGAGGGTGCAAAAACACGAGCATATCACTCCCATCCTCCGTACACTGGACCGGCTCCCTATTCAGTCCCGCATAGAATATAAGATCCTCCTGCACACCCATCACTGTCTGCATGGTGAAGCCCCCACTTACCTCACTGATCTGTTCACACCACACGCCTCAACCAGGACCCGGTCAAACCAACAGCACGCCCAGGACACAGCTCAAAACAATGGGTGACAGGGCCTTTGAAGCCGCTGCCCCCCGCCTGTGGAACGCCCTTCCTAGACCACCTCAGGGCCTCGCAAGCGATGGACGCATTTAGAAAAGGACTTAAAACCCACCTTTTTACACAAGCTTATTTTAACAGCTATGCTTCTATGCTTCTTTTTAATTTTAACAGCTAATGCTTGTTTTTATGTTTTATGTTTGTGTATTAGTGTTGCTAGTGTTTTAACTCTGTCGTCCAATGTAGCACTTTGAGATTTGGTGTCAAATGTAAAATGCATTAGAAATCAAATGTATTATTATTATTATTATTATTATTATTATTATTAATAATAATATCGCATCGTGAGTATTTTGTATCGTGAGCCCTATATCGAATTCCGTATCGTATCATGAGTAAACAATTTCGTCACACCCCTAGTAAATAATAATTAATTTGTTCAGGATTTGAATTCAATTAAGAGATTAACATAGAGTTTATTTGGGTTTTAAATTAAAATATAATCTTTCTGTCAATTTTCTGGACATTAGCTTCTGGAGTAAGTAACTGTTCAGACTCAAAGTAAGCTGGCCTTCAAACGAGCACTAAATCAGCTTTATATTTTACAATCTCACTACTATTCATAACATATGAACATGGCAACATGGACCTGTGAGGGGAGATGAGGAGTTGGAGTGTAGTGGACGACCCAATAGGCAGAACTGATATTGTAACCAAGCCATTCACAAGAGATTGAGGAATAAAGAAGGCCACAAATGAGCGAAAGGAGTTTCCCTGACCTGGAGCATTTGAGGCACAGCATTATCAATGGGCTGTTGGCTGGTTCCTTGAGCAGCAAGAATGAGGCTAACCTTAATATCTTTGAAAATGGTGAGAGGGATGATAACACGTTCTGTAAAACATAAGGTGTTGCAACACCAATAATAGGTGTCCCCGCAATCTAAGAGTGCTTCAAAAAGCAAATACTCAACATCCTCTCTTGACCATGAATAAAATGGAACCAATTGGAAACAGAAATTGCATGCTTTAGTGATAGAATAATGATTTGAAGAATAGAAGGAAAGATAACATTTACCTATAGACCGATTTGGTTTGTCATTTTTTTTAAGTTTTTATTTTTTATCTCAAATTAAATCATCTCAGTTTTGAAGGGTAGGAAATAATATTAACGGAGCATAGGGCAGGATTTCTAAAAAAGAAACTATTTTAAATCTTTTAATGCTAATGGGTGATGAAGTGTTCACAACCAACGAGAATGAGCCCACACACATTTCTCCCTATTGCCTAGAGCAGATTGTGGGATACATTTTGTACTGCTGTTCCGGGCACAAATTTCCCGCGCAGTTCTGCAGACGTGATGTCAAATGACACTGGTGCACGTTCTTGATGGCTTGGAAATAAACCGTAAATGAAAAAGAAGGAGAAGACGGCTTGGAGACTGAAAGAAGACAAGCATAGTAGACTAAACTACTGTTTGGTTCCATAGATGCATGCAGAAACGTGCAGTAAACAGTCACATGTTTTCTCGTCCGAGTCCAACCCAATACTAAATACCTCATTTTTTTCTTAAAGAAATTACATATTTACTTACCAAACAACTGTTAATATCAACATTAAATCAACGCATGGGGAAAGAAGCAAAAGTAAAACACAAACAGGGACGCAGTGCACGCAAGAGACCCATCGAATCTATTTACATAATCCATGCATCAAAGATAAAGATAATACATGTTATTGGGCAGAAAAAGTAATGTTTCAATCCTTTATAATTCTCTTCCTTTGCTCCATCCTCCCTCCACTGGGATCCTGCTTTCACTGTTTACTTCAGTCCGCTATTCATCCTCTAGTAGCAGTATCTAATTAGCTGTGCTCCGGTCCTGAAGAGTTGATGCGTGCTCCCACTGCGGCTTGGCTGATGGCTGCAGTTACCCTAACGACCGTGGTGTCACAATGGAGTCTGATTTACACATCCTGCCCTATGCTGCTTTAAATAAATCAATGCACAGGATCAGGATCTTTGAATAAATTGGTATAAAGAGTGAAGAATAATGGTGGGTTAATAGACAGGTAAAGATGAAAAAGTGCAAGGTGTAGAACATTGATTGACGGATAAATGACAGACTTTGGATGAATGATTACCGGTAAATGTAAGACCTGTGACACAGTAAATGCTGCAGATAGATCGACAGAACAATTTTCGAACCTATTGTGAATGAAGGGATGTCTCAGGACTATGAAATTAAAATATGAAAGGACAAAAGAAGAATGGCTGAAAAAAGAGTGAATTCAAGGCTCGGGGCTTACTGAGGTTTCCTGTTGCTTTAATCACAAAACATTTCTTTTGGAAATGCCCCAAGTATAATTCAACTACAGGTTTGTGGAATGGTTTGATATTTTATTTGCTAATTTAATACAAAAATAAATCTATCAATCACCATCATCATCTGTGTCTCGAACAATTCACAACAACCTGAAGTACACACAGTTGTAATCCTGCTCCACAAATGAATGACTGACATCAGAGAATATTAAGATTGTGTAACAATAGAGCCAATCATTTGGTTTTCACACAGAGAAGGACGTTGTATATTTGAACTGAAAGAACATTCAATTCATCTTTTGGATATCATTAGATGTAAAAGAGCTTCTAGTCAGTCTCTGAAATCTTCTGTTGTTCTGGTACTTGTTGATTTCTTTCTTGCAGTTAAAACCAAATCAGAAGGAATATTTAGAACAGACAGCGTCTGCTCTACAGCTCTAACTGAATTATAATCTGTAGTGTAAAAGTTGTGTTACTTGGCAGCTGTTTACACAATGCATTGCTGAGTTAACACTAAAACCCCTGGATGCCCTGTGCAGTGTGTCCCGTTCACAAACTATTTCTTAAGATGAACATTTTGAACATCATATTTGAGATTTCACGCCAAATTCCAAAATGCAAAGAGTAGCAATGATTTATCATGAAATCTGATTCTTAAAAATATATTTGATTTTAAATGTATTTAAAGCCTTTTTTTGCAAAATAAATAAATAAGGATAAATGCGGCCAAGCAATTCCTATATCATAATGTCGATAGCCCGCGGGACTTTATAACGGTAGGGGATCTAAAACTGCCGTTCTTAATACAAGAATTCCCCCTCTACCTTGTCACCGAGGCTGGCTGCCTATCCTTTATTATTGTTTTCTAATAAAAGATAAGACTAATTGTACCTCCTCTTATAGGAAGTCTAAGAGTCGTCTCGCTATTTTGTGGGATTGATATTAAGACCCACCGAGTGTAGGTCAAAGCTGGAAACAATTCTTTTTTACAACAGTATGAGCTAGCCCCCCCCCTTTCCCTTCTCTGTGAGGAAAGGAACCGAGGGGGCTTTCACTTACCAGAGGTCTAGGAGTGTATCTTTTTCAAAACCCGGGCGCTGTCTCAGGTGGATGATTGCAGGCGGTTAATTTACTCAAGAAGGCTTCTTAATAGTTAATATATTTTATTAAAGGTTTCACAAAAATTAAACAAAAAGAAAATCAAAAGTCAATCACAAGTTTCAAAGTATCAAAGTCCTGAACTGTACAGCCGACAAGAACGGACAGGGGCCTGCCGAACAACCAGAATGTCCGTCTCTAAAAAGCTCTCCCTCTAAAAAGCTCCCGTTCTTAAAAATCAGTGAGATATATATAGCAAGAAGCGTGGCGTGATAGTGTGTCATAATTCATGCCCTGACCGCCTTAGCGAATAGGAAAAGAGAATACAAGTTCATTTTTTTTTTTCAATGCCTTACTGGTGTAACAGATGCTTCAAGTTCACTCAGATGTCATGGCATACAAGAGTACAAAAGGTTATGCATATATGCAGATGTCATGGTTCAACGGGAGTACAACAGTGTAAAAGGTTGCACAAGGCGTTTTAGCAAAACACAGTATCCCTTTTTTTATGAAAATAGAATTGTTAGCACCAGATGGTCATAACTTTTCTTGTGTAACATTTTTCCTATCATTTTTTATAATAATGGCAGTTTAATAGGCGTGACACATCAGGACAGGCATATAGCTGTAGTGGTTAAATAAACACTTCTTTGCAAAATAATGAATGAATGATTAATACACACAACGTACAACATCCTCCTTATTAATCATCATGAGCATATATGACCGGCATCGGTCAGAGCTGTCGCCCGCCGGGTGTTTCCAGAGTAGCCACCCCCGTCTAGGGTGTCAACCCCTTACGGAATTACTTCTCAGAGCCTGCTGGCATCCGAGGCCCCTTGTGGCGGGGTGAGACCCTCCTTCACAACCGACATAACGACACCCCTGACGTCTTCCAGTATGACGCTGAGAACCGAGAACGCCCGCTCCAGTCTCTCCAGACTGTCATCAGTCGGGGCAGGTGTCACTGTCTCTATGCCTTCATTGGGGGCCTCCCCCCCCCCTTTCACCCACGAATGTCTCTGCACCCAACAGCTCCGCCCCATCATCATCCGATTCATTTTCCAGCGGGGGAAAGCAGTCAGCCACTTCATCAGCAGACTCGACTTTCATCACAGTGGGGAAGGGGGATATTCTGGCCACCCTTTCGGCAAAGAAGATCTCTCCTGTGTTGTCATCTCTCTCCCATTCCATCTCCATACACGCAGGAGACTGTGAGACAGCACGAGGAGGTGGCACAGACAGGGCCTCAGTCAGAGTCATTCTCTCCTTTTTCCACTCCGGACCCATATCATCTCCATCCTCTCCTCGTCTTTTAGCGGGGGAACCAACTCCAGCTTTTTCATCTCCTGAAGAAGAATCACTTTCCTCCCCGTCCTCAATGCTAAGTTTCTCTTCTATGTCTTTATCATCACTCATGCTCCACCCTAATGCCAGGAACCGAGCCACGGCAGGAATTTTGGACATATCCCCACATCTGTTTTTTTCAAGGATGTTGTTTTTTCTGTTTTGTTTTTGGTAACGTTTCTGGTAAAACGAGATGTAGTCACTCCCGATGTTAATTGTCTCCATTCCATCGCCTAACTCCCTCACCTGTCTGAGTGCAGTAAAATTAACTTTCCTTGCTTCTGCTCTCGTCATTAGGTAAAGATGGGGGTTCAGGTAACTCATCCTTCCCTCAGTAATTTCACTGAAGAAATAAGGAGTATCCCTGTCCGGATAGGGGTAATTCCCCAGGGTCAAGGGTGTCTCATAGACTTTTTTATTGCGGGGCACCCAAGCATCCCCCCAGTACGTTAAATCAGGACCCCCGCAATCAGTGGATCTAAGATCCCGCGAGTTCAGGGGGCCGCTTTCCATTCTGACCCTGTCACATGTCATAGAAGCAGACCACCTCCTCCCCGTGTGGCACCAGCGTGTGCTGCCTCGTAAACCCCAGCTTATCCTTTCCGATTGCTTTTTGTAATCGGGGTGCCTAGCGGCCATTTCCCTATCGTTCCATCTCACTGAAGGTTCTGGTGTCATTAAAAATAACCTCTGCCCGAAAAGCCAAAATGGGCACCCCCCATCCTGTGGGTTGATTAACACTTCCCACAATTCTACTCCCATTCGAGGATGCAACTCATACAAGGGCAAAAAGCCAGTTGTATCAGTTTCAAAAGCCTCTGCCATTGTGGCCCCATTTGGTATCATCACGTCACGCGGTAGAACCCCTGGGTGCCAATGCAGGGGCTTGTCTTCTGATATAAAGGGATTACCGTCAACATCTAATTCCAAACAGGCAGATCTGTACTCTCTGTTTTCGTTTTGGATCAATAAACCTTTGGACATGATCATTGTAGTCTTTATATTCTTATTTTCTCTTTGGGCCCCATTAACTCTAATCCATGCTGGTGTAGGGAGATTTAGTCCCACGCACCTACGGAAAGGGTATGGCGTGTCATTTAAATATCCATCTTGTCCCCTTATTCCTGAGGTATCCCAAATCACTTTGCGCAACTCTCCATTTCTCCCATCAGATCTATACTTGTTAAGCCTGAAAGACATCCAAAACCAGGCATCGTCATTAATTTCTCTCATTTTACTGACGCCCACAGGAGCATAATCCCTTGGGGATCTCTCGTGCTCTGCATCCGCAATCCTTATTTGTTTGGTGTACCATTCTGCTTTTTCTGGTAGAAGTGTCATGTCGCGGGGCACCAATTTTCCGTCCTATGATGGGGGAGGAGAATTCAAACATTAGCATGAAATTAAATATTATGCAAGGGGATTCCTCCCCTGTCAGTAACATTTCTATCCCGTACTATCAATCTTTTATGGTGATTTATTCCTATGACGAACCCCACAAAGGCTATGGCCAAAACTTGTGTAGGTTGTCCCAAAGTTATCATGATGATTCCTGAGAAGATAAAAAACCCCCATGTTATTGCTAAATTTTTTGTCATTTTTTTGCTGAGGGCCGATCCCTTTTTGTACATAGCTATTAATATTAATAGAAAACAAATTGAATATATACCTGCGCCTATAAAACGAAAGTGGTTAACTCTTGTTGTCTTTATCCTAACTATAGTTAAAATTATATCTAGGATGTATATAACTGTGGTCGCAATCCAGAATTCATCCTGCCAATTGCGGGTAGGGAGGCCACCAAATAAAATGTAAAAAATTACTAAGGAGGTATGTAAAGGTGTGATTCTCAGCAGGAATCTTCTGAGAATACCCACCACAATTATCATAATTGATGAGGTTAAAACTTTTATCCATTCAATTAAGTTGTTTCTCCTCGCTATCAAAATCAATAGACATGCTATTATGGCCAGCAGAAAGAAGTCTGCGTTAATTTTTAGAATTATATTCTCATGGCTGACAGCTGGGTTTTCGTTAAGTGCCAGTGTCATTGCCTCACAATTTTCCAATTGCTTTGCACAAAGTTGCCAGTCTATTATTCTTTCTGTGTTATTTTGAATTTCACTGTCATAACACAACATCAGTTGTATTAAACAGCGGAACACAAGTGTATCATCCGAAGGGACATAGTGGTGGCAGTAGGCAGTTAGTGCCTCAGTTGTTGTCAGTCGATTTTTCTCACACTTTTCCCATTCCTTACTACAAAATTCCCAATCCATATTCGTATTTGTGTTGTTTCTTAATATTTTTGTTGTATTAGCATAGCACAATATCAGTTGTATTAAACAGCTGAAAACCAGTGTACCCTCTAAAGGGTTATTTAGTGCCGTGTTGCAAGGCATAGGTGTGGATGTGAGAGTTGTTGTTATATTTACCGGATGATAGAAATTGGGTGTTGCTTCAGCCATTTCTATTCTCCTTTTATCTGGTCAGGTCTCTGTCAGTCGCCTGTTAGCTGCTTATCAGTTCTCCTGCAGGTCGTTTCCTTGTGCAAGAGTAACGAAAGGCGCCTCATGGGCAGTATATATCTCTTGAGAGGAGCCCTCTATTCCCCCCCCGTGGGCGGGGAACGCCCTGTCAACGCCCAATCTTATGATGTTTTTTACGCCTTTGCTGAGCAGGAGGCCCCTGGTTAAAGGGCCTCTCCTTTCTTCCTAAAACGATGCCTTTTCTTCTTCTTTTGTATTTCTTTGTCCAACTTCCTGGCAGACTGAGTCACTAATGTTTCGTGTCTTCTATCTGCTCTACTAAATGCCCAGTTGCACATTTTTCTGCAGCAATTTAAAATTGCTAATATTTTTCCTACTACTGCCAAAAATATTATACCCCCAATAGCTAGCATTATCCATTTAAGGTACCACATTATTTCTTTGGTCCACCACCAAACATTTTGAGCAGTTTCAACCACTCCCTTTTTTACTCCCTGTACGGCGACCCCGATCATCATAGCCCCAAACATCCTCCAAGCTGGCAGGCCTGTCCCCCTTTTTTCCATACTCTTTTCTCTATAACTATGCTTCCCTATTGCTTCACAGTTAAAAACATCATCCGAGGCCTCCAGTACAATTCTTGAGTTATCGATTTCTGTCACTGCACAATTCCTCACAGTATCAGTTGGGATATACCATGGGCTATCTTCTTTTAGTTTCATTTTTGTATTATCATTTTTCCATTCCTGAAAAATTGGAACAGTTTTCTCCCTATTTTTTAATTTGTTTCCATCACAAAGCACATTTCTAACAAACCTCAATCTATCATACATCAATCCTCCTATGTCTATTCCCTGTAACCATCCGACAGACGCCACATGGGATGGCCAGTGAGGTACCCTCACATGCTTTCCGGGAATCACACACATCCCTCTTCTGTTCTCGGTCAGCATATCGTGTGATGCAAAGGCATATGTGGAATTTACAGTTTTCTTTAGTTCCTGTATTAGAGTTTTATCTTTAAGACACTCCCATTCGCCTCCTCTCATCCTACAAGGTTGCCATTCAACTTCAGCTGTATTCCATATATTTTCTACATAAGTCTCACCATTCTTTATTACTGGTTTCTTTCCAATTATTCTCGCACCTGCCGCCTCTGTAATCGTCAGATTCCATGATTCATCTTCGTGAGACCAGCGAAGCTGATGCCATTGAGCATCAGGAGTTAGTGGCAACCATTTCTTAAATATTGTCTCATTATCCTTTTCGCCGTTCCAATCATTTATGGGTGCCGTGAGGAATAATGATCTCTCGGTGGTATAGAGGAAAGTCATTTGATAGGGGAACGGTGACTGTATGAAGTCTTGCCAATTCCATTCACCCTGGTGTTTGTGATGCTTTTTAATTGTGTGCAAAAAGTCTGGGAGTAGATGGCGGATTTTCCTATCTTCATTTGTTAATGTATATTTTTTTGCAGCTAATTTTTCTGCCCAAGGTTTAATCCAGATTTCACCTGTACTCTCTGTATTCTCATATTCTATTCTTTGTAAAAATGCTTTGTATGCCTTATACATTTTCATCACATCCATCCACTCTTGTCTCTTTCCAAAAGTAGTTTTTGTCAGGTACGAATAAAAGAACTGCATCTGCCAACGTATATGCATGTCCTCTATTAATATGCGCATATCCTCTGGCAAAAACTCCTTCCTTGCTTCTCCCCATTCTGTCATATTTTCTACCCTGATCTCATCAGAGAAACTCCCCAAATCCTTCTTAACTTCTATTTTTCCTTTCCAATCAAAGGTGTTCCTCTCATTAAAAAATTCCAAACCGTCATGGTCTTCGGGAGGCAATGGATAAGCCAAAAATTTATGTAACACCGACCCATCCTCCCTAGGGATTGCTATCAGGTGCGGAATCACTAAGACTCCCATTACAGCCGAATCAAAACTATTCCAGCCTTCATTCTGTCCCAGTAATAAACCTGCTAATTGACTCCATTCTCAGGCTTCAAAGAATGCAGAGGGCCTCATCTTTGCTTCCTTTCTTAGTTCTGTGAGATTTATAGGTAGGTGTCCGCTGCAGTTCCACATCGCCTCTTCCCATAAATCACTTCTAAACGGTTCTTCAGCTACCTTTCTGCTGGTGTTGCTGAAGACCACTTCCAGTATTAATTTATATGCATTCGTAGCCTGCGTCAAATCAACCCCCAGTATGATAGACATACACATTTTTTTTTTTTTTTTTTTTTAACTTATCCACCACACTGTTTGGTTCATCATCATTTAACCATTTTTTTTTTTTTTCATCGGGATTTGGTTGTATTAAAAACACAGTGTCTTAAAGGATTTCTGTCATCGCTTCTCTGTGCAATCCAATATTTCCTCCTTTGAATCCGTGGCAGACTACCATTCCCTGTATGATACAGGCTCCTATTTATTTATTTTTTTTTCCAAAAAATCCTGCATCATTATTTTTTCCAAAATAGTCTCCTGCAACCTTATCGATTTACATTGCGTCCCATTCCCGTATGTGAAATTTCTAGTCCAATTTTTTGTTACGTCTTTCCATTTCTGGAAAATGTTGACATACCATTTTACGGCGTCTACGCTACATTTTTTGTCCTTTATAATCTCTAATACCACGTTTCCATCTAATTTTCTTTGAAATCTTCTTATCTCTTTGTATCGTAAACCCCGGGGTCATCAATGGCATAGTTTTAATATCATGAACCAGAGCCTTTTTCCCAACGGTTCAAATTTAAATCTGCAAAAAAAACCTCTTTATCAACTGTGGAAGGACATTTCACAATGTTATATTCTTCCTCTGTGATCTCATCATGAGATGGGACATTCCACACTGAGTATTCGTCTAATTTCTGTTTGTTTTATACACTCCAAACTTCTCTTCAGTTATTTCCCATTTTTTCCTTAATATCTGAATATAGGATTGATATCTACATTCTATTGAAGTATCCCTTCTTTCTCACCAATACAGCTTTCTCTCACAGCGAATCCTTCTGCAGTAGTATCGTCATAAATCTTCTCATAATCCTCCCTTGTGCATATTTCCATGTCCCCACTTACTGCCTCACACATGTTTTTATAGGCCACTCTTGAGAGTTGTTCCATTATCCTCATTATCATTTCCTCACAGCATGGCCCCTGATAAGCCTCAAAGGTTATCTTGCATCCGTTAAGTTTCATTGTTTCCATTTTCTTTACACACTTCTTACTTCCTTTATTTGTTATATTACCATTTGTACTGTCTAATGCAGCCGTCGGGGGAGTTGTTGTGTTTATCTTCCTTATAGGTGACTCAGGTGAAATTTTACTTTGTGGCTTTGTAATGTTTATACTCACTAATCCCGTTGGAGACAGTGTTTGCTCCTCCTTTGACCTTACACCCCGTGGGTGCGGGAACAGAGAAATACATCCCTCTATTGCATAGCCTATTTCTCCTTTATAGTCACTCAGGCCCCTTTTAACCATTTCTAACTTTATAAGTCTTATTTTCCTGCATATTTCCTCCCCTTTATCCATAAGATTTTCCATTAAAGCTGTGTTGTTTCTTAGCACCAGCTTTTTCCACATTAATTCCTTTAGGCATTTGTCAGGCCGATTTGACCTCGGGTGTTGGTCATATTCAATGCAGCTAAGCCGCCTATTCTCATCTCCCTCATTATGCCCTTGTTTTAATTTATGATCCGTAATTTCAGGGAGAAAAAATTCCCTGTCACATCTTCCCACCAAGCCTCGGGTGAGAGCTAGGAATTGGATCCCTCCTCTTATGTATCTCTCTTGATCAAAGACCATCTTTCTCCCAGTGCCAAAAGGGATGGGGATCTCTACCTCTGCCCTGGGTGTATATACATTACATGATTTACACCTAACCAGTTTCTCTTTAACCACTCGTTTAATGGAACCTGTCCTCCCTAGTTCCATCCATGTCCTGACTCCAATTGCCGTTAATAGGCCGAGGAGTGTCAATATCAGAAAGATTACAACGGCCTTACTGATTATCCCTATTTTTGATTTTTCATCCCATCTCCGCCTCCATTCCTTTCTTTTCCTATTCTTTTCGGCTATGGCGTAAGGTTTAAGTCTGTTTTCTTTGATATCCTTGATATAATCTCTTTCCCATAATACCTTTCTAGCCTCCTTATCATAATGTCTTTTATTCCAAATTAGGTGGAGCCGTTCCATTCTTCCGATGGGATGACTTCTCTCTCTGTAACGAGAATAGTACCACAATTATTTCCTTATATTATTTACATCTTTCCATTTCTATTTTTATCTCTCTATATTTTTTTTTTTTTTTTTTTTTTTTTTTTTGACGCTATTCATTATCAGATCCGTTTTCCTGTGGTCTTTTTACATCTCTTTCTTCACTAAAGACAAGCTTTCTCCTCGATCCTTCCTTTTCCTTATTATTATGTGCATTCACAGGAGCATCCACCCAAGTCTCCCTTGGTTCAACTTCTGCTCCCGTGAGGTCATCATCCTCTGTTTGATTTCTCCTTTTTGTCCATTCCGTTAGCCACCTAAGCCTCTTTTTCTTATCTTTTGGAGCCACCCGCATTAATTTTGATGTCCTGATTATTCCACCGCGGACCCATGCTTTAGCAGCTACAGCAATGATCTGACTCATGTTAGATTTATTTTCTATGCATCTTTGAGTGAGAACCTCCATAATTAAATAAAGATCCTCATATCTCTCTTCTGTTTTTCTCTTATCTTTTCTTTTTCCTGTCACTTCAGACCCCACTAAGATACTTAATTTATATTTTATCACTTGAACCCTCATTGGGTCCCCAGCCGGATTCACACTCCCCGTTGTTATCCAATCTTTCTGTGATGCACTTAGCGTTTGAGGCGTCCATTCCTCAATTTTTCCTCCCTCCTTTTCCTCCTGCAGGGCTATAATCATTTCTCCTAGCTTTTCACCTATGTTTGTGAGTTCTACTTTATCTTTAGCAAACCTCCGTTTAGTTTTAGAAATTCGGCAGGCCCCAGCCAACTCCAGTCCTACCAATTTTCCTTCCGGCTGACAGTCATATCCTAACCTCCTGTCCTGTCTTCTACCCATCCATCTGAGACAGAAAACTCCTTCCATACACAGACAACACTTCCCCGGCTGATACTCTCTCTCCATGGGAAGAGAGCCAGGAGAATGTCCTGGGAACAGTACACGTACCATCATCATCTCACCCCAAAGAGCAGAGCATAACCAATCCCATGGTCAATTGGGCTCGGTCCGGTAAGACCTGGTAAAACTCATCAACCTCCGAAGGGTGATACGGAACCTCCCAAGTGGGGAGAACCGCTTCTTCCACCACAGTTTTTGAAGTCATAACTTCGGAGGCCCTGTTGGAATTGTGTCCTGCCTATCAATCCCTTTTACATCATTATTCCTTAAACCGCCTTTTAATTCGGACCTGCTTGGGGTGATATTTTTCCTCCATCCGTAATGTATATTACGTTACCTTCCTGTCGGTCGATTACCCGGAATTCTTTTCCGTTTTTTATCCACCTGTCTTTTGCCTGTAACACAGGATAATTCTGGGTCAATCTGGTAACTGTTTTTGATGTTTAGGCTGGCTTAATATTTGGTTGATGTAAAATAAATTGTCATGGCTCCACCAGTCTTTCCCTATCGCGGCTATTGCTTCTTTCGCTGATCTAACAGCTCGTTCCGCAACACCGTTTGTATTGGATTGGTATGTGATCGCAAGAACGTATTCTATTTGAAGATCATACAACAGTTTCTGGAACTTTGACTCAGAGAATATTGTGGCATTATCACTTTTTATTTCTGTTATTGTCATGTTTCCCTGTAGATATGACAGCGAGCATTTTTCTGCCTCTTCTTGTGTCTCAGGCATCAGGGGAAATATCCTTGTATTTCCTCCTGCGTTATCTGCTATTACCAAGAACTTTTTATATATTATTTATTTATTTATTTATTTATTTATTTATTTATTTATTTATTTATTTTTTTTTTTTTTTTTTTATTTTTTTTTTATTTTTTTATTTATTTATTTTTTTTTTTTTTTTTTTTGTTTTATTTTATTTTGGTACAGCCTGAACAGGCATCAAGCAAGGCGGTTCATCTACTTTTCTAACGACTCCGAGTTCCTCCAATTCCGGTATTGTTTTTGTTTTCCTGGCATCGTTCCCCTAGTAACATATGGCTGAGTTTTTATCATACCTACGTCATTCTTGAATTTTGCCACTTCTGCTTTTCTTAGTATGCCTATTATTCTTTCTTTATCACTTAATTCAGATTTATCTATTACGTTTTGTAATACTTCTGGAATTATTATTTCTTTCATCCATCTTACTGGATTTCTCTCCAGCCAGTCTATATCTTTAAAAGCCAACAGTGCATGGGGACCTATCAAGACACCCCTGCCCCTAAATTTTCCTATTGGCATGGTGCATTCTTTCCCATTTGCTAATTCCACTAAGGCATATTTATTCATGGGTTCTGTCCAAGGCTCTAATAAGATGGACATATTTGTTCTGTGTCTGATGTAACCCCCTGGAGTTCTCGTTTATCTTTAGCCACCCTATTATATCATTTTCGATTATTTCTCACCCCGGGAGCGTTACTGTGCTTTGCTCCTTCCTGCCCGAGGAACTACCTGATAGTCCTTTATCCACTTCATCTTCCATTCTTCCTTTTCATTCATTAAATTGTCCCTCTCTGCCTTTGTCATTTTCTGAAAATCTTCGTCCGACACTCTCGGACAGGCAGGTGCTCCTTCTTTTATTCCTGAATTCCTTGGTTTCTGACCCTTCTGAGTCTCCCGTAACCTCTGTCCCTCCATTTGATTCTTTCGCGGAAAATACCCTGGTATCTCAGGCCTGATCTGATTTGGGTTTCCCTTCCTTCGACCTCCCGCTGTTGAATTTAGCCTCGGAGAGTTTTCTTCCCTGTGATTCCCTTGATATGTTTGTCGTGGTGCAAAAGAGCTCTGTCTTCTTGATGTTTGTATTATTTTTGTTACAGACCCTGTTTCATAGTCACTCACCCAGGTGACATATGCGTATTTTCGTGGCATTTCAAATTTTTCTGTGGTGCTATTTATTATTTTTATCTGGCCATTATCAGTTGTGAGTCTTAGCTCCTCTTTTTCTGGTAAATTAGTTTTTTTCTCTGTCGTCATCATTAGTTCTTTCTGTGGTGGGGGGGAATGTGGCGTTTGGACAATTTCATCATCCCCCTCCTCCGAGCTTACTTCTATCGGGTTGTTGTCTTTTTCTCTGGGGGGGTGAAGGCTTCCTGAGCTTCTATAAGCATTAATTGTCTCCTCTCGCTTTTTCGCTTCTTCTTCCTGCTTTTTTACAATCTGGTCATAATGTCTCAATTTTTTCTCCACATAGCTCAACTCTTGTCTGTACTGATCGACTTGTTCCTGGAAAGATTGTTTTTGCAATTCTAAAGCTGATCTGTTTGCTATTTCTCCTTCCTTTATTTGGATGTTCTTTTTTATTTCTAATATTTGCAACTCCCTGAGATGTCGTTCCTGATTCCCTTTTTCTTTTTTCCGCCTTTCCTTTTCAGCATTCCTATGCTCTTCCTCAGCCGTTTCACATCTTAATTTTAATTCCTTTAATTCAAACTCAAGGAGAGCGTCTCTTTCTCTGCTCTCATTATTGCTCGGCCCTGTCACATCTCTATACTGATGATAGGCTTCTGCAGCTCTCCTCTCTAACCACATCTGTTGTGCATTATCCTCCCTGAAAGGCACAAGCCCTTCATCATCCTCCTCTTCACTCCCGGAGCTGCCTCCCTCATCCTCAGTAGTTACTAAGTATTTACTACTTAGACCTCCGTCTCCCTCTTCTATTAGTGCATCTATTATGCCCTCGTCTGTGAAATAAGGGGCTGAGGGAGTAAGAGGCATTATTTGTGTAATTATTGTACTGTACGGCGATGCTCCCGCTTGTGGTTCTTCATATGGAGGTGGCTTTGCTGTTTTTATTTGACCCTTGCCTCCGTCTCTTCCTATTGTATCAGACCTTGCGCCCCTCTCTGCTGATTTTGACCTTGGCCGCGTCTTTGACAACACCTTTAATCCTTCTATTTTGTAGCCGAGGTCCTCCTCAGGTATTTTTGCTATTTTTGTATGATGCAGAGACAGGAGGGTGTTTGCTTCTTGAAATTTTTCTCTGGTTTGTAGGACCCATATAATTCGACGTCCTGCACCTTTGCTTAACCAATTCCTCATAGCTTCATATATCATTATCCTGGCCATATTGTCGGGATATCCGAACAATCCGTCTCCCCACGTAGTGGTTACCACTGTTTTTGTTTCTACCGCTTCGAAGACAGCTTCCAATGTTTCTCCTAATTCGTCCCAACTTAATTTTGGATCTTTATCATAAAAACGAGAGTAATACCCATTAACTATCGCTATTACCCCATCATTTTTAATTTCCTCTTTTTCTATCCTTACTTCGTTTGCCGTTTTTCTGGAATACTTTCCTGTCTTAATATCTCTCCTGTTTATATCCTTATTGACTGAGATGGGCCATCGTGTGGCTACCCATCTTGCTACTCCGCCACCGTCTTCCCCACTGGGATTTCTCGGGTTTAGAATAGTACATTTTGGCCCTGATATTTCTGCCACCAATGTGTCTCCTAGGTTTGCTCTTACTGTTGTAATCACGTCATTGAATCTCACGGTTTCAATCTCTCTGCTAAGTACCCTAGTACCGGTGGAGCCTGTTGACAATCCTCCTGTCGAAACTCTTCGAACAGGAGAAAAAAATGGGGAGGTAACGCCCTCCGCCATTGCTTTATCTTACGTTCGTGTCAAAGTATTCCCGTAAGCGGAGACTGAGGTATCTCCTTGAGAAGAGGGCTTCAATAGCCTTTTTCCCCTCTGATTACACGCGTGTTTGAATAGGCTTACCTCAACCTGATTCTTTTAATAAAGGAAACCTTTCTGATTTCGTGTTCAAAGTGTTAGACCTCACACTTCTAATCTCTCACTCTTTTTCTTTGCACACTCTGTCCAGGGTGATCAGGTCTGCCAGAGTAACAATTACTAAAGAGCTGGAGATTTTTCCACTACTTTCGTACTGAGTTATCCTTTATTCCTCATAGGGTGAAAGTCAATCGATTCACCCTCCTCCTACCAAGCAGTATGGTAGGGAAATGAGACTCTCTCTCTACTCCTTTATTTAGGGACACTCCGCAGGTTTTCTAATTAGACTCGGTACTCGTTTTATTTTTCCCGGACTAACAGGTTAACTTGGTCGTGCCCCACGTTGGGCGCCATGTCGATAGCCCGCGGGACTTTATAACGGTAGGGGATCTAAAACTGCCGTTCTTAATACAAGAATTCCCCCTCTACCTTGTCACCGAGGCTGGCTGCCTATCCTTTATTATTGTTTTCTAATAAAAGATAAGACTAATTGTACCTCCTCTTATAGGAAGTCTAAGAGTCGTCTCGCTATTTTGTGGGATTGATATTAAGACCCACCGAGTGTAGGTCAAAGCTGGAAACAATTCTTTTTTACAACAGTATGAGCTAGCCCCCCCCCTTTCCCTTCTCTGTGAGGAAAGGAACCGAGGGGGCTTTCACTTACCAGAGGTCTAGGAGTGTATCTTTTTCAAAACCCGGGCGCTGTCTCAGGTGGATGATTGCAGGCGGTTAATTTACTCAAGAAGGCTTCTTAATAGTTAATATATTTTATTAAAGGTTTCACAAAAATTAAACAAAAAGAAAATCAAAAGTCAATCACAAGTTTCAAAGTATCAAAGTCCTGAACTGTCAGCCGACAAGAACGGACAGGGGCCTGCCGAACAACCAGAATGTCCGTCTCTAAAAAGCTCTCCCTCTAAAAAGCTCCCGTTCTTAAAAATCAGTGAGATATATATAGCAAGAAGCGTGGCGTGATAGTGTGTCATAATTCATGCCCTGACCGCCTTAGCGAATAGGAAAAGAGAATACAAGTTCATTTTTTTTTTTCAATGCCTTACTGGTGTAACAGATGCTTCAAGTTCACTCAGATGTCATGGCATACAAGAGTACAAAAGGTTATGCATATATGCAGATGTCATGGTTCAACGGGAGTACAACAGTGTAAAAGGTTGCACAAGGCGTTTTAGCAAAACACAGTATCCCTTTTTTTATGAAAATAGAATTGTTAGCACCAGATGGTCATAACTTTTCTTGTGTAACATTTTTCCTATCATTTTTTATAATAATGGCAGTTTAATAGGCGTGACACATCAGGACAGGCATATAGCTGTAGTGGTTAAATAAACACTTCTTTGCAAAATAATGAATGAATGATTAATACACACAACGTACAACACATAATTACTAAATTCAAATGTAAAACATTATGATGACTAAAACAAACATTCAGAGCCAGGAAAATGATCTTACCATTTTAATCATGTGCTGCATCATCATGGTTGCATGTGCTGCATACAGAGTTGTGTTCTTTTGGAATTTCTGATAAAGCTTCTTAAGGGTCATTAAAGGTTGTTCTTCTCAGATCCGTTTTGGATCAGCATTTGAATAGTTGAAGAAGTAACAAAAAGTCCAAGTTTAAACCTTTCAAAGAGGGGAATCCACAACATTTATAGAAAAGAAAATGGAAAATGAACTAAAAGACCCATAAAGAGACATTAATGTTTTCCTCATTCCTTTCTCAAAAAGCAAACAGGTGTTCGCTGAGTGCACTGCGAGCCTATTAGACGCTTTCAGGTGGGAAAGATGTTCTTTTAGCTGCTGTCAACAGACTGAGATATAAAATTGCTGCTCTGCTGCATGAAATGAACATTTACTGAGTGATGTAATGTGGGTGCAGGCTTTGTGGACTCAGATATTGTGGAAGCAGGTATGATTGATGGACACATGTGGCCCGAGTGGGTGAGATTGCACTTTCAAAAATTGATTTACACAGTTAAAACACACCATGATAAACACATGGTAAATCCTTCATTACCTGACTCGTCTTTTCTGAACCCAACCTTACATGAATGAGCCACTTCATGCTGATAAGATGATAATGAAAGCAGTGACTTACCATATTTATTGAAGACACGGGTCCAATGCTGTTCACATATATGTCCACATCAACGACTGTTGGCTTGACTGAAGGGACACAAACAAAGAAATCAGCAGAAATATAGACTTTGATTTTGAATAACAGTGAATGCAGAGATCAAATATTTCCTTTATGAACTGTGAGTCATTCTGCATAACTTACAGTAATTATAGACCATGATATGTTTCACTTCCTGTTATGTCTCTGGACCCTGGCTTTTCTGTTTTACACAATGTCAGTAAATGTTTCATCTGGCTGAATGCATGTGTCTTAGTATGTTTAATAGAAACCAATTTGAAATTTAATTTACTTGTTTTTTAATGTTTAAAATTACATCTGAGCAAATCTTACATTTGTTACACACAAGTTATATTAAATTATATTTGCTTTGATGGTCACATATACACACTATAACAATATGTTTTGCTGCTTAAAAAACATGTATATAAGGAGAAAAATGCAGAAATAAAAAATATTGCACTAACTTACAAGCTTGTTTTTTGTTTTTGTTTTTTAAAGGGATTTTCCAAAATGTGCTGCTGATAACTAAAAAATTGAAGGTCCTTTGGGGCAGATTTACTAAAGATTTGCAACTGAAAAAACGTGTGCAAACTTCACTACACGTGCTGACAAACGTCGCAGGCCCCACGCAATCAGGATTAAGTCTGCCAAGCATGTAACATGGCGCACACAATGGATTTAGTATGGAGGAACAACTCTGCCATAATTACAAATACATTAATAAATAACTACAAATATAAGCCATTAATACAATGTTTTATTTATCTATTCTTTTTACTTCAGCACGCACAATGAAATGTTATGTAGATGATAAGGAATTCACTTTTCACCGACAGCTTGATCGAAATGAGTCAGGGAACTTTCGCCAACCCAACACACTGTTGCAATGTCACCGGCAGCCAAACCTGTAAGCAGATCGTTTCCTAGCAATTCCACAGCAACATATGAGCTGGGCATTTGACCGTGTGGCAGATGGACACGGTCAAGCAATGTATCACTTCCTCTAAATTTCCCAGTAACTGAGGGTCATTGGTGTGCTACGCCAAATGTAAAGCGCTATCTGTCAGGTTTTCCCCTTCAAAAAGTTCAGACTGACAGTTTTACTTTCTACCACATCATCTAAGCTCATCAGCGGCCTCATTAATCATAAATCTTGCCTTCAGGGCTTGAAAGTGGCGTCCACCACTTCCCCAGAAAAGGTTGTGATGTATAAAAACAAATGTAGCGTGAAAATGTGAGCACTGGTGCGCTAACTCTGAACCTGGAGCACGGACACTTTAGAGACGTGGATAAACAACGGTGCTGATGGTGAGGTGGTGAAATGAAGCCAGATATCTGATACATTTAATGTTCTCACATATCAGAGTTATACTGTACATATATCCACATATAATCATATACAAGCCTGCTGTGTTATAGATGTAAACAGTGAACCATTAGATCATGTATTTAAATGTTCACATTAAGGCTCAGAGTAAAAATTAATGCATTTACTGGTACGTGAATCGTAAAATGTGAACACAATCGGACAATTGGCACATGGTGGCATTAACACATGATTCATGTATCAGTGTCTGTGTGTCTGTAACAGCCTGCAGTGTCTGTGTCTCTGTAACAGACTGCAGTGTCTGTAACAGACTGCAGTGTCTGTGTGTCAGTAACAGACTGCAGTGTCTGTGTGTCTGTAACAGCCTGCAGTGTCTGTGTGTCTGTAACAGCCTGCAGTGTCTGTGTGTCAGTAACAGCCTGCAGTGTCTGTCTGTAACAGCCTGCAGTGTCTGTGTGTCAGTAACAGCCTGCAGTGTCTGTCTGTAACAGCCTGCAGTGTCTGTAACAGACTGCAGTGTCTGTGTGTCTGTAACAGCCTGCAGTGTCTGTGTGTCAGTAACAGCCTGCAGTGTCTGTGTGTCAGTAACAGACTGCAGTGTCTGTGTGTCAGTAACAGACTGCAGTGTCTGTGTCTGTAACAGACTGCAGTGTCTGTGTGTCTGTAACAGCCTGCAGTGTCTGTGTGTCAGTAACAGCCTGCAGTGTCTGTGTGTCAGTAACAGCCTGCAGTGTCTGTGTGTCAGTAACAGCCTGCAGTGTCTGTGTGTCAGTAACAGCCTGCAGTGTCTGTGTGTCAGTAACAGCCTGCAGTGTCTGTGTGTCTGTAACAGCCTGCAGTGTCTGTGTGTCAGTAACAGCCTGCAGTGTCTGTGTGTCAGTAACAGACTGCAGTGTCTGTGTGTCTGTAACAGCCTGCAGTGTCTGTGTGTCAGTAACAGCCTACAGTGTCTGTGTGTCAGTAACAGCCTGCAGTGTCTGTGTGTCAGTAACAGCCTGCAGTGTCTGTGTGTCAGTAACAGACTGCAGTGTCTGTGTGTCAGTAACAGACTGCAGTGTCTGTGTGTCTGTAACAGCCTGCAGCGTTAGAAGAAAAGTGACGTCAAAGTTGGTGCATAAAAAAAATCCACGTAGAAGAGTGATGTTATCGTTGGTGTCAGTGAACGCTCCTTTCCTCACTCTTCTTTGTGGATTTTTACGGCACTGCTTTCTTGTTGTGAGGTTTCATGTTGTGTTGTGGAGTTTGTATTTGTGTGCACTTTCGTTTTGTGTTGCGTTGTGGCGTTTTCCATTCTGTGTCTCCGACCCTTCTTTTCACCTCTGTCCCATTTTACACACTTACTGTAAATAACTTTGTTTTCATTTTTTTACACCATTACTATGACCACCAAATAATCCTCTTTTTCTGGCGTTCATCACTCATCTCTTTCTCGTTCTGAAATTCCTTTTCCTCGTAACTACTGCCATGAATGACCATAGAATCTCCATTGGTCAGCAGCTCGTTTTGATGTAAAACCATTCATGGCATGTAAAGTGAATTCTCCTGCGCCAACTTCACAGACACACACACCCCTGTGCTAAACATTAACTTAATTTAATTAAAACTCTTATTCAGCTCGTACTTGTAGGTTATATCAGCATAAATACATAGTAAATGAAACAAATGCCTTGTCTAATCTAATGGGTTGTTCTTTGTTTTTTTAATTTTTTTTGTTGTTTGCTTTGTGCACCAACTACCAAGACAAATTCCTTGTACTGTCCTTAAAACTGTACATGGCCATTAAAAACATTTCTGATTCTGATTCTGTTGCAGACAAGGAGAGCTGAGGTAAAGGTAGCACTGCCTTGGGCCTCAGTGTTTTAAGTGGGAGCCCCCTGCCTCTGTCATCAAGGCATCAAAACCTGTGACAAACACCTACAACATGAGACATGTCCCCAGCTAAATGATGGAGAGTTGATTGAAATGAAATATTGACAAATAAATGTATTTTGTCAAAATTCTTGTTAGTTTTCATTTGTAATTTCTGGTTGATTAAAACTAGCATTAGGAGGCCACAGTGCAGGAAGAGCCACTGGCATGGAGGTGAGGACATCAGTCTTAAGGTATAAATCAACGATAAAACAGGCCAAAGCCATGTTAAAAAAGGACACATTCTTTTTTGCAGAGCGCATCAGGTCACTAAAGTCTCACTCTTGTCATTTTCTGAAACTTGGCAGCCCTGCTGTTGAGACATCACCTTAGGTACGTACAGCACCTTACCAACAGCATGACTTACACTGCCTCTCGGGCTCTTCTTCTTCCTGTCCTCCCTCACCTCTTTACCTTTATATTTCCCCCTCACGCCGGTGTCACATTCCCCCTTCCTTACGAGAGCTGGTGATGGTCAAATTCATGCAATATGCAATATAATTGATTATTTTTTCATCGAAAAAATCTTTTTGCAATATAATGGTTGCAAAAAGATTGCACTACATGACCATGTTACAGAGGTGGAGTCCTCCACGCCCCTCTGCGCTTGCCTTAGGACAGTTTCCCTCCCATTGCTATCAGGATAGCTGTGTTCATCGCCATGACAACTGTTGTGATGGTGGTGAATATTATTTTATGGAGACGGTATCTGTCCCCCGACCCATATTTCACAATGATTTTAACATAAAATCAAATAAAAGAGCTATCAATTATAAAAATCTGAAAAAAATTAAAATCTCAAATCTAGAAACACCAAAACATAAAACCATTAGATGTGCTCTATTAAATATTAGATCACTGAGATCCAAATCTCTACTAGTAAATGACCTTATCTCAGAAAATAACTTTGATTTATTCTGTTTAACTGAAACATGGCTGTATCAAGATGAATATGTTAGTTTAAATGAAGCCACTCCTCCCAGTCATTTAAATACTCATATGCCACGAGACATAGGCCGTGGAGGTGGTGTAGCAGCTATTTATCATTCCTCTCTCCTAATCTATCCTAAACCAAAGGCCAGTTACACTTCCTTTGAAAGCCTGGTTCTAAATTTATCTCATACCGAATCAAAAACCTGCCAGCCAGTCTTATTTGCGATAATTTACCGTCCTCCAGGCCCTTATTCTGAATTTCTATCAGAATTCTCTGAGTTTATATCAAACTTAGTCCTCAGTTCTGATAAAATACTGATAGTAGGAGATTTTAATATCCATGTGGACAAAGATAGTGATAGCCTGAGCTCAGCCTTTATGTCCCTAATAGACTCAGTTGGCTTTTTTCAAACTATTAATGAAGCTACTCATCGTTTAAATCATACTCTTGATCTTGTTCTAACATATGGCCTTGATATTAATGAACTAAAAGTCTACCCTGAAAATCCTCTGCTATCAGATCACTTTTTAATATCTTTTAACATTATCCTAGAGGATCTCGCACTGTGCAATAAAATAGTTACAAGTAGAAATCTGTCCAACAGTGCTGTGGCTAAATTTAAAGAGGCCATTCCTGCTGCCTTAAACTCAGTGCACCATCCAATAAATAACTATGATATTAATTATAACCCCTCTCAACTGGATCTGCTTGTCGATAGCTCTGCTAGTCTACTAAAATCCACCTTGGACTCAATTGCCCCATTGAGGGAAAAAACTATTAAACGTCAGAGGAAAGCTCCGTGGTTTAGCTCTGAAACTCACACACTCAAACAAACAACCCGTAAATTAGAGAGAATGTGGCGCTCCAATAAAACAGAGGAGTCACGAATACTTTGGCAAGAAAGCCATAGTAAATACATGACAGCCTTACGACATAGTCGATCTACATACTACTCCTCACTAATTGAAGAAAATAAAAATAATCCGAGGTACCTTTTCAGCACTGTAGCCAGGCTAACACAAAGTCAGAGCTCTATTGAGCCCATGATTCCTCTGGCCCTCAGCTGTGAGGACTTTATGACATTTTTTAACAATAAAATTCATAAGATTAGAGATAAAAATAGCCACTCCCTGCCTTCACCTGGGCCTGCTGTACCATTAAATGTAAATAGGCCTAACCTAAACTGTTTCACACATATAGGACTTCAGGAACTTAACTCTATTATTTCATCCTCCAAACCATCAACCTGCCTTTCAGATCCGATCCCAACTAAGCTGTTTAAAGAAGTTGTTCCCCTAGTCTGCCCATCTTTGTTGGAGACAATAAATATATCCCTATCAATAGGCTACGTGCCACAGTCCTTTAAAGTAGCTGTAATCAAACCCCTTCTCAAAAAACCTACTCTTGATTCCAGCACTTTAGCAAACTACAGGCCTATATCTAATCTTCCTTTTATTTCAAAGATTCTTGAGAAAGTTGTGGCAGCTCAGCTCTGTGAATTTCTTCAAAACAACAGCCTGTTCGAGGACTTCCAGTCAGGTTTTAGAGCTCAACACAGCACAGAGACTGCTTTAGTTAAAGTAACTAATGATCTACTCTGGGCTTCAGATGAAGGACGACTCTCAGTGCTGGTTTTATTAGATCTTAGTGCAGCTTTTGACACTATAGATCACTATATTCTACTAGAGAGATTAGAGAAATTACTTGGAATCACAGGGACTGCCCTAAACTGGTTTAAGTCCTACCTATCTGATAGGTACCAGTTTGTACACGTGAATAATAAGTCTTCTGTGTACACTAAAGTAAGCTACGGGGTTCCTCAGGGCTCTGTGCTAGGTCCAATCCTCTTCTGTATCTATATGATCCCCCTTGGTAATGTTATGAGAAAATACTCTGTTAACTTCCACTGCTATGCTGATGATACCCAACTGTATGTATCAATGAAGCCAGGTGAGACAAATCAGCTATCTAAACTTGGGGCCTGTCTAAAGGACATTAGGGCCTGGATGGACCAAAATTTTCTTCTTCTCAACTCAGACAAGACTGAGGTCATTGTACTGGGCCCACGACACCTTAGTGAAACCTATGCTAGCCTAACTGCCCTAGATGGCATTACTCTGGCACAAAGCACAACTGTTAGAAACCTTGGGGTTCTATTTGATCAGGACTTATCCTTCAACTCTCACATAAAACAAACTTCAAGAACTGCCTTCTTTCATCTCCGTAACATTGCTAAAATCAGATCTATCCTGTCTCAGGGCGACGCCGAAAAACTAGTCCATGCTTTTGTTACCTCTAGACTGGATTATTGTAATTCTCTTTTAGCAGGCTGCCCGAGCAAGTCGCTTAAGACACTTCAGCTGGTTCAAAATGCTGCAGCACGTGTACTGACTAAAACTAGGAGAAGAGATCACATTACTCCTGTATTAGCCTCTCTGCATTGGCTTCCCATAAAATATAGAATAGAATTCAAGATTCTTCTTCTCACTTATAAAGCCCTAAATGGACAGGCACCAGTCTATCTCAAGGAGCTTGTAGTGCCATACAATCCCCCCAGAACACTACGCTCTCAAAATGCTGGACTACTCGTTGTTCCATTCATCTCTAAAAGTAGTATAGGAGGAAGAGCTTTCAGTTATCAGGCCCCACTTCTCTGGAACCATCTACCAACCACGGTTCGGGGGGCAGACACCCTCTCTACCTTTAAGGTTAGGCTCAAAACATTCCTCTTTGATAAAGCTTTTAGTTAGGAACCAGCTCATAGCTCATAATTAAGATGCAATAGGCATAGACTGCCGGGGGGGGGGGTCTGGCATGCTCGGTTGGAGAGAGGTTGGAGAGGGCGTTAAGAGAGAGGTCATTTAGGTTAAAGAGGGACCGGAGAGGGTCCCATTCCTCTTTCAAACACTCCCTCTATGTCTGCTTCTTCCCTTGTGTGTTTGCTCCTGTACTCCTTCTGGCTTTTGTCTTGCAGGTCCGTGGGATCCTCAGTGTGGAGTTACAGAGACTCAGCGGCTCTGTCTCCACCCTTTTCTCTGGAATTCATGTTGGGTGTGGGATACATATGTATGTGTATATACGTATATATGCATATGTGTGTATCCATAAAATGAAGAGTCCATCCTTAAGACTGCTCTACTGTAAAGTGCCTTGAGATACCATTGGTTATGATTTGGCGCTATACAAATAAAGATTGATTGATTGATTGATTGACTACAGACAACAAATGCAATGGAAAACATGCACTTCAAACTAAAGCAAATAAAACGCTATATAAAACCCAATGAATTATTATTAAAGCACTCCTATGGACTCCAGTGAGTGGGCATTTAAAAACAACAGGCATTCAAGTCTCTAATTATGTTCTTTTGGCAATGAAGCTGCATTTTATTCTATTCTTCATCATGTGGAGCTAATTCAATTGCAGTCTGTAATTTTGCAGCCGCCTACGGCATTCCTTTGCAGCAGTTAGGTTGAATGACGAGTGATTCAATAAAGCAGAATGACTCATAGAATAGATAACATTGTAATTAGTCGAAATTAAGGTTTTGTGCTTGTATAAGTGTTTTTATTTATTTATTTATCAGTGACCCTAGTAAACCTTTTAAACCTAGGTCATACTAAATATAAGGACAAAAAGACTATAATTTAAGCAAAGACTGACGGTGGCTCATTTTGAACAACAATAAGGAAATGGGCATGAAGATATGTAAGCAGTCATTTGGTGAACAGAGCAGCTCCTGTAAGGTTTATTTGTTATTCAGGTGGGGAAAGGATGATAAAAAGGTCTGTGAAGACATTTCTCTCCAGATTCCCAAGGTTGAGCCTAATGACGAGATTCAATCAGCTGCTAGTGGAGAGCTGAGACATTTATAACCAATGAGATTGTGTGAATGTGGCTGCATCCTTACACTTAATGAAATCATATACTGATAAAAATAATATATGGTAGTAAAGAGCTATATAAACTGTTCAAAGCAGCATAGTCGCGCTGTTCCTGTACAACTTTACTTTTAAATTGAATGAGGTCAGCCAAACACTTGACCGCTGCTGCTTCTCTGTAGGTTCGACTCTTGTCCACCTCATCCTCTCATGGTGGGCTCCTGAGGAGCAGAACATAATCCATCTTTGATTTTTAACAGCTCCTCAGCTCTGATCACAAAAAGGCTTTCAGCAGTATGTAAGTGTTACAAAGGCTGTGTATCTGTGATGGCTGGCTAATGCGGAAATTAAAAAGATTTTCTTAGCTCTTCGAATACCAAACAGTTCTGCTGGGTTAAGTCAGTCAATGCTTTGACACTAATAATGCAAAGGTCTGCTTTATTTGATTAGAAAATCATAACTTCACGGTTAAGGACGTGATATTAACCACTTCCGTCTCTAGAAATCACCATGAATCTCCTCATTGCCATCAATTGGGATGCATCAAATGTTTCCGTTTACCAAAAGGTAAACTGTCTAAAACACTTCTGCAACTTTCCATAGAGGTAAGCTACAGTATGAGACCTGGGATGTAGTAGCAAGTTTAAAACAAGAAAAAGAACAGAGCGTATTGATGGGTGAGTGCCACTTAGTGTGGCAGCAGACCTCTGAGAGTTCCTGGAAAAGTCTGGAACGGAGTCTGAGCTTATCATCATACAATGGCCACGTTTACATGTGAGCTTTAATTACTTTTTTAAAACAGAATAAAAGTGAATTCCTCTTTAACCTGACCTTGTAAGCACTTAATTCCTAATGCTAATCAAATTCTGAATTAAACTGAAATTCGAATTAAGTGGCTGGTTTATTCCGATTTTAATTCCGAAGTAAATAATTCCTCTTTTTTGTTAACTGTTAACAACACTTAATTCCGCTTTGATAATTCCGGTCATTCCGCGCATGCGCGACATGCGGCGATGAAGCGCTGGTGACAACATAATCCAAAATGGCCACCTATTTATTAAGAGCCTTGAAAGACATGGATATAATTAAAAGAGTGGATGGACGGAGGCATAAACATGCAGACATTAACATGGACACATGAAATTATTACACACACACACATTGGCAAACGGAACAGGCTTCATCGGACAGGTGATACTATGACCCGGACACGGAGTAAATGCGTCCCCATACTGCATTCACAGGCTGTAATATCACCAAATTTATCATTGTTCCGGTTGTTAGAGCTACTATCTTTACCAGGTTACAAATATTTATTCCAAGTTTTACTCGGCTTTATTTACTAGAAGAGTTTAGATCGGGCCAAAAAAATCCAGCCCGACCCGACCCGAGCCCGACCCATTACCTTAAATTGTAGGCCCGAGCCCGTAGCAAACCTGACGTAAATTATTATTTTATTGAACGTATTGCAGCCGGTAGATTGGTAGCGCGGCGCCTCGCTCAATGAGGGGGGAGAGAGGGGGCGCGCACTCAGTCACCGCAGCCCAGAAGGTTTTGTAATGACATGACTTCTTTAATAGAGGTCGTAGTAACACGCCAAAAATAAACAATCAAACACACAAAGAGCCGTCTTACACCGTCATACACTCACACTGCTGTGGGAACACAGTTGTTCACTAGTCTTTTCCCCGTGTACACTTGCCCTTTCCCCAACCTCCCAGCCAATCAACACTCAGAACACGTGTAAACAAAGACACGTCGGCCATGGGAAATCTTAACATCAGTTAACTACTGAATACACACAAGTGGAACATAACCAGAACATAGAACCCAGTCCGTTACAGCATTGCAGACCAGAACGGGCAGCCCGTGCGTGGAGCGCAGACCTGACTGAAGCACACAATCAGATTTGTTCCCTGTGCCCCAGCAGCAAGTGAGGAATGAGCAAAATCAGCAAATAATATTCAGTGAATGTGAACGCTGAACAACAAAACGCAACACAACGCCGTCAATATCCCATCCCACTACTAGCAGAAATCACTTTAGAAATGATACCACAAAAATATGGAAGTGTTTTGTGTTCATTAAAAAATAATATTAACACTAGAAGTCCCAGGGATTTCTATATCCCCCCAGAAGTCCCAGAGCAGGGTCAAATGAACTCTAGGACCAAACTGACGACTCTGATGGCTACAATTTGCATCTATTCATTTGTAAATGAATCACCTGAGAAATCAGCAGGGGCGAGAGCCTGACTCTAACAATGGAAGTCTGGAATGTTAGGGGGAAGTGCCCTGGAAGCTAAAGTCACAATGCCCCGTTTATTAACTCGTTCTGCTTGATGCTGGGGGAGAACAAACACAGACTACAAACATTGAAAGAAACAGAGTCACCTCTTCCAACACACCTGATTCAAATGATTATCAGGCTTCTGCAGAGCTGGATGATCATTTGAATAAGGTGTGCTGATTAGTGGCCCTCGAGGACCGGAATTGGACACCACTGGAATACCATGTTGTCATGCAGCCTTTTGTGCTGTGGGGAATAAATAGCTGGCTGCTTCCACCTGCTGACACTCCACACTTATTCTACTCAAAATGCAGAGAAGGTTTACCACTCAAGAAGCGTTGGAATTGATCCTGAACAATGCAAACCCTTGTGACTCAGATGGGGAGGACATAAACCTTCAGCCAAATTCGGATTCGGACTCTGAGCTGTCTTCAGGTTAGATTTCCCAAACATCCTATTTTCATTTCCTGACTTTATTTTTATTTAAAACCGAAGAAAAGAATAATTTGAATTTGTTCACATTGCAGATGACGCGACTGCTCCTCATCTGGAAAAGAGAGCTCGGTTGGAGAGTGAGCCCACAGAGACGGCGAAAGAGGGCACAGTGTGGCATGAAGAACATGTGGGTACAATTCTCCGTTTCACTCCAATGGAACCGTACGCTGCAGATGGAGAGCCAACAGCAAAGGCCAGAAGAAGAATCAGGAGTCGCCTTCAGAGCTTCCTCTGTTTCATTACTGTTGGCATGCTCCGTCCCATTCAAGAATGGACTATTCAGCATGCACGGCAAACGGAGCAGACGGACTGGTTCATGATCCTCCATGAACTAATGGCATTTATTTCTGTTATTATTTTGAGGGGGGTGACCAAGGTTCCATCTCTGCGTGACAGCTGGTCAGCATGCCTGGGAAACCCACTTATCACTGGAATTATGTCACGAAACCGTTTCCAAGACATCATGCGTCACCTACGATTTGATGACATGTTTACGCGCAGTGAGCGAGTGCAGACAGATAAGTTTGCTGCAATTTCGGATGTGTGGGGATCGTTTGTTACCAACTGCATCACATGCTACAACCCTGGTCGACACATCACAATTGATGAACAGCTTTTCCCATCGAAGACTCGCTGCTGTTTCCTGCAGTACATTGCAACAAAACCCGACAAATTTGGCATAAAGTTTTGGGTGGCTTGTGATTTGAAAACAAAGTACATCTGCAATGTCCTCCCATATCTTGGAAAGGACCCCAGTCGTCCCAGTGAGGAGAGACTTTCTGAGAGTGTGGTGATGAAGCTGATGGAACCATTTATGGACAAAGGCAGGACGGTCACCACGGACAATTTCTTTACATCACTGACACTTGCACGACGACTGCTCAGCCGGAAAACCACCATCCTCGGGACAGTCAACAAGATTCGCCGGGAAATTCCTCAGTCAACTAGAAAGATGGACCGCAAGGAATTCACCACTCAGGTATGTTGTTGGTCTTTTTTATTCCATCAACACCTCTGAGTGTGTCATTGTGTTTAAAACCGCTATAATAACAACAATTTCTTCTTTTTTAGGTGTTTTCCACCACTGGTGCCACGCTGACGGTGTATGCGCCCAAACGAAAAAAGACCGTCTACATTCTCAGCAGCATGCACAGCGTGGTTGAGACTGAGGAAACCATCAAAAGGAAGCCAAACACCATCACCCAATACAACACCACAAAGTGCGGAGTGGATGTGATGGACCAGATGGTGCGGGAGTACAGTGTGCGCACAGGAACACGGCGATGGCCAGTCGCCGTGTTCTACAACATGATCGACATGGCGGCACTCAATGCACATCTGCTTTATCAAGCATGCACCGGGGTGCAGGAGAGACGGGTGGACTTCCTGGTTCAGCTAGCAAGAGAGTTGGCTAACTCTCATGTGAGTGAAAAGAAGGCACTCAAAGAGCAACTGCGCCAACAACAACCGCCTACACCTGGCCCTGGGAAAAGGGCTAAGTGTCAGATCAACCATTGCTGCAAGAGCAATCGCGCAACTGTGCGATGTGTTCATTGCCACAAATACACATGTGGCAAATGTAGGAGAGAGATACCGTGGCAGTGCCAAGTATGTCACGAGTCTCAATAAGAGGATGAAGGAGATTCTTCTAAATATGTGCACAGTTGCTTTGTTATTATCGTTATTTTTATTTATTTTGTTTGTTTTTTTTTTTTTACACAAATAAAAACCATTGAAAACAAATCACAGTTGTTCTTTTGCACATTTCTCACACCACACTGTCATTAAAAATAAATAATTTTTGTGTTCTCTTTGGGTCAAATGACACCTCTCTGGGTTTTATAGGTAAAAAGTTCATTTGACACCTCTGTGGGACTTCTAGTGTTAATGTAATAATATCTGTGCCTGGTTCGACAGCTGAGAGGGAAAATGAGGCCAAGAATCTAAACTCTATTTACTAGTGATAAGGTCTCCTTTCCACTCCGCAGACCAAAGTGTGCTACTGTCGAGCTGTTGCTTCAAAACTACCATTCAAAATAAAAGTGAAAACAGTTATTGTGTGGTCTCGTGTTATAGCCAACAATAAAAGGTTTGTTGTATGTTTTTCCAGATAGATTAATGTGATCCGTCATGTCCAATCAGAGCCCTCCCAACCCCCAGACCTGCGGAATTGAATAAAGCCGAATAAACCGGTTTTCCATGTAAATCTCAATTCAGGAATTACTATAACATCATGTAACTGTGGCCACTGTGTATCTCTTCCAAGCTCTGCAAAACAGAGACAATCAACTTTTTGGGTTTTTTTTTTTACTTGATGATGGCCTATGGCTTATTGCCTCTCGATCATTGGTGTCAACATGGGTTTTGTTCAGGCTGATTAATGAGCCAGCTGGATCTTAAGTGGGCTGGACCAGAAAAATCCATTATCCAAAAAAGAGCATATTTTTAGCTTATTTTGCCCCAATTCAGCACTTCTTTGTGTACAAAAATGGATTTAGCGCACTTAAAATATCCTAAATGTTAAATAATATGTCAAAGTTCCTTTAACTTGAAATGCAGTTTTTTGTGTAATTTGTAGTATTTCTGTGGGTTTATTCGCATATTTGACGCATTGGCCTTGAGTTCGACTCACTCTTGTTGCACTTTTGCCGATTAGTGTAACTATTGAAGGTGTGGACAGTCACAGAAGGTGTGTTCTCCCTGTCCGGTACTTTTTCCATCATTCAGCTGGATCAAACTTGTTCATTTAGGGCCCTATTCTCCGGTCTGGACTTAAGCGCTTTTTTACGCACCTGCAGTTATGCGCCTCTCTCCTGCGCCTGCCCATATTCTCCGGTCCAGGTTCCTGATACGCCCACCGCAAGTAAATCAATCAACAGCGCTGAGGGATATTTAGGGACATTATTTACACATTACACTTAGCTTCACATAAAGCAAGTTACGGAACTCTGTGGCGCACTCGTCCCATACACAGTGATCACTGACACAGCTTACGTGAGTGGGGGGCCCAATGGAAAATGAGAGACAAAGGAGATAAACCCAGGGGGAAAAGCCAAAGCTCGCTCCTCTGGATCCCACATGGTAAAGGAGCTTGGAGCCGGCGCCACATATATCTCACTCACTCATAAACCTTATCTGTAATAAATGGTGTTAACTCTATTCATTGACTTAATCTTCACTATAAGTGTATGGTTATAAATGTGTGTCCTTCTCCAGCATTAAAGAACCAGGTGGGTTTCAGCTCCGGACGACTGTGTACTGTAGCTCCTCCAGTGACTGGACCGGAGCACATCAGCTCTGGTTGGCTGTGTAGATCCTCTAGGGACCGGATCAGAACACATGTAAAGATTAAAACCCAACAATTGGTGTCTGTGACCCGGATTCATCGGTGGAGACATCATTACACTGATTATAGCAATGAACGCAGAAGCCGCCCAGCCTGACCAGATTCTGAGCTCACAAACATAGGTAAGCAGAATGCCGTTTTACTAAATTTCTGCATTATCTGCTCAAGGTTGGATGACACAGTTGGGTCAACTATATTAATTTTATAATTTGGGTGGAGATAACGGACATTTTAAAAGACGTAGAGGGAGTGGGGGACTATTAACTAGTAGAATTCTAAATGTAAAACTGAAAAGGGTTCAAGTCCCAGAACCAAATTGACAGCCTGGTTCTAAATGCGTATCCACTGTTGCCTTTTTTACTCTCTGTGTGTGTGTGTGTGTGTGCCTGTGTGTACGAGCTCCTGTCTGTATATACCGGTGTGTGTGTGACTACGTATATTGTGTGTTTTTGTGTGCTAACTGTGGATCCGGTGTGAGTGTGGCACAACATGGCGGACGCAAACAAACTAGCAGATGAAAACATGGTAGCCCATGTGCGAGTGCCCCTAGAGGTAGAACAGCAGCAGTAATCTTCAGATTGACTGCAGTGAGAACAAACAGGGCTTCTTCAAATAATGCAAAAGACATAATTAAAGACATGAATGATTGGGTGAAGGAGGCACAAAATGAAGGAATTAGTGGGAATATATAAACAAAATTTCCATGTAAATTAGAGTCATGTGCTTCCCTAAAACACCTGGAAAGAAAGATTGGAGTGTTAAAAAAAATAATTAAATCCACATAAAACCCACTAAAATTATCAGGATAAAAAAGGAAATAAAAAGGAAAATTTAATGAAATTTACATATAAAGTTAATAACGACTGCTATGGTGACCAACAGCCACAGGAAGCGGAGGCCAAAAATGATTCCACTGGTGGCGTGATGGCCACACCCACCCCAGTGGAATTCAATGACAAGAACCCCTCCAGGAATGCTGCTATTGCAGGACCCGATATCCCAGCGCCCCTCCTCCGTATTGCCCTGGGGGACCATGTGCAGAGGTAAAAAACATGTTAGAACAAATGAAACAGCCCACTCCTGACATGATACAGGCTCCAATTATGGAAGTGTCTGGCGACCTGAATAGCTCAGATGTTAGGCCAAAGTGTTAACAAAATTGGAAACCCTCAAGAATGAGTGGCAGGAACAGACGGAAACCATGAAAGAGAAACTGTAAAAAATGAAAGATGATAAACAGCGGAAGTTGGTGGAAAATGATGACAAGTGCATGACTTACAAAAGGAAACAGAAAATGACGGAAGAAGCATTAACAAATGGCCAGAGAAGCAGAGACAGCTACTGAGAAGGTTTGAAGACCGACCAAGATGGCATGATGCTACTAGGGGGATCATTTCCATTAAGAATGAAGAGACGAGGTAACGAGGACTACTGGCAATATGATCCGATGAGTTTAAACAATGCTGAACAAATAAAGGCTAAACTAGAGAGTATCTCCGCGGGGGGTGCTACCTGGATCAATGCATTAATCCCGTTAATGGTTGGTAAGGTCCCCGCTCTGGGTGATTTTCACATTTGCTTGTCCATTGCACGACCCCATCTGACCTCATGGAGGTGAAAACCAAGGCAGGGATGACACCAGTTAAAGACCAGCAGTGGCATTTTGTGAGGGCCAAATGGCCCACAAAGATAAAAGGAACAGAACTAATGAACTGCAAGCCCAATACTGATGAAACAGGAGAGGTATACACACAGATGCAGAGAAAAGTGGATCACACAGCTGGGCCCCCTAAGTGAGACTACCGAAACAGACCATTTTCAGAATCAGAATCAGAATCAAAATCAGAAATGCTTTATTGGCCAAGTACAGTTTTTAAGACAGTACAAGGAATTTGACTTGGTAGTCGGTGCACACAAAAAATTCCACCACAGTTTTTTCTGACTTTTTCGCATTCCGTCCTTATGGGTTACTATAGCGTGATGTGAGCCAGCCCCCTCTTTGTTTACATTTGTTTACCCTTTGAGTAGGCTATACTGTATGTGTGTTACAGGCATGTTTATTTGTTCATTTGCACTATGCTGAGATGCAAAGGGAAGAGTATATTATTTTTTTAACTGCAATGTTATATGTTATAAAATATGTAGTTATCTGATTTCTTAATCACAAAATTTAAGCTATTGTGAAGTTGCTGTTGCACTTTTGCTTAAACCTGGATTAAAGTCTCATTTACTCTTTATTTTGGGATTGTTCTATACATTTTAACTCTTGAGGACAATCACAGCAATAAAGTTGCACTTTTGACAATATAACTAATGTCTGCAGTCATTTTTAAGTGCATTGAAAAAAAAAATGTAATCGAAACTCGAATGTTTCTCAAAAAAGCTAAGATTTTTTTTAGGAAAAATTGCCCAGCCCTAACGCCAGGTGCATGATCTAAGAAAAATTAATACAGGGCTAGCTTCTACCAACTTTGACACTCGAAATCCTTACACTATGTTGGCAAACATAGAAAACACATACACTTGTTTCACTGCCATGGATCTGTCCAACGCATTCTTCTGTGTGCCCATTGACACACCAAGTAAGCCGATGTTCGCTTTTACCTTTGACAACCAACAATACACTTACACTAGACTGCCACAGGGACTTAATGATAGCCCCTCCTTGTTTAACATGGTGATGAGAACATTACTTGCAGATTTCACAAATCCTCTCCTTGAAGAAGTGTCTATTTTACAGTATGTGGATGACATTTTGATTGCCACCCCTCAGAGGAGGTGAGGTTGGGGGGACACGGGAGATCCGTACTCTCCAGAGCCGATCATGCAACTTCTCCTCTGGTGTTCTTTCCCGGAGACCTCACGCTCAATATAGGTGGAACAGCACAGAAACAATAGGTCTTTTTGGTGTTAAAGAGCTGTGCTTTATGAACTAACTGCTCTGTAAACATAAACCTTGCTACCTGTCCTGGTAAAGTTTTTTCTGATTCTGATAGAATTAGGTTGTTGTTAAATGCTCATTTACTAGGTAATGAGTATTTTACCGTGAGTTACCGGTAATCGAATATATGTATAATATAATAGCAAGTATGTGACAAACAAACCTCTTGTATACTTGACTGTCAGGCTAACGGCGTTATTGTTGCTATTTGAAACTTCCTAGAACTCTTCCGTTGTTGCAACTCTCTCTCCAAACGGCTCTGTGTGTGTTCAGCATGTACATCCAATATCAGCGTTTATGAGAAATGTGCATGTTTCGCTGTTTGCTTTCAGCACAGCTGCTGCCATTGTCCGCCAATAACTTCCAGGTCCCGTCGTAACTTCAGGGTCCATTCCATCCGGTCTAACAGCAAGCGGTCAAACTAACATGAAAATAAACGTTTTGAAATCACCAAATAAGTCCAAAATAACGGATGGACACACTCGGTGTGTGTAAGCTTGTAAAAAAAGTTTTAGGTCGAACAGACACTGCATCAGGGAAATATTTGCTCCACATACACAAACACACAGACAGACAGACATTAGATAGATTATTACTATTTATTGGCCACCACCACATGAACCACCGAAGCAACCATCCCATCATCTCTAGATGGAGATTAGTCACAAAGTCACATAACAAGACACCTTCTTTCTCTCTTTTTGGCCAGACATCTGCGATCGTCTGCTGTGAAAACATAAAGCTAGGAGGAAACAAACACATTTATTTGTCAATATTCCATTGGAAGCAAACCGTCTTCCACCATCCTCAGCCTGCCTGCCACTTGACATTTTAGGGTGTGTGAAATAAACATCTACTGTTGTTTAACTTCTGGTTTTGAATGTCATTTCCAATAAGGCTGCAAGAACATGGTCAGATGATGTACTGTAATTTCCGGTCTATAACCCTCTACTTTTTTTTGAACCCTCCGGCTTAAATAATGACGGGGCAAATTTGTAGATTTTCAAGCTCCATGCCTCCAAAAAATTGCGCTCCGTCACATTAAGACCAATGAAGCTGTTTACAATAAATCGTTTGTGCTCCCATTAAATCATTCTGATCAGTCATTTTGTCAATGCACACACCCTCAACAGAAAGAGAGAGACAGTGCTGCGGCAGCCTGTATATAGTAAAAGTCAGTTAGTAATAAAAGGAAACAAAGAGCATAAAGTTGTTAAATCACCACATTAGTCTTGTTCAGGAGCTATTGGTGCTCTGGACTCTGATGCTGTGTTCACACCGGACGCGTCACGAAATGTTTGCACGACCAGATTACATACAAAGTCAATGGGATAGGCGTGGTTTGAGCTGCATGGCAAAAGCGTTGGCCGTGACATGTGCACTCCCGATTTTCCGTGACATTCGTCATTTGCCTGAGTTGAAAACACTGACCTCCAACTAATGTTTCGGGTGACACACAGGCGGAAAGCCAGTCCTTGTTGACAAAGACGTCAGGCCGTCACCGTTCTTTTTTTACCCATTTCAGCATGAAGGAGAAAATATCGTGGCAATGTGTGACCACCTCGAGCTATACGACACAACCTGTTTTTTTTACCGGGACCGGACCAGGAAGGATTTGGCACAGCTCGTGAAGAAAACTGTGAAACTCACCGAGTTGGATGCGGCGCTGAGTCCGGACTCGCTGTGATCGCTCTGCGGTAGTGCTTGGTAAGAAGAATAGCACGTATCACGTTCCTGCAAATTCAGTCAAATGACTCGGTTCCACCGAAAAAAACGAATGAAATTGTGTAATGTAAAATAGTAATCTATTTTGACTTGAATATATCACACGACTATGTTCCCATAATACTGGAAATTACCGGGAAAAAAAGGGCTCAGAGCCTCTTATCATATTTATTCATACCAAACTGCATTCCGATCTAACAAGAACGAACAAAGGGGTAGAAATTTGAAAAATGGGCAGGCCCCCTGGCATCCCCGTGACACGTACAGGGTGATGGGTCCTGTTTAAATATTGGTATGTGCCAATGATTCGGTACCAATAACCGTCGTAATATTTGACTCACAAAAAAATGAGAAATCAATTTTGGCTGAGTTGTTTGAAGGGGGGACCCTCATCAGCCAATACAATGCGGCCTATGTTACAATGCGGCCTTTTTGTGTATTTTTCTCAGAAAATTGCTAAATTATTGGAGTGCAGCCAATATAGCCAATAATATATTTAATTTAAAAGGCCCAAACCACAATGAGAAAGTCTGTTATCACAATTAAAAGTGTTAGAATTAGTTTATTCTATTGTGGGTCTCCATTCACCGTTATGTTCACTTATCCTGGTGATGGATTAATGGCTGGATGAATGGATGGCTGGATGGATGGATGAATGGATGAATGGATGGTTTGGATGCACAGCTGGATTGCTGATCATTGAATGGATGACGGATGGACAGGAAGACAGATAGATGCTTCAATGGATGGATGGATGATAAATGGTTGGATGTGTGGGTGGATAGATTGATTATTTGATGGATGGAGATATGGATTAATGGATGGATAGAATGAATAATTGATGGATTAATTGGTGGAAATAGACATCTCTGCTTAGCTACAATATAAGGAGTTTGCATGTAAATGACTTTCAGTGTGTGTGTGTGTGTGTGTGTGTGTGTGTGTGTGTGTGTGTGTGTGTGTGTGTGTGTGTGTGTGTGTGTGTGTTTTAAAGGCTAAAAAAAGAAATAGGGTGACTGTGGTGGTCGTTCTGTGAAAAGGTCATTGTGTTTATTACACAGAGCCAGAGCAACTCTGGGTCTGTGTCTGACAGAGTGACACACAACAAACATCATTCATTACATGTGAAAAACTCACTCTATACGACACATTCACTGGATCACTATGACTATCAGTGTTACTCATTCCTGTCAAACTAAATCCCCTTCATAACATGATTGATGATAAAATCTTGCAGCGTAATAACTACTATGGATGCTCTGGGGGTCACTGACAACACAAACTGAAAGGATGCAGGGCTCACGAGTTTCAGAGCTTTTTTCACTCAAATGTTTTATTATTGTCATTTTAGGATCAATAATATTCAACAGTATGCTATATTTCAAGTCTGTCCAGTGTCCACGTATAATCAGTTTATCTGGTTTACTCCCACTTCATGGGATGAACAAAGACACCCCCTGCAGGTTCCTCCTCCTGTGGATAAATCAATATGTTTAACAGTAAATGTTTATTGATTATCTTAATTTTGCATCTTGTTTTTGGATGCCTGAAATCTGTGCCATGTTGGTGACAGCAGAGGGAGGAGAGGGGGCTCATTCTCTATATTTACGGCTCCATACATGTATGTAAGCAAATCTTTTAGTAAGCTTTTTTCACTTTGTCTGCACATGCTGCCAATGGTCAATGCTACAAGAAGTGCAATCATTTTGGGCCTATACTACGAACCCAGAATGGATTAATCTCCATTAGCTGGCTTGAACTAACCAAACATTCCTTGTCAGACAGGAGCTGTACTACGAACGTCAATCAAAACACACTAATTTCAGCCTCGGTACGTGCACGTGCCCATTGAAGGGCTGGAGATTGCAGCGTCTGACCGCTCCATGGAGAACCTGGCAGCGCGTGCTTCTTTACAATGAATGGAGGAACACATTATCAACTTAAATAAATATAATGAATATAAAATAATGATGACAGCAAAGAGCAACTCTGTTAGTGCAGCGCGCAGCAGGAGGCGGAGCTTTCATACTGGCTCAGATCTGATCCACTTCACAACTTGGTCCAGGTTGCTTAAGTTTAAAAAGATGAATAATTAAAATCCACAATTCAGACCAAAGATAACACTGTTGTTACAGAAAAGGCAGGAAGCTGCTGACAGTGTTAATGTGTAAAAGCTCTCTGATCAGTTTCCCTTTATTACAGCACATACGTTTTTTCGATTCAAGACCTATTTATCACACACACTGGGATGACAGTACATTGTTTAACTGTATGTTCGTGCTAACGGTGTCAGCCTCAGCGTTGAATGAATGAATGAATGAATGAATGAATTCACCCGTTCGTGCATACGATTGAGACACAGGCTTCATTAGCTGACTGTAGATCAGTTCATCAGATATAAATCTATATCCTTCCTAAAGGATGTCATCGGTAAATGAAAGGATCACATTTATCATCATTAATAATTTTCTTTCCTAAACGCAGCTGTCAGATCTGCACCACACAGGATCATCTATCAATGTGCAGGTCATTTTCTAAGATATCTGATTGGTCAGGAGGTGGGGCTTTAGTAGTCGCTAAGATTCTAGCCAGAGCAAAACCAGCTGCTGACCAGGTTAGCCATTCAGCATTAATTGCCATAGTGATTAAGCTCCAGTGAGCTTCGTAGTCCAGCACACACTGATTAAATTCCTGAAGTTAGCGTGATAAGAGGTAATCTAGATTCGTAGTATAAGCCCTTTAAGACAGCAATGCATGTTTTGTTATTGCATTTAAATAAATGAATTTATTTTATTGCATAAATGTGACCATCACCAGCCCTCCCTAAGGAAGGGTAAGAAATGCTTTATTAAAGCAGTGTTACACCTAGGTGAGGGGGAAGGGAACAGGGAAGAGGGAGTCAGGGTAGGACATGGAAGGGGTGAGGAAGAGTTGACTGTTTTAAAATGAGAGTGAGATGTAATGTTATAGTTGTGCATATTGGGCTTTATTCTCCTCAGCGTGTAAGTCAAACAAGCTGTGCAGCGGCGCTGTTTTTGGCTGCGCGCTATTATCTCCCTGTACTTAAGTCAGTCACTGCGCGCCTCCATCGCAGTTACGCACTCTGGGTGGAGCAGCCCTGAAATGTGGGCGTTCCCATTCAAATCTGGCTTCATGTGTATTCTTACGTCTGCTTAAGTTTTTTTCCTCTTACGTGCTTCCAAACCTGAAATAAGTGCAATGCCCTGGGAAGGTGAAACGTTATATTGCACAAGAAGTTTGGACTTAGTTACAATTGAAACCACACTCACTCATAATATTGCAGAAGAGACTCCCGGAAAGATCTATCCAAGCTGACACTGTCACACTGTCACAGGGGTGGGAGGAGTCACACAAGCACGGCAAAACGTTGGTCATCAGCATTTCTAATATGTTCAAATTTACCAGTTCTAAACAGGACAAAATTTGTTACATCTCATTATATTTTATCTGTAACACCGACTCCTTGTCCTGGAAGCGTGTGAAAGCTGCGTTGCGGAGCTTATCAGCTGTGTGTGTGCCACGGTCAGACTGATTAAACTATTTTAACACTGTGTATAATGTAAAGACACAGTTTGATCACGCGACAAGTGTAAATAACAAGTGAAACATTGATGACAGATGACGATGACGACGACGATGATGATGATGATGATGCCTTGCTTTGTGGGAAGCCTCCACACAGGCGCAAGGGGGACTTGCCCGGGCAGCTTGCTGCCATGGGGTGACAAATGACCAGGAGGCAGGGGGCAATGTGGGGTCAAACCGTGAGGGGAGATGCCAAACAACCCCCCGCCCACAACAGAAGGGGAAGGAGCCAGCCGTCCCGGACCCCTCTTTAAAAACCATTCAAGGCAAGGGCCCCTCAGGGGTCCACAGTGGTGCGACTCTGGTGGTAAACTTTGCACCAGAGGAGCTGCATGGTGTGGGATCCTGGGGGGGTTGCTGGATCCAATCAAAGAAGTGCTGGTCAAAATCTGGGAGGTGCCGGACCTTGCTCCGGCAGGATCTGCCATAAATTGAGATCTGGGTCATGGCTTCTGCAGTGTTAAATTCATGGATTGTCAAACCCAGCAGATGACGATTATAGTTGTATCAGAGTCAGTTACTTATCAGTGTGTGCATCTGCTCCTGTCTTTGATCATTGACTGTGTTTTTGTTAGGTGAGCACTCCTGTTCACATACTCCTGTGTGCAATATACCATGCACTACATTTGTGCCACATGTTAATTGGTTAAATGATTAAAAGTTAATTGTACACAGGTGTGGTGAGACTTCCATTTAAGATCAATTACAGATATCTATACTTCAATTTTGACATGTTATAATTCCAAGTCCACATATCCATGATGCAGTAGCAGCTGCCCAATAGAGGGCGCTAGGGCACCGCCCCACCACTTACCATGTCTGTCTTACCATGTCTGTTTAAGTGAGACATAAAAATAATAAAAAATAATAATTAATTAAAAATACTACACAACAAATGCATATCTGTAGTTAGATAATCAGAATAAATATTACATAAATAAAAATGATGTGTGAAGTTGTTTCGTTCATCTGTGTCTAATTGGCGATGAAGTGTTTCATGTTTAGGGCGCAAAAATCTTTACCATCCACTCTTGTTCAAAGTTCTGCATTCACAGTAACGCCTCTTCAATACGAGTCAATGGAATGTCTCTGGGCGCAGTTTACCTGCAACACCCTAATCCGCCATGGGAGGGGCTGACGTAAAGTGGCTTTGACAGGTGAAGCCGTGGGACGTTAAGGAGAAGCAAAATGAAGAAAGAAAATAAATAGTAGCAATATAAATATGGGGTTTTATAATGTTTATTTCTTTAGTTCAAAAATGATAATACTACTAAATATTACCAGCAATTCAAAAAATGACAATAAAAACACCAAATAAGAGAAAAATATACTGAATAATAAAAAGAACAGACAACCAACAACAAAATCTGCAAAATGACACCAAAAACACACACTAAGAGATTAAAATACTTACAATTACCAGCAACACACAAAACAACAACAAAACATTCAAAATGAATGTTATTATGTTATGACATAAGAAACAGACTGAGATGGAATAGTTTAAATAATACCAACCACACACAAAAACAAAATACATAAAATGAAACCAGAAACACACACATTGACACAGAAAACCCACAAAATGATGATAGAAATGATGTTGATTAGAACATTATCTGAAAAAACAAGGATCATTCTCCTGGTCCCACATCAGGAGGGAGATGACCATAAATGATAAAAACTATAGAAATAAATCTATTCATGAGGCACTAAATACTGTTTCTTTCCACTTATTTACAAAACTAGTACAGTACCCGTCAGAAGTATGCATTCATGTGGGAGCAAAAGCGGTATATTTGCGGGTGCATTTTTCCTGGTTTAATTCTATGGGACATGTGCACGACTTCATTATCACTTTTGTATTTTTTTGTTTGGTGTATTTTCCTGTAACGTATGTTTTTTGGAGTCATGTGTATTTGTGTATCTTTCGGTTGTCTTTTTGTGCATAAATGTTTGCTGTTTTTTTTTATTTAAATTTTTTTTGTAATGTATGGTTTTTGGAGTCATGTGTATTTTTGTATCTTTCTGTTGTCTTTTTGTGCATTTTTTGTATAATTGTTTTTTGTTGCCATTGTAGTGTGATTCAGAAGTCATTTTGTGCATTTTTTGCGTAAATATTTCGTTTTGTGCATTTTTTGTATAAATGTTTAGTTTTGTGTATTTTGAGCCATTAGTAACACTGTTGTTCTCCTCTTTCTGTCCACTAACCCCAACCAGTCAAAGCAGATGGTTGGAACCTCTGAGCCTGGTTCTCCTGGAGGTTTCTTGCTTTTAAAAGGGAGGTTTTTTTTCTCCCAACTGTAGCTGATACACGTTCATGTGGATTTGTTGTTTTTTTTCCCCTTTTTCTTAGAAATTCTGTATTTTGATAGCGCTTCGAGATGAATATTGTTGTAATTTGCGCTACATAAATAAAGTTGAATTTATTTTAATGTAATTAATTGTAGATATCCGCGATTCAATTCTCACTTGTCAAAATTAAATTACTCATATGTCAGCCTCGGCTTGTAACTAGTAGGAATTGCATTGAAGATTTTTAAAAATATAATTACAACTACTGAAATATAAATTCTTATGAGTAACAACTTTATTTTGGATACTATTCCTCTTTTAACTGGTCAGAATTGAATTATAGATATAAATAAGAGACTTTACACTAGTGCAGGAAGGGTATGATACTGTGATGCTGTCTCTGCCTTTGACTGAATGCTTAATGTGGTGGAAAGAGTCAGACAAGAGGTATTGTTAACTGGTAACACCAATATACTTGTTCATACAGACGCCTGTTGCATCGATCACAGCATTTCCTTGATCCACAGAAGGTTTTAAAGTCTCTGAAATTATTCATATATATATATATATATATATATATATATATATATATATATATATATATATATATATATATATATATATATATATATATTTACATTGGTGTGTTTATTTACCCAGGTATTATTAATATTTATTGGTATCAAAGATGATGAGGATAGATGTGTATCAGTCCAGCATATTATATTTAGTAAATAAAATTGGATGTCATAGTAACCACTGCTACCAGGACTCTATACAAATTATGATTATTGGTTACACAAACTAGAGGGCCAAAGCAAAGAAACTTTCTCTACCATTCATGCTCTGGTGCTGGTGAATCTGAGCATGAGTTAGGAAGACACATTCTGCTTGAGGAAGCAGGTCAGTTATATTTATATGAATTATATCATTAGAGCTATCAGTGTACAAGCGGGTCATATGTATAAATGGCTTTATAGACCCACTGTATAGTTACAACTCACCAGAACAATAAAAATATTTAGTGTGTGTAGTTCTCTTTAGCATTGAGATAAATAGACTTTAAGCAGCCAAAAAGTATCTTTAAAAAATAATCAGTTTTTATAATGCAGTGACTCCACTCAAAGTAACAACCTTCAAATGAGATTTATATTCATGAGTATATGCTGAAATGTTACTTAAACAGTGTAGGCCAGCCATAGGGCAATCATCTAAAAACAAGCATTCTTCCAAACATTACAACTGCATGAACTTTTTTCAATTTGGAGAACGTGAGGTGTGACATAAAAAAGCTGCTTACTTTAAATTGGGGACATGTCTGAAATCAATCGTGACAAGCAATCCTTTAAACTTGATCAATAATAAACATGATGTTCATTGTTATGACCCACTCTTCTACAACTTGTTTTGCAATGTTCAAATATGCACATGTCCAGCTCTTTGCATTAAAGAACATTATCACTACATAGATGTTCTCCAAACCTTGCCTTTGCCCTGCAGCCTATTAAAATCAAAAGTAAGACCAGACATCCTGTTTACAGACAGCAGCACTTTCCTCTTGATGCTTAAGATGTTTTCCTGCTCTTTTGTTGTTCACTGGTATTTGTCTTTTTTTTTTATTTTTTTAAATGTAATCTTTTGTCACATCAAATATGATCTCATCTGTTGCAGCTGCTTTTGACAATTGTGATGTTGTACCGTTTTGTGAAGAAAATCAGGTGAGAAACACAGCATATTAACCTGCAGCTACAGAACTGGTTACTTGTTAGTAGGGCTGCACGATTAAATGTATCTGATTGTCAGCAATATTTACATTTAAAAATGTGTGCTCTGCTCTATATGATATCAAGCACTTTCTCAACCATTAGTCAGTGGCAGCTTTGAGTCATTTGGTGTATTGTTGAGTGCTGTGAGCTGTAATTGTTTCCAATGGGTTGCATTTCATGAAAGTTCTCTGTAATAAAGTATTTATTCAGTTATTGGGTTGATTTTTTTTCTTTGGTATCATTTTTATTTAAAGCTCCATTTTGCACCCTCACATGATAAATAGTTGTTTATAACAGTGATTACAATATTGATAAAAAAATAATCATGATTATCATTTTGGTCATAATTGTGCAGCTCTACTTATTAAGTGACTTTAATTAAAATCTAGCAAAGGCGGTTTCACTCATTTGAAAACACAAACACAAGCGAAATCATTGTGATATCTGCAGCTGTGCCTCAGGGTTAGAACATTTAGCTATAGATTGATTCCAATGTAAAAACAACGTGACCCTCACCTCCAATATCCGGGCGCAGCGTCTTGTCATATTCCTTGAGTAAATTATTGAGTATTTCCGTGGCATCCGTTTCGTGGGATTTGGCAGCAAGCATCTGGTTTACAGTAACATCCTCGTACTCTTCCTCATGCTCTAATGTTTGGGAGCTACAAAGGTGGAAATGAAAGAAGAGAAGAGTTGGAGGCAGCAGGAGATCAGACAGTTTGAACCACCCCAGGCTGCGTGCATGCAAAAACAACTTCATGCGTAAACTTTAAGTAAGCAGTTAAGGAACAACAGGGAAATGAGCATTCAGAGTTAATCTCTGATCTACATTTAAGTGCATTTATGAATAATCTTACCATTCGAGGAGGACTGACAGAAGAGTGAGAAAAACCAGTAACCTGGAGCTCATGTTTTCCTCAGGGGAACCGGAGTCTGTGCGTAAAGGTCAAAGGAAAAAATAAGCTCCGCTCTTCAGGGTTTGTAATCCATATGAAACAAGTCTCATTCTCCAAACCAGACTCTATCCACGTAGATCCAACAAAGTAATTGTGCGTGGAAAGCGTCGCGCTCAGCGCCAATCGCCTCGTTACGCATGTGCGCGCTCTCAAAAAGAGACGCGCTTTATGTCATTGTGTCATTGAGGAGGCACAATCATACTCTGCTTTAACCCACTACCGACTCGCTCCACAGCTGTGTCTAAAACTCCTCACAGCTTATGCTGACTCTGTGAGTGGAATAAAGGCTTTACGCTCAAAGAGCTGAGGAGAACCAGCATTACATTATCTTTTAAAAAATGATACAGTAAAATATGTTGAAAATTATCATAGTATAAGTCAGGGCCATGGGGAATAAGAATCAATTGAAATATATTTGTCAACTGTCAGATTTTTAGAAATAAATTATTGAATATGAGCAAAATATCAAAGTGTCCCAATGCAATTTCAGCAAAATTATACTTTAATTTTCCCAAAAACTTTACAGTAAAATTTGATGAAAAGTCTCATGGCAATATTTAGGAACAAGAGGAACAAGAATCCATTGAAAGGTTTTAGTCACTTCATTACACACGTCAGACTTTAGTAAAGGCTTAAAATGATATTTACTGTGAAATTCGGTCTATCATCTTATGACATTTTCTCTCTTTTGACATTTGAACTCTGTTGAGTAAATGTATACATTAGATGAGTGTTTCTCAAATGGGAGTACGTGTACCCCTAGGGGTAGGCAATGGCACTAAAGGGGATACTTCAGAGAGAGAGAGAGAGAGAGAGAGAGAGAGAGAGAGTGGGGAAATTAACAAAGAAATTTATTAAAAACATAGGTTTTTTTTATTAAGTTAATTTTTATTTTAAAATGATCATAATAATAACCCATCCATCCATTTTCTGACCTGCTTTGTCCTATTTCAGGGTCGCGGGGGACTGCCGGTGCCTATCTCCAGCTCACACTTGCTCCTTCAGGCAATTCAGAGACTCCAGTCATGTATTTGGTATGTGGGAGGAAGCCAGAGTACCCAGAGGAAACCCATGCAGCATAGGGAGAACATGCAAACTTCACACAGAGATGACCCAAGTGTCCATCCCAGGGCTTGAACCCAAGACTTTCTTGCTGTAAGGTGGACGTGCTAACCTCTTCTCCACCGTGCACCCCATAATAATAATGATGATGGAAATAATCTTTATTAGAACATAACTGAAAATACAAAGGTCAGTTTTGGTCCCACATCAGGTGGTAGATGACCGGAAATTATATAAAAACTATTGAAATAAATCTATTCAGGAGATACTAAATACTGTTTAATTCCACTAATTTACAAAACGAGATTCTTTAAAATGTGTGTTATCACTCATTCAATTGTTTTGTTTTTACATAGTATTCTGAGCAAAAAAAAATGTAGTCAGCGTTGGACAAAGGGGGTACTTGGATTCAGAAATATGACAAAGGGGGTACTTGGATTCAGAAATATGACAAAGGGGGTACTTGAGCCTAAAAACTTTGAGAATCACTGCATTAGATAATCAACTATAAGAGTTGACTGAAGAGTCCCTCTAACAGACTATGGAGGACACACATTCAGGATCAAATGCATAATTTCAGGGCTCTGCGCTTGTCAAATAAATGCATTAACCAGCTGAATGGATGCTTTAAACATCACGCATAGTCCAGCCTGCAGGGCATTCCAATTCTATATCTTTAAATGTTTCCATGTTCACAGATTACAGATAAAGAGCTTTCAACATTTTCCATGTTGAACAGGTGCTGAATGAGGTATCCTAAATATGAAAAATGCTACATAATGTGTCTTGTTATCAAGTTTATTTGACAAAAAGCATAAAGAAAAATATCTGCAGCTCCCTGGAATTTAAATACGTAATACGTAAGTGCAAAAGCAGGCCAGCAAGCAGACAAACATTAATATTGTGGTTGTGGATATTGTGGTGTAAAGGAATACTTAATATCATTAGTTATATTATTTAATCATTTTCTATTCTTTAACTAAATATCAGTACTTTATCTGTATGTCATACATATAAAATATGAGAAACAGCTTGTTTAATAAGTCATTCATTGCCTCTTTTAAGGTTGCCAAGTTGCCAATGGGAACTCATCCTAATGAGCTCTTGGTACCTTTCTTTGATTGTAGTTTATTTGGCCGTTATTGTGCAGGGAGCAACTGGAAGATCTCTGGCTCTGCAGCTGAGGTCCTCGCACCGAGAAGGTGATCAAAATAGTTCAAGGAAATAAACATTTATACAAGTTTTTCATAGGAAATGTAAATGCCCGAATCTGTGACATGGCTGAGATGTGTCAAGCAGAAATGCTTTGCAGGAATCAGAATCAGTTTTATTGTCAAGTAGAGTTTTTAGACAGTACAGGGAATTTGACTTGGTGGATGGTGCAAAAAAAACTATAACAAAACAAAAAACAGTAACAGTATAATAATAATAATAATAATAATAATAATAATAATAATAATAATAATAATAATAATAAAGGATGAATAAAAATATGAACATTATACAAGTGTTGCAGGTACTGTTGTCTGTTGACACATTGTCTTATGAAGGTGGTGATCGGGGAGATCAGTGGGGGACCAGGGCTGTATTCATGATGCTGGCGGCAGACAGAAATAAACTGTTTTTGTGTCTGGAGGTTCTGGTCTTGATGGACCATAACCTCTTGCTTGAGGTCTTGGAGGGAGGGTAGATTGTAGCCAGTGACCTTCTCTGCATGAGTGAATGATATGCGGCATCATCTTTATTGGCAGGCTGAGCTTTTTGTTTGGATGAGGGAGGTGGCCCCCCATCTTCACACAGATCTTCAACACATCACTGGAGCTGTGTGAAGTACCTTCCTGCTTCAAAAGCTCCACTCTCATCCCAGTACCAAAGAAACCAGCCAGCACAGGACTCAATGACTATAGACCCATCACCCTGATGTCTGTAGTCATGAAGTCATTTGAGAGACTGGTGTTGAGCCACCTGAAGGACATCACATGACCCCTGCTGGACCTCTGCAGTTTGCCTATCGGGCAAACAGGTCGGTTGAGGAGGCAGTCAACATGGGACTGAACTACATTCTGCATCTCCTCAACCCCCCATGAACCTACGCTAGGATCCTGTTTGTGAACATCAGCTCTGCATTTTACACCATCATCATGGACATCCTTCACCAGAAACTCACCCAGCTCACAGTGCCGGCCTCCACCTGTCAGAGGATCACCAACTTCCTGACTGACAGGTAGCAAGTGAGGCTGAGGAGCATCACATCCAGCACCCGGTCACTCATCACTGGTGCCCCTCAGGGGTGTGTTCTCTCCCCACTGCTCTTCTCCCACTACACCAATGACTGAATCTCAGGTGACCCCTCTGTGAAACTCTTGAAGTTCGCAGACGACACCACCGTCATCGGTCTCATCCAGGACGGGGACGAGTCTGCCTTCAGATGAGAGGTGGAGCAGTCAGAACCATCTGGAGCTAAACCCACTCAAGACTGTGGAGATGACAGTGGACTTCAGAAGAAGTCCCCCCTCTCCCCCTCACCATTCTGAACAGCACCGTGTCTACTGTGGACTCTTTCAGGTTCCTGGGATCCACGATCTTATGAGACCTGAAGTGGACCTCCCACATAGACACAATCAGAAAAAAGGCACAGCAGAGGATGTACTTCCTGCTTCAGCTGAGGAAGTTCAACCTTCCCCAGGAGATGCTGATCATGTTCTACACCTCCATCATTCAGTCTGTTCTATGCACCTCCATCATTGTCTGGTTTGGATCTACAACCAAACTAGACAGACACAGACTACAAAGGATAATCAGGACTGCAGAAAAGATCATCAGTGTCGATCTGCCCTCCATCCAAGACTTATACCTGTCCAGGGTCAGGAAACGGGCAAGTAACATCACTGCAGACCCCTCACACCCTGGAGACAATCTGTTTAAACTCCTCCCCTCCGGCAGACGCTACAAATCGCTGTACGCCAAAACTACCCATCATAAGAACAGTTTCTTCCCCCAGGCTGTCACTCTGATCAACACTAAACAGTCAAAGAGTGTCAGACCTGTTTCTGTGAAATAACCATGGAAAGAAACTATCACTGTGATGGTAAATGTACATATATACGTATATTATTACATTTAATTGTTCATGTAAGAACACTCTTCATTGTAAATACTGGAAAATAAATTATCTCATGTTTATTTCATCATCTTTTTGCACAACTCACCAGTAAACTATTATCCGATTATATTATCTTATAATATTATCCTACTTGTACATATTGGTCTTTAATTACTGTTTATATTTTTAGTTGATTGTTGTTATTTAATGTTTACATTGTTCAGAGAGAGCACAGTCCACCAAAGTCAAATTCCTTGTGTGTTATACATTCATGGCCAATAAAGAAGATTCTGATTCTGATTCTGATCAACATCCCCTGTTAACAAAGTAGAAGAGCTGTAAACATGAGCGATGGAAATTTGGACTTTCTACATATAAACACATTGGTAGTATAATGAAACAGCTACTATCTGTGTATGGCCTTTACAATTGTACAATGGTCAAAGGAGGCTGGAAATATTTTGGGGTGAAAAATGGGACACCACCTCAGCATTAGTTTTAGTGGGATTCCATTCAGCACGGTGCTGCTTGAGACAGAAGATAGAGAAGCAATCAAGTGTCCGGATTTATAGGAGTTGCTATGGGCCATTTTATGAAGGCTTGAGTGAAAGTTCAGAGCAAACAGTAATTGCTGTTACTATTTCATAGCTTGTAATCTATTCAAAGGTGCAAATACAGTTAAACAACATCATACAAATGATCTGAAGAGAAGAGCTACTTTGGCTTATATTGCTGATAAGGTTTCCATATAAACACAAGGATATCCGGCTGATTAACCAGGTGTTCATAGTTTCATAGCGACTTGGTTTACAAGAGTGTTTGTCTGTATATATTCAATCAGTGTTGGGAAAGTTACTTTCAAAATGTAATCCATTACAGATTACATGCCCACAAATGTCATCCCTTACATTACTTAATCTGAGAAATGTAATCTGATCATTTGGATTAGTTCCACATTGAATTGGATTTTTGTAACTACAACATCCTCGGTGCTAATGGTGACATCATATTTCACAGTAATAACACATACTCATGATAATCATCTGTTTAAAATAAAATGAGGGAAGTCTACTAGTCTATTCAACAAACCATGTTACAACATCATAAAGGACTTGGGGACAGATTCACAAAAGGTTTAGGGGTATTAAAACGTGTGAAAACGTCACTACACAAGCTAATAAGGCGTACAAACCCCAGGGAAACAGGAGTGTGGGGCTTCTGCACGTTCCAATGCACTCTCAATCCATATAGCACGTTTCCTTCTAATGAATATGTAAAGTAGGCAGATCTCCCAAGGGGAGCAAAAATATGGGAGGAGGAAATACAAATACTGTAAATTAATGCAGTTGGCGCAATGCAGTGTTTGTGTCCGCTTCGATGTGGAGGGTCGCTCTGCCCGGCGATCATGGTCATATTATTAGATTCCATGAATATGACCATGGATTGATGTGGCTTCGGACGCACAGCTCCAGTGAGCTCCTGTCTTTCTCTCCATGTTTAGACCGTTAAAGTCTTGTGCGCGTTGATGTCAGGCCAGAATCAGCTGATCAGATGCGTAATTTACACATGATGGCACATATGTTTACATATGAGAGTGGGGCTGACCACTGAGAGTTCTGAGTGCCATAGTGTGGTGACCAGTGACGTGCCATGACCACTAGGGTTGGGTAGGCACGTTGCAAATCGAGACCACCAATGACATTTTGATATGTTTCTGCTGACAAGTGTTAATTCAATTCAAATCAATTTTATTTGTATAAAGAAATTTCCAACAAAGTCATCTCAATGTGCTTATCAAAACATGAAATTCATAATAAGAAAGAAAAAAACCCAACAAGATCCACATGAACAAGCATTTAGCCATCTAACAAAATCAACATCATAAAACACCATTAAACAATTATTTAATATAGCCTTCATACTCTTCCAACAAGATATATCTCATGACACGGCAGGGCATCCGTTGTTTATGTTGGAAACACAGAAACACGGAGAAAAAGACAACAACACAACTCGGAACAGCCTCAGTGAGGCGCATCCACAAAGTCAATCCTTCCTTTTGTTCCATTCACTGTGAAAAGTACGAAACATTTTCTGACCTTACCTTTGCTGAAGGTCTGGTAACTCAGGTGTTGGTCTCCCATCTTTTAAAAGCTGTTGTTTTTCCTCAAAAAAAAGTTTCTCGATCATCTCTAGCGCTGTCATCCTGTCTGTAGTGTTATCCCGCCCACTAGCTAGAGAATGTAGCAGCAGCGGTCACATGGCATCAATTCACTAATGTACTGTGAACTTACGTATAGCATTTAGCATAGCACGGTTAAGTCCAAAGGCGGCGTAGATATTTATACAATTATATTATAATTAAAACAAATAATCAAAATATCAATTCACCCTTGGGTAGGCACTGCCTACCTTGCCTACCCTGATGGCATGTCACTGGTATTGACTTTATTGATATCTGTCATTGTGTCCTTAGGCAAGACACTTCACCCACATTGCCTAGTATGGATGAGGTGTGTGAGTGTAGTGGTAGGAGGGGCCAATGGTGTAGTATGGCAGCCTTGCTTCCGTCAGTCTGTCCCAAGGCAGTTGTGGTTACAATAGTAGCTTCCCACCATTAAGTGTGGAGTGAAATAATTAAAGATTGAATCAGGGCTTTTGCCCATATTACAGTCACATATGAAATCTGTCTGCATTTGATCCATCTCTGGGTAGCAGTAAGCAGCCACATTGTGGCACCCGTGGAGCAGTTGGGGGTTAAGAGACTTACTCAACTTTTTTTTTTTAGATTAATTAATTTAAGGAATAATTCCATGTAAAGCACTTTGAGTGTCTGTGAAAGGCACTTATTAAATCTAATGCATTATTGTTATTCAATTACCCCCAGATGACATTAGGCTTCACATTTGTTTCCCTGTAGCTTTGAGTGTTACTGTGTACATGAAGCATGATGAGACATAAGAATCTCACAGCTGATATGGGGGGTGTGCTGTCTGAATGTCAAACTACTGTGATAGTTGTCCTCCTCTGCTGGTTACAGAGAGAAGTGCATCCACATTTTATTGGGCCTGAGCAGAATTATTTTTGATAGATTGAGAAGTTCTGAGCTTTTTAAATTGTGTTTTTATTACATTTTAATTAAAGTATGTCTAATACAGAACACAGAACTTGTTGATCTCCTGGTTACTGTTACTGTTCAGAAAAACAGTGACATCATTCTTATTAAGATGGTTAAAGTAATGAGTGTTGTCAAGTTATCCTTGACAAAAATCCTTCACTCAGGATCTCAGGAGACCAAACATCAGGAGACAGATACAAAGTTTTCATTGAGAACACCTGAGTAGTACTGTTCAAATATCTTGATGATAGGATTTGTCAGTTATGAAGAAGTGTCAACTACATCAAAGAAGTAACATGATTATCAAATGACAACACCCTAACAATAAACCACTAACCATAACTCTAAACACTAAACATTGTTCCTGTGCCAGTGCATATTTCATAAATTTAGTCCCCTAACCTCTAATCTTATTTTTTTTAAACCATGTCTGCATATTGTATGTAGTCAAAGGTTATCTTTTTGGGACATCTATGCATGTTTTGTTCTTGCAGAAAAAAGTAATAATCATTTCATTATTTTGCCTGATTGTGACAAGCACCAGCCCTCTAGAGAATAGTAAACAAGACTTTATAAGGCAGAAAAAACAAAAAAATGACATCACTATACATGTACTGTCAGTCTATCAGATTTACTTTTTTTTTTTTAATCTATGTCTTAAGCTGGATCTGTCCTTATAAACTGCATCTATTTAAACCTTATATCAAAGCTCCAAATACAAATATTTTTCAGAACTGAAGGTGGTGCAATGACTGAAGTACCTGCAACTTGGGTCAAGAAATTATTGCCAAACTTCAACCATACTGAGTTATGACTGGGGTTGCCATCTGATCCTCTGCTTCCTCCATATAGTCACAAAAGGAAGGAAAAGCCTTTTTAATCCATGATGTCACTGGACTAACACTTTGAGACAAACAGCCAACAGGCTGTGCAGATGTACAGGTTTCTTGTACCTATACAGTCAATTCTAATTAAAAAAAAGCCTTTATGTCCTCCTTTGCATGTTTCTTCTCCCCTCACCAAGGTGTAGCCCCGCCCTCTCTTTTTACAAAAATATTCCCCTGATATAGTCTAACGTACTTTCTCTAGGCCAAATTTATAGTATTGAAAAGAGAAGAAGGTGGCTAGTCTAAATGTAAAGAATTTTCTTTATCAAATAGCAGAGATATATGCTTTTAGCCTGTGGATGAGTAACAATTCATCTAAACAATCATTTGCCGTTATTGAGAATTTAACCTCATTCTGAGTCCGTTCAGTGCCTCCGTTATTCTCTTCCACAGAGCGTTTAATTTAGCTCTTTAAATTCCAGTTTTCACACTACCAAAAAGCACATCTTTGTTTTTCTTCACCTCAGCTGTGAAGTTGCTGATTTTCATCTCTTTGCCAGTGTTTGTTTTACCTCAGTGGGCGGGGCCTCCAAACCTGGAATATTTGAGGGCATAATGAATGCTAATGACGATTAAATTTAGCCACCGCATTTATCAAGACCCAATCCTTGGTACGGTGGGATTGGTCAGATACGAAAGTCCCACATTGGTCCAGTCGTACGACACAATGTGCACTCAGATTTGCACCCGTTTTCACGCAAGGTTGATAAATGAGGGCCATTGTGAGCAAGGCTTGACATTAACACCAGCCAACTGGCCAAATGCTGGTGAATTTCTCACTAGCCACTACGGCAGGTTGAATCTTATATATACATTATTTAATTGTAGTTTTCACAAGAATAAAAGAATAAACCAAATGCAATGTGAGACTATGACACTACAACTCCCATGAGCACTGCCTTCACACAGTGTTTTCTCATTGGTCCAGTCTAGGAGCCTTTTCCTGACATCACTGCTGACAGGGGGTCTGACTGGGGTCTGTGAGGACAACAGAAGAGAAGTGGTGGAACCACGTGGCAACATTTTAAAGGCGTAACAAAACCCGGAGAGAACAAATTAGAGAAAAGTTGGGGAGACAAAAAAGAAAGTACGTATAATTCTCATGGAGCAGATAGACAAGCAGAGGGATGACTCTGATAGTGAAACCTCTGAAGAAATTTAGTTTACATCGCCTTCATTCGCACTTTCATGTAAAAAGTGGATTTTCTGATTAAAATTGCTGTTGTTAATAAATATTTAAACAGTGTATCTTGTTTTTTTCAGTTTACTGTAATTTTTACCTTTTCACTTAATCATCTACACCTCTTCACCACTTTTCTTATTATGCAATAGTTTAAATAGGTTGTAAATGTAAACTTTAGCAAGTCACAGTCAGCTTCAACCACGTTAAACATAATTATCCAGCAAAATAATTGTGGCAAGTGAAAAAGCTGAGTGGCTAGTAACTCTGGGAAACAACGAGCCACGGTGGTCGGTGAGTTTTTAAAAAGTCAATGTCAGGCCCTGATGGTGAGAACTTAACTCTATGAGATAGCATCAGGCTGCTACAGACATTGTTGGAAATTGAGCTTTTCTCTGAGTGCCATATCTGTAAAGGAAATCTGTATAGAGGTCAGGAAGCAAGAGCACGATCTGAGAGGATAAAAGAGATATTCACAGTGTAGTACACTAGGATCAGAGAGGCTAGTGCTCTTCACTACCACCAATATACTGTAACCCTTCCCTGCCTCTCCAGCCCTATTGTGACTGTGACTCTATCCATTTGGTGCCATCAGTGATGGCTTAATTTGTTGATGAGTATGTGCCTGCTGAATGGAAAAAGCAACTTAAATGGACTTAAATCCTTGACAAACAGATGTGAGCCAGATGTTACCACCAGAGAGACCCTCAAGAAGGATTTAACAGCACACTAACTGTAGAAGCTACAGGATCGGGATGTGAATGTGTGTAATCAAAGGAGAGCTAGCACGTGCAGGTCGTTGTTCCATCAAGTAAGATTAAGCTAGCTTTTTTTTTCACATCCACCACATAAATGCCTCTAAATGCACCAACTGAACAGGACTGTATATTTCTGTGTGTGTTGATCTGGGAGGAGGGACATGCTGATGTAATGCGCCAATCTGTGTCAGCTGTGATCTTACACACATAAGATGGCACTCCGTGCTATTAATGTCATGCAACTGAAAAAGCTTTTCATAATTCATAATCACAGACTTTATAAACCACCAGCAGACAAGTGGAGTCATTGAAGCTTTATTTGTGTCTTGTACATCATATTTAAGAAAAGTTAAGGTTTTAAATACGGACACAAATTCTTACATTGTTAATCTTTCAAGCTGAATCTAATAATGCAAATACATTACACGGTCAAAGGACTGTGCTTCCAAAAAGGGAAGAGCAGAGCTGAAATAACATAAAGCGTAAAGCCACATTCTATTGAACATGTAAAGAAGAGTGCTAAAAGAGCAAAAATCTTAAAGCAATGACACTATTTAAATGTAGAAACATGTTACCATAAACAGAATACATATTTCGACAAGCAGCACTTATTGCTTAGGATATTTGCATTTAGAGAACAGCCTTTAGCAAAAATTCACTTGAGTGTAAAAACACAATACAAATCATTAAGTAGTGGCAGGCCAGTTAGGCGTAGAGTCACATGATCATGTTTAGTTTGCACTGCTAAACTAAGTCGTGTTGCGAGATGCAGATGATTACATACTGTCCAAAAACTTTAAAATATAGCAGCTTTGTTACCAGCCCTAAAGATTCATATTAAGCTGCAAAATAGGTGCCAATAAATAGGAAACAGCCCAAACTGGCAACACAGAACTCTGCTGAAGTGAGCGACTGCGTTGTGCTGGTCCATTGGGCATTGTATTAGAAATAAAAGCTAGCTGAAGCTGAAAATGTTTCATCAAGGATAAATCCATTAAAGATGAGGGAAGTTTTGAGGAACAACATTTAATTAAAAATGTATACTGAATACTATGTTTGTATGAACCTGGCGCTGAGTAACTTAGCATCCAAACTAATATTCATTCATTCATCTTCAAACTTGCTTGTTCCTGTTCAGGGTCACGGGGGTCTGCTTGTGCCCACCTCCAGCTCTCAAAGGGCACGAGGCTCAAACATTCAGACAACCACTCACACTTACATTCACTAGTACTGGCTAAATGGAGACTCCAAGTAACCATACCAACATACATGTTTTTGGATGGTGGGAGGATACTGAAATACCCAGAGAAAACCCCACGCAAGCACAGGAAGAACATGCAAAATCTACACAGAAAAGACTCAGGTGTCCACCCCAGGGTGATGACCCAGGAACATCTGGCTGTGAGACAGATGTGCTAACCACTACAGCACCGTGATGCCCCAATACAGTTAAGTTAAAAAAGCTCAATGGGATTATAGCAAAGATTAAATAAAACATAGCCAGCACCTATAAACAAATGCTAGAACACATTACAACACAGAATGAAAGCTTTGCCAAAATGTTGCTTACTTTATGTGAACAGGAAGACAAGAGCAATGCTAAAAGCAGTCTACTAGCTAACAATGGATTCTGCATGATCAACCCTCCATAACGTGAAAATCCCCTAATTTCTTTCCCAAGCTTTTCCAAGACGTACCACAGAAACCATTTATAGAACCTGTCCAAACTGTTTCATGTAGCAACTTAAATCAAATTAGCTCTAGTTGCTTAAAGCTAGGGGAGGCGATTTTCTCAAGATACACTTTAAGATTTTGGTTGAGATCTTATGTGCTCTGAAAAAGGAACAAAGATATTTCATCACCTGTAGCAGCTGTAAACCTATAATAACTTCGACCAATGGAAAAAAAATTATCCGTTTTTTTAACCAATCACGTCTCCCTGCTCGTTCTCGATCCCTTGCATGGACGAGCTCACACTGAAAGCGTATCACCACTGACAGAGTTAAAACAAAATTTTTGGTCACGTTTTTTAACATATATAATGGAAAAGTTTATTGTTTACTTACTGCTGAATGAGACAACGAAGTTTCTACACAATACAAGCGATGAGCTGAGGTCTGCTTCTGCAGCAGCTGTGCGCGTGCATGTGAGTGAGACGGAGCACAGAGGGGAGGGGCGAGGAGGGTAAAGGAGGAGTTGTTGGGGAGGCTACATTCAAAATCATGCTAGTTTTTGAAAATCGCCTACTCTACCTTTAAAAAAAATAACCAAACTCCAAACCCACTTTTTCTGCTCAATACATACAGTATGAATTTGGGTATCAAGTAGTGCTGTTGATTGAACTTAGTCCAACTTACAACATTTTAGTAAAAGTATTTTAATTTTTTAATTTAGTATTTAGTCAAAGTGACTGCCCTCTAAGGGTTGAACGCCAGCTATTACAATTGGAGTTTGCTATTTGTAGAGACACATTATTGTGACCAACGTGCATCACCAACTTTTGCTGTTGGCCCCGCCTCTCCTATAACAGCTGAGAGGAGGGAGGAGAGTTTCCTCCAATCAAAGCCCTCAGTGAGCATTAATTGACAGGTCTAATGTAGAAGTCTAATGCTTCGTGCAACGCAGCTGCAGTTATATTTGTGACTCTGTGCTTCTATAAAGAAATGGAAATTCTAACATTATTTCAATTCCTATTAATGCCAGGATATTATATTATATTATTGTATTAATTTTGGGAAACTTTGAAATCAGATTAACTTTTGTTTTTTCGAAGCTTGTTTCAATAAAAAAAAGTCTCACTCGTCACTTCTCCATTCTAAATGAAAATTGGTGAATTAACTAGTTAATACATAGATTAATCATGCATCTGTGATAGGGATGGCAGTAAACAAGTTGCTGTTGTTCCGGTTATGATGGGGATGTAGTGGTCTCTGGGGTCAAAACATAATATTTTGGTTGTTGTTTTTTTCTTACATTTTCAAGAAAGGTACAGTGATAACCTTGCTTCTCCTAACTATATGCAACATGGTTAAAAGCTGAAAGTAAAATACATTTCTCACATAAATTTAATATTTTACAATCAAAGTTTTATGTAGTACCTGGTTCACTTTTTAATTTCAGGTCAATGAGGCACAAACAGAATGACACGGATGAATACATTCCAGACAGAAGGTAAACTTGGCTCAGTGGTGGGTTTCCTAAAAGCAGGTTATATATTTGTTTCTCAAACTGCTACGATAAATACACACATCCAGGATTATAAAGAGGATGACTTGAAGTTTCCACTACCGCTCTAGCTTCAACTCTGTTACAGGTTAATCCATGAATTGCCACAATAAGACACATAATACATCCTAAAAACTGGCAACTGAAATATTATTTAGAAAGTGGTTAAGTAATTGCAGGTGATTTCAGTGCATTCATAATGAGTTCTCACACTCTGAAGGCAACACATTTAGGATGGCTATTCATCAATAAGGAAGCAAAGTTCAATGTGCCTGGGCCCATCTTACAGTTACAGACCTCCAGGCCCATATTTATAAAATAAGTTATAAAGGTGAAATCCAGTTTGAAGTAATACCACATTTGTTTTGCATAGCATTTGGCCTTGCTGTATGATCTTTAGCTGTCAGTTTTAGGAGAAAATCAAAATGCCACAATGCTGAAATAAGTAAAAGCTTAGATTTTGGTACAAACTTTTGAGTAACGTAGTTTGGAAAAGCAATTAAATGAAACTCTCTTAAAGTGGAAAACTCATGGCAATTATGGTAGGAATATATTCCTCAAGCGACGCACATGCAAGTTATCTTTTATCTAAAAAGAGCACATCTATGATACAAAAACAAAGAGCTTGGCATGGTTTTGGATTGTGCCCCTTACCCGAAATCCTGCATTGGGAGTCAGCAAGATGAAAGATCAGCATCACAGAGCCTTACACGGCTCCTTTGATCACTGGTTCCCTATTGAGATATGTAGCCCAGTATACCAAATTGAAAGTCCCAAAGAGCACTGGGAACACAATTCTAGACATCTTATCAATCTTGCTGACACTGTTGTAAGTCTTTTTGGGGTCTGGGGTCTTTGTTTCAGATTGTTTGAATTGAACAGCCGTGCTGTTCGAAATAGTCGAGATAGAAGCATCCTTTGTGAAGTTGGTTGAGTAAGTCCCGCCAGTGGAACAGGTGTTGTTTGGCTTCTTGGACAAAGCCAGGGGGTCTTTTTTCTGTGAAAAAAGGAAAACTATATTACTATACTATAACTCAACCCTAAAAGAAAAGAGAAAAAAAAACCCTAACCCTGTCCTTAATCCTAAATCATAAATCCTACACCTAACTGTTAACTCTAATCCCTGGCCCAAACCTTAAACACAACACCCTAACCCCAATCCACCAAAACCCTAGGTGTAAAACATCATTTTAAAGTGTATTTGTTGAACCAAAATGTAACCTGCTTGCATTATTTATCATTGACAATTTAGGAACATGGAGAGAACTAGAGTCAGACAGAAACCTTTCTCAAGTCTCATGGTCATGTGACTTTAAACATTCATTTAGCCAGAATCACTAACATTTTTTTTTATCGAACTGCAAAAATCTGCATACAAACAAGACACTTCATCAAATTCATTTAAAGATTGGCCTGAGGTCTTTTAAAGAAAAAAAACGCCAATTTTGAAGTCATTTTGGCAGAAAATGATTTGACAGACCAGATTTTCAGCCATAAGGGACAGCAATATTACATAAAAACAAGTTGAACTCACTTTTTTCTACTCTTTATTTTTTGGGAGTAATTTAAAGCTGAAGAGAAAAAAAGTTTGCTTTTTCCACACGTGGCTTGCTGAAGTACATGTCAAAAAGCAGTAACAAAGAAAACTAATTTAATCTTATTGAAATTATATTATACACAAGACCATTTCACTTTATGAGTCACAGTCACTGCTACAGTCAATGTAAATAGTGTTAGTGAGCCAAACATATGTTTTTGATGTGCAAGTAAACCTGTGCACAATAGAGATACCATGCCCAATGATACTTGAATGTGGACTCCCCAACCTGTTAGTTAGCGATGCTAATTTTCAACTCACCTAGCTGCTGCCAGCTAAATAAGTACAGTACTGGGATAAATATATATAATATAATATAATTTATATAATCCACTGACATTTAAAGGCAACAAATGTTGTGGTATACAGATAAGAAATACATTCTGGGTTTTAGATAACAACAACAAAAGCATGCACCCATAAATAAACACCACATACCTTGGGTTGTTGTGCTTCCATTGCTTTTTTACCATCCCAGGCCCAGCTCCTTTTGGTAAAGTAATTGACAGTGGCGAATTCAATAAGGGCCGAAAAGACAAAGGCGTAGCACACAGCAATGAACCAGTCCATGGCAGTGGCATAAGCTACTTTTGGCAACGAGTTTCGAGCACTGATGCTGAGAGTGGTCATGGTAAGCACTGTGGTCACACCTGGAGAAGAACAAACAGTTCTAAATGTCAGACAGAAAATTGATTCACTTTCATTAAAAAAACACTCTATTTATAACTTGAGTATACAGGAATGAAATAATGTCTGCATTAAAGCAAACTGTTAGTGATTGTTGTAATGTACAACACAGATTTAATGAGGTACTTGCTTGTTGAATACATGATCCAAACCTACCAAATACAGTCCTTGCTGGCACAGACTCCCTGTTAAGCCAAAAGGAAACTTGTGACAGGATCACAGTCATGAAGCAAGGCATATAAGTCTGGATGACAAAGTAGCCAATTTTCCTCTTCAAATAAAAGTGAGCCATCATCACGGTGTACTGTCCTGGAAACAACAACAAGAAAACAAAGGTGTGGTTAAAGAAGTTCATGGTTTTATTTGGAAACCAGAGGACGGGAGAAAACATGATTGTACTCGGCAAAAACCCCTCTATACATGGAAAACCTTGGGGTGTCAGTTCTGATCACCCCTAACCTATAACGACTGTTAGTCTAGATCAGGGGCTCTAAACCCTATTTGGGGTCACGAGACACTGGGAGAGGGTCACCAGATGCTTTCAAGAAACTAAGAATATATTTTCTGAACAATTTGAGCCCATTATTACTACACCAAACTTGACATATTTTAATCTATTCTCGTCACTTTTTTTAATGCATGTTTGCTACATTACACACTGAGTGCAGCACTCAAACATCAAACAGGTGTATGACAATGGATGGAAAGTTGCTCATGGCTAAATCTGGCACATTTACATTTACAAAGTCTTGCACTGGTGTTCATTAACGTGCACTGTCCTCTCCAAATAAACAAATAAATAAAGTAAAGTGAAACCCAAACATTGTTGTGAAGCTAATCCTATGGGTCTTTGTTTCTGTATCCTTGTGTCTAACCTGTATGACACTTGCTGTCAGCAAACACTATCTCTGGGTGATGCTGTGTGACTGTGATTAAAAGCTTGTAAATAAACGTGACTCTTTAGTAACAGTGCAGAGTGTCTGAGCCAACTTATCAAGGCAACAGGTCAGCATGGAAATCACTGCTTTCAGTAACCCGGATAATTTTATTTCTCAAAAATCCCATGAAGCTGTTGAGTCTGATAAACTATAGAAAATCCATGGATAACTGCTGCTTTCTCCTGGCAAAATCGGATTTTTCTGTCTCACTAATCCCTTGTCACAATCTGCATCCTGTATAACACTCTCACTCTCCCTCTCTCTGTCCAGTCTATCTTTCCGTGTGTACATGTGTGTGATTACCAGTGTGTATGTGTGTATGCCACTCCAGGCTACATGTTATTTGGGAGTGAACATCCCTGCTTTTCCTGAACAGAGAACGCTTTAACTGACCTGGAGCAGTGGATATTCTATGCAGGTGCACACATGACTGAGGGGGTCTGTGAGATCCGCCAGGGGGAAAAGCATTGCAGGGTGTGTGTGTTGTGACAGTCAGCATCATGTGCTTGATGAAATGGACACCTGTGCTGCCTTTGCTCGAAGGACTCGCAGCCAGCACCTCTGCACTATGGAGGCACAGCCGGGGGAGCCTCACTCTGATCTGACCTCCTGCTGGGATTTGGGTTTGAATGGAAAACACTAAGGTGTGAACGGAACTCCGAACAAACAAAAAAAAGAAGATGCGATTGTGGTGGATTGTACTGTTTAGTTTTTGGAGTGTTTGCGGGGAACTGCCATTCATCGCGGAGAACAATGCAGCGATGTTGGTCAACTGGTGAGTACATGTTAAAACCATCTTTGAGATTTCAGTGATAATCTTGGGGAACTGATGTGACTAAGGAAGACAGTTACAGAGTTATCCAGTATTTTCATCTTCTTTGGCTTAACCTGGCAGGTCAGAGGTCACGTCCACTCAGTGTGAGAACTCTGCAGAGCTATTCTTGACTTGTTAAGGAGGGTTTGTACCTCAGATTAGCAGTGCTGATTAAGGCCATGCTCTGTGACTTCTCATCTCAATCGGTCTGAGTAGTGAGAGGTAGAGAAAAAGTCAAGCTCAGAATGCTAAAGGTCTTCCACCAGTTACAATGAGGTTAGAAGTTTCCCATAAATATATTTTGTTATATTTTTAAAAATCATGGTCCATCCCCATTAGATTCAAAGAAAAGCTTTAAAACCCTACGTCCATCTTCTCCAGCAGACGATAAGTTTTCTCTGCGGCAAACAAGCTATCAAAGAGGTGGGTGTGCATCATCATACTTTGTTCTTTACATTAAATTTACAGATTTAAGCAGATGCAACTTGCATTACTTGCCCCACGTGTCTCACTGGCACCAGTCAATCCCAGTGCTGTGACGTCACTTGGTAAAAGCACAACTGATGGGCCTGTGCACGGATTAACCCTACAAACCCAATGGCTCAGACCAACGGATAAGTGTTCCCCCCCCATACCCAGCTACCACTCTGCACTGGCAGCTTCAGAGACATCTGGCTGTATGCTAGGCAGTCTTAAATCCTAGTGTTTCATTCATTGTCTAGATTGAGCGTCACAGTTTCTTCTCACAAAATCTTTGGGCGACGCACACGCAAACACACGTACAGCAGTAACAGCAATCTGCATGGTCGCGTGGTAGCAGAGGGTGGAGGGGGTGGGGAGCTTAAGCTACAATCTGACTGTTGCAGTACATGAGGAAGGATCATGATTACAACAAGGCAACACCTGGCTAACATCTATAACACAGACTTTAGAAAAGTATGAATGACTAATAATAATGCAAAAGATTTATTATCTTTTTTATAACCAACTCTGGTTAGTTTAGGACAGTGGTTCTCAAACTTTTTAGGCTCAAGTACCCCTTTCTTTTATTTCTGAATCAAGTACCCCACTTGTCCGACTACAACGTTTTGCTTAGAAAACTATTTAAAAACATCTATAGAGTATAATGATGGAATGAATGAGTGAACACATTTTAGATAATCTCATTTGGTAAAAAGGTGGAAAAAACAATATTTAGTGCAGTGGTTTCCAACCTTTTTGGATTGTGACCCCATTTCAATATCAATAATTTCTGGTGACCCCAAATCATTTTTTTTTTTTCTAGAATTAGTTTTTGATCATGTTTGAGCTTCAGATATATATATATATATATATATATATATATATATATATATATATATATATATATATATATATATATAGAAATTTCAGTCAACCGACCCCGGGTTTGAAAAACACTAATTTAGTGGCTCCTGAAAATATTTATTTCTATAGTTTTTATCATTTCCGGTCATATCACGTCTGGAGTGGGACCAAGAGTGACACTTCATTTGTTAATTTTCCACTCTTCAAGTACCTTGTAACGTGTGCAGCTGGATAGCAAATTGAGCAAGACTTCTTGATTTCCACACAGTCTTGTTTTATTATATATCAGAAACATGAAGCTTCACCACTCGTAACAATCGCCTTGCACACCGGTCTGAGTACATGCGGCCGATGTCCACAACATTAAAGTAAAAAAGAGGAAGTAAACGAAGAAGAGTGAACTAATAAACATACCAAAATAAAAGAGGCGCCACCTTGGGGCGTTATACATTCAAAAGTGACTGTTACAACCTCCTGTAGTGCCATCACGTACCGCTAGGGGTACAAGTACCTCCATTTGAGAAAAACTGCTTTAGGACACTAACATTGCACTGAAGCTTCAACCAATGAGCAAATGTGTTCTCCTTTAGCATCAGGATGCCCATAAACAGGAATACTGTGGCTGGTTCACCACTCTTTCCTGCTTTAACCAAAAGCTTTTATGGAGAGATTATTTACCCATTATTCTTGTCAAATCCATATGCATGGCCATTGTTTTGCTCCAAAGGCATTAACTTTGAGGAGAACAGGTGTACCTACTGTTTAATATTTTCATACTTGTGTCACAATAAAAAGATAATGTACAGTATCACTCTTTCCACATGACAGTTGTCACAATGTCATAGCGAACAGTTTTCATAATACTACATAATCACCCAAAAAGCCGCAATCAAAAAATCACTATTTTGAAAAGTGATGCCATTGTCCCAAGTGCACTATAACTATTAATTGGAATGAAACTTGTGCAAAAGTTAACTAATCATGTTTATTTAATAAATGAATGAATGTCTCAATGCTCCACCTTGGGATGCTAAACACACAACAGCATGAACAGTCACTGCTTTATGAAGCCAGATACAAAATACCTCTATAAAACCAAGCATGTCAAAAACTATCTGAAATAGCTTTTTAATACTGTTATACATTTTTACTACATTGTTGAGCAGAAAAACTAAACATAGCTTTTTTAGTGTTAATATACCAATAGTTTAAAAAAAGGCTTTGGATTTGAAATATGAAACTATATTTTCATCAGTGTGACAAGATCAATATCCTTAATGTTAGTGCATATAATGTATTTTGCTTATTCACACTCTAAACACATGTAATGTAATATACTAGTACAGATACTCTTGAAGTTCATGTCTACTCAGGGTTACTACAGCTTTAGTGAAATTAAATTCAAGACTTTTTAAGACTTTTTATTGCCATTTGAAATTAAATTAAAGACCAACTTCACAGTAAACATGTTTGGATGGAAAAAACGCCACATCAACTACATAGGGTTAGGGTTTTTCTCGTGTCTCGTGCAGACGTGCAACTGGCGGCCCCCAAAGTAAACACACAAAAATACACAAAATGAAGGTAAAATACACACAAAAAAAACCCAGACTAAAATAATCAAAATCACTCCAAAAACAGAAGATGACGACGAATATAGCCAGAAATTTATAAAACAACAACAAAATACAAAAAACAACATTAAGAAAAGCCATTAAAGAACATTTTTGTTGGACAGGCAATTTTTGTTAAATTTACATTTTTCCATGTCGTTTATACATTAAAAAAAAACAAACAAAAAAACAAGTGAGACTAATTAAAATCATAAAATCATACTTTTGTGTTGAAATTGAAGACTTTTGAAACACAGAGGAAGACATTTTAATGACAATTAAGGCCTTATTTTTAGATGAATGACTTTAATGCATTTTAAGACTTTTTAAGGATCCGTGGGAACCCTGCTATTACAAAGATGGCATATGGCATTTAGGACTACAAATGGCAGTACATTGTGTTTTATTGATGTGAGGATTATGAGGCAGTAATTGTAAAAGGTACTTCCCTGTAAAGGGTCCCTGGATACAAAACGTTTGTGAACCCCTGCAACAAACTGGAGGTGTTTCCTGTACCTCTACTGGTGTAGATGTCCTCAGTTCCTGCAGTCTGGCCAATCAGATGATACTGGTTGAGGCGGGAGCCTTCCTCTGCAACCACCACTGACTTGGCTGCTCCTTGAGTCCAGGTGTAAACCACCTCAGATACTGGATATGCATCTGGGAACAGAAGAGTTTTTTTTCTATTTTTACACTTCGAAATGTAAAAGTCCAAAGACAAATGTATATACACTAAACTGGAGTCTCTAAATGAACCATAATAATGGTAAATGTTTACAAGTGATGTATCTCTTTGTGTTACTTGGATCCAACATACACACAGAAACACACAAGCATTGACAGATTCATCAGCCAATCAGGAGTGTTTGCTTTCAGCCAATCATGTGGCTTCTTACATTTTCTCCACACTTTTAAACCAATTGCAGAGCTACTCATATGTGTGCGCATACGCAGTGTTCAAGCAAGTGTGGAGAAAATGTAAGAAGCCACCTGATTGGCTAATGAATCTGTCAATCAATTTTATCAGCACATGGTGACGTTTGTTGACCCGCGACGTCAGTGCAGTCTCAAAATTCACTACACAGATTTCTCTCACAAATGTGCAGAGGTTTCACAGCAGAATCAGTTTGTAAATGCACATTCAGCAATTTGCATTATCCGTGGATTTATATTACATGTGTGCCTCAAAATAATATTTGTGAAGTAGAGCGTGTGCATTTCAGAATTTCTATTACAAGTTTGCATAAAATATATATTTGTGAAACAGATCGTGTGCATTTGTGAATCTGAAATACAACTGGGAAACAAAGCATGTGCATTTGTGAAAAACCCTGCAAGAGTTCATTCATTATGATACTGTTCTGATTCCTATAACGGTGGCTTTAGCTGCTCTGATGCACAATAAGAGCTCACAACAACAGCTTCATACTGTACATGTAGCTCCAACACACATCCTTATGTTGGCCATAAAAATGTGCTATGAAAGAAAAGGAAATGATAAGAAAAGCACTACAAAAATTTAAACAAAGAGGAAAATCAACGAAAGAAGGTGAGAGCTAATGTGAACATAGTCCTGGAATTAACAACTCTTAGTCACATTCGGGCGGAGATGGGCAGGGTGCGATTTGCCGGAGGGGATGGTGGTGGTCTTCCCCCCCTCTGATTTACACATCCTACTACCTATACCCAATTAACCACAAAAAAACAAATACAAATAATTTTAAACTAATAACAAGAAAAATGTTGAATTTGGCAAATATAAAAACATTATGAGAAAATACTCCAACGGTTTAGTTCACATTCAAAATAGGCCTACCACCTACGTTATGTAGCCGAGGTGTAAGGTTTACTCAATAAATGACATATGGCCTATACTGTTGTACCTGCTGTTGTGTGGTCATTTTGAAAAGGTTTTTGAAAGGTTTTTTCACAAATCGAACTCTGATCAGCTATTTGTGAATGTCTCAGAAAATGAATTAAAGTGGAAAAATTGGACTCTATATACCACTGTGCTTTTTTTTTTTTTTTAATCACAGGCTATGGATCCGAGTACATTACTGTCTTCTGTATGTTGCTGCTGGGTTTCTCTCTCCTTTTAACCACAGATCGTTCAACTGGGCTTCTTCTTAGCTCCCTCATATCTGTCCTATTTGACGATTAGAAATCAATCTCATCACAGGCTACAATCGATAACCTTCAAATGTTTGTTCCCAGAGTGAAAACAGAGAAGTAGGAGAAAGCCTTCAAGTATGCTTCACCCCTTTCAATAAATAATTTTCAAAAAACTTGAAACTTAATACTCTAATTACTGTTGGCGAGTATATATCTTGGTTAACAAACAGTAGTATTGGACAACTGTGTTTGATACGTTAGTTATGGTTATGGTTAGTGGCTAAATATATAAATAAATAAAAAGAGAAACTAATCACCTTTCTGCAGTTACACACTGACAAAATGAAACGTTAACTTAAAGGTCCAGTATTATGCTATTTTCACCCATCTCCAATTGTTCTAAGAACCCCAACAACAGAGTATTTGGGGTTTATTTTCCCAAACTCGTCTGTTTTCTGGTGTTTTAGCCTTCTAAAAAGCAATGTTGTGCTAGTTACTGAAAAAAAGTAACTAATTATCATTACTAGTTACTTCATTCACAAAGTAACTCAGTTACTATTTTGATTACTTACACCAAAAAGTAATGCGTTACTAGAAAAAGTAACTTTTGAGTTACTTAGAATTAAAGAAAGTATTATTTATTTTGAGTCATTTGTGTCCATACAGCTTCATATCAGTGCTGTAATACTATAATAATCCACTGTTGATCAACTGTGCTCCTGTATTAACATTGTTTTGGATAAAAACCTCTGATAAATGAAATGTTATTGCATCCAACCCTACAGTTTCTAATCATTTACGTACATTCACAGAACTAAACTCTGCTCAGTATTAGTTTTTACAAACACCAATCTGACTGAAACACTAAGTATTCTTTCAATACCAGTTTATTTAGCTGAGACCAGTAGAAACTGAAAATGTTACAAGGAATTGTGAAATAAATAAAACACATAACAACCTGAATATTATTCAAAATCAAAGACCAAAAATTAAAGTGGCTTCAGCATCATAAAACGGTTGTGTTTAGCCTTAGAATGTTTTCTTACAGCTTTAGTACAAAAACTAGCATAATGTTAAACAGAAACACAAAAAGCTTCTAAAATAAATAAATGAAAGCAATCTGAATTAACATTAAGAATACATTTTGACCAACTCTGCTTCACAAAAACTGCTATAAAACAACCATAAATGATGTGCATATAAAGCACAAAACAGCTGTTCTAAAATGAAAACAGTAATTTTTCAGCCTTAGCACACTAATGTAAAATAAGCTGTGCATATTTCAGGTGCACATTCTGCTGTTGAAAATGTTTATAGAAATAAATATGGAAAAACTAATTCACAGCATTTTTATCAGCTACACAATGCTAAACATATTAGTCTAACGAGCTGCTGTTAGCAGTGACTCAGCAGCAGCGACAGACTTCTTATTTACAACAACATACCGTGCAATAGTTGGCTGATCTTGTCCATGGATAACAGTCACAGTCCGTTAAAATCCATTCGCTGTTGTTTAGGTGGAGAGGCTTCCCTCACGTCCGCCAACGTAGCGTTAGCTTAGCGCTTCACTGATGCATCTTTTGGAGAGAAAAATAACTTTCCACTCTGAGAAGCTCGTCCTACTCTCGCATTGACTCGCCATGATTGGCGCACGTGATGTAAACAGAAACACGCTGACAATGTTTATTCTTCTTCTGTTTTACCGTGTTTGGCACGGCATCCCGCAAAAATATGTAGTGTCACTGTAAACAGGAAGTACACTGCTGCTAGCAAAGTAACAGACAAACCATATTGTAACGGTAAGGCAAGGCAAGGCAAGGCAAATTTATTTGTATAGCGCATTTCATACACAAGGCAACTCAATGTGCTTTACATGATAAAACATTCAATTGTTTAAAATCAATAAGAACATTTAAAATCATCAGTAAAATCAATTCAAATCATCAACAAAGACATTACATCAACAACATGACCAAAAATCTCTCTCTCAATCATATGCAGTAGAGAAAAAAAGTGCCTTTAACTTTGATTTAAAAATGTTCACATTAGATGCTGATTTCAGCTCTGCTGCAGTTTGTTCCACTTCTTTGCAGCATAACAACTAAACGCAGCAATAACCATGTTTACTGTGAGCTCTGGGCTCCACTATCTGACCTGTGTCCATAGATCTGAGAGACCTGCTGGGTTCATACCTGACTAACATCTCACTGATGTATTCTGGACCAAACCCATTCACACATTTATACACCAGCAGCAGAACTATCAAATCTATTCTGAGGCTGACTGGGAGCCAGTGTAAATATTTTAAAACTGGAATAATGTGCTCTGACCTCTTTGTTCTGGTTAAGACCCGAGCTGCAGCGTTCTGAACCAGCTGTAGATGTTTGATGCTCTTTTGGGGGATTCCTGTCAGAAGACCATTACAATAGTCCAGTCTGCTGGAGAGAAAAGCATGGACCAGTTTCTCCTGATCTTTCTGAGTCATTAAACCTTTCACTCTGGAGATGTTCTTTAGGTGGTAGAAGGATGTTTTTGTGATAGATTTGATCTGACTGCTGAATATCAGATCTGAGTCAATCAGAACACCAAGGTTTATGACTTGTTCTTTAGCTTTTAAAGATCGAGACTCGAGATACTTGCTGATAGCAGTCCTCTTTTCCTTGTTACCAAAGACAATCACCTCCATCTTGTCATGATTTAGTTGAAGGAAGTTTTCACTCATCCAGAAGTTTACTTTTTCTAAGCAGTCACACAACACCTCTATGGGACCATGGTCATCTGGGTTCAGTGATAGATATAGTTGTGTGTCATCTGCGTAGCTCTGATAACCAGCCTTACAGTTCTGTAAAATTTGTCCTAAAGGAAGCATATAAAGACTAAACAGAAGGGGTCCAAGAACAGAGCCATGAGGAACCCCACAGGACATTGGTAATCTGTCAGATTCAAAGTTTCCAATGCTTACAAAATAACTTCGCTCCTCCAAGTAGGACTTAAACCATTGCATTACTTTTCCATTTAGTCCAGCCCATGTTTGCAATTTGTGCAACAAAATTGTATGAGCTACAGTGTCAAATGCAGCACTTAGATCCAATAGAATGAGAACAGAAACTTTTCCAGAATCAGTGTTCAACCTTATGTCATTGATCACTTTGATCAGAGCAGTTTCAGTGCTGTGATGAGAACGAAAACCTGACTGAAATTTATCAAATATTTTGTTGAATGTTAAGAATTGACTCAGTTAACAGCATTATTTCTTTAAAAAAATATTGCGTTACAGTACTAGTTACTGTCAAAAGAAACGTTGGGGCGGTAACGCGTTGCTTGCAACTGCTAAAAAGTCACTTTCAGTTACTCCAAAAAACAGGCCGTTTTTTGGACATTCATGCATATGCATGAGTAGCCATAAACACGCGCAGCGGCAGTAAATCATTAACAGCCTTCCTTCTCCTCCTCACCGCACAGAAATTGTCAATTTAAGACAATAGTCCATTGTTTTGTCCCACCGCTGCGTCGCATTGGGTCACAAACACGTCAGATCATCCCATAAAGGCGATACAAGGCGATAAAATGGCTACTAAAAGCAGATCTGTTTGTGACCGCTCATTCTGCACCGCAGGGAAGTAAACTTTCAACTATCAGCTGAGTCAGCTGTTTCAAACACTCACATGAGCTACTACACTGCTTTCTTGTCCACTTCACCGCCGATAACCACAGATATAGTCAATTTAAGATGGTAATCCATTGTTTTGGTCCAAATGCTGTGTCAATACAAGGTAGTATAACAGCTACTAAAAGTGGAACTGATTGAGAGCGTTCTTCGGTTTATCTACAGTATATACTGGTTTATCTATATACTGAATGTAAAGATATTACCTGTCATATTAACTGTAATATCAACCTGCCTTCGCTATGTTTGTTTTACCTGTGAGATAGTTTGAGAGGGAGGAGCTCACATTCTTATTGGGTAGGAGGAGCCAGGATTGTCAGGAGGAGGAGTTTCCCCCATATGGTGTATTATTGGGGGAAAAATCCAACTGACTTGACTTGTGACTTTTCACAAAATGTGGAAAAGCAAGGGAGAGAGGATACCAAACTTTTTCAACTTTGGCCCTCTGAATGAGGCTAAAGGAATGTATATCACTGCAGCAAAACCATTATAAAGCTTTCAATGTGTCATGTAGCAGAAGGACGTTAGTAGCAGAGAAACGTGCATTACAACCCTTCAAGTTTCACACTGTGTTTCAGCATGCAGAGATTAACCTAGTGTCACTGTAGAAGGCCCATGATTGGTGTAATCACTTTAAACAAAGAACAATGCATAGATGATAGAAATGGTATGAAATGAAAGCATCTCTAACTGAAAATACATGTCATAGTGCCTAGCCTTTAAAGCTTTGCAAATCACTCACGTAACTACATGGAGCAGAAGGGAAGTTAAAACAATGCGTGCATGCATTTGTGCTTGTCTGTATGTGTGTTATTGATGTTTGTCTCCAATCATGCTGCACTACAGCGCCCAATCAAACAGCAATGCACTAATCCAGCAACTGTGGAGTTAGATTGACCCCTGTCCGCTAGTCAGTGGATTCTAATCTCTTACACACTCTGCATTGTCTCCAACAAGTCATTGTAAAACTGAACTTCAATCTCATAATGCCCGACACCTAACCTTGCCTGCAAGATGGATTGTCCTGGTGTTCCCAAACACCAGAATCCATCTTGTACTGTTCCTGCCTTTGCCTTTCTAAACCAAACCGGAACTTAGAACCACTCATGAGGCAGTTTTGTGGTTTAGGGCGGGATATCCGGATGTGACAAAGGCAGAAGCGCTGGTGCAGGGTGAGGAACTAACTGAGCTACTGCTATTAGCATAGCTCCGAATCAAAATAGAAAGATGTTGCCGTGACCTTAACTCGCATACTTGTGTTGCAAAAACAGCAAAAGTCACTCAACAACATAATGACCGCAGCATTACTATCCCAAAAGAACACTGTCACCAGAGGAGTTTTGTTGTTGCTGTAGCAGCGTCTCTGCAGCGCATGCCTATGATGATATAAATGTTTTTATATCACAAATGTTTTTGTGATTTTTTTTTGTGATCAGGCCCATTTGAGACCAATCTAGGTTTTATGTGGCTCCTGAACAAAACTCTGCAGTGAAGAATAAATGGGTACAGATTAGCAAGAAATTAATTTGAACTCCTCATACTATAGTAAATCCCAACCAAAGATTTTAGGGTCAAAGAAATCCCACATTCAGTGTTGCCAGGTCGACTGTTTTACAAAAACATCCATGCGCGCTGTCATGTAGAATGACTCCTTTAAATAGATGTAAGTTAACCACAGATTTCCCTTTGTGTTTAGGCCAAACTTCAATATGCACAATGGTGTCTTCTAATAGCTAAAAAGCAGTTGGAGTTGGCTGCTGTCTAAAAATGGACCTTATTTTCTACTTTTGTTTTCTATTGGCACTTCAGATGATTTTTATTTGCATGAGGCAAACCAATTCTTTCATTTGTGTGCTATAACACTTCATGCAGTTATAAAGAAGGTGCTAACAATAGCACATCTCATTAGCTCTGGGCTATATTATTAGCCAATGCAGCCTCTTATAAGTAGCAAGAGTTGTGGGTACTGTTTACATGCTCTACAGAAGTGGTTCCCTATAATTTTATAGTCTTGCGTTCCCTAAGCCTTGTGTATGTGTATACACATATACATATATATTTTTTTATTTATTGTATTTTACCAAGAGTGCACTTGCCTTTAATTTGTATTTATATGTGCCTGCAAGCTCCCCTGAACCCTCTCATACTCCTACAGCCACTTTAAGTAACCATTTAGGCTATTCATTTAGGTGTCCCACATGTTTTGGACATATTTTGCTTTTGTCTTCAATGCGTCCTCGGAATCCTACTACAATTATGGGGCACAGATGTGCTTTTTATGCCGGGTCACCAGACTCAAAATGCCACTCACATTGTTGCTTTTGTTCTTCTTCTTGTTGTGTACAATAGTTAAAATCGCTACTCCTCTGTTATTCGTTAACGGATCGGGCTGAAATTTGGTAGGTATAATCTATGGATGTGTACGCATTGACACTCGGAGCCCGATTTTCGATTTGGGGCCCAAAAATAAAAATTAAAAAAACGGAATCCGATTTGTCATTTATTTGCGAGTCAAATATTACGATGGTCGGTGGTACCAAATCATTGGCACATACAAATATATAAATGGGGCCGATAACCCCGTAAAGTGTCACGGGGGCATCTGGTGGACCCCGGGGCCCCTATTTTTCAAATGACTCCTCCTCCTTTAGTTCTTGTTTGATTGGAATGTAGTTTGGTATGAACACCTCCCATTTCCAGTGATTTTTTCCAAATTTATGGGAACATAGTCATGTGATAGATCGTTTCAAAGGTAATTTAGTGTAGATTATGATTATGCCTCACATAATTTGATTAGGGGCCCGGGGGCCCACCCCCCGTTTTTAGGCAATTTCCATTAAAGTCGTTTTCTCATTTATTTGTGAGTGAAATATTGCGACAGTTGGTGGTACCGAATCATTGACACATACCAATATTTGAATGGGGCCCATTACTCCGTATGTGCCACGGGGTCGCCAGGGAGCATTTCACTGAATTCTCGGGAACGTGGTATGTGCTATTTGGCGCGGAGATGTTCTGTAAAAAGATACAGACATTTACAGCAAAATCTGCTTCAAAATTACGTTGCGCTATATGTATGTCGTATATCTACATGATGTAGAGTGTACAGTGGGGACCAGCCGAGGAGAAGAGAGCGGCTACAATTGCAAATAGTTGTTTGCATCATTAGTGTACATTTTGTTGCAGGAATATTCACGTTTTATTTTCCTAATTTAACAGTTTAGGTAAAGCCTGGTATTTGGACTTTGTAAGAGTGAATTCACATTTAAAGTTTAAATTATTTTATACATTTAGCAGTTGTTTTGTAGCCTATGATGAGTTCTTGATCTTGAAAATGCCAAACTCAATGATTTCCTTTTTCCAATAAATGTAATGAAGTCACATAATTCATTTTCAAATATAACATAATTTTCTTAAAAGTCACAATAAAAGTATAAAATCAAAAATACAAAAAGAAATGTGTGTATAAATAAGTTTAAAATGTAGTTTTATTAAAAGTTATGCAATCTGATATGGTGGTTGCCCTGTGACGTCCAGGGTTGGGGTCAATTCGACATTTTTCAATTACAATTAACAACTATAATTATTCATGTTTAATTAAAATTCAATTACGATAATAGTGACCAGCATTTTCTCTAATTACACTTAAAATCACAATTGTTATTTTTCCCCCCGAAAGTTGATTACAATTATATGATCAATTACTAAAGTTCACTTACAATTAATCACAATTACTGAACCTTTAATAAATAACCCTATAAAACAACCTTCCTCTCATGTTAGCTTTCTGTTAGCATCTCTTATGATAAAGGGTCAGTTACTGTATGACCCCATGTCTTAAAGCAGCTGTAAAATACACAAAAAAAATTACCTGTATCTATCACCCAATTTGTTTTTTGTTATTAATATTTTTGCTGTTGCTGTCTGTGCCTTTTTTGTGTCAGTATACCCCTAGATTTATATATTTTTTTCAATAATAAAATGATCCACAATAGAACTGACAGATAGCAGGGAAACAAACAGCAACAAATGTTACAAACAAATTGTACCACATCCCCAAAATTTAAGGTTCAATGTCACATTTTAAAAACAAACACTGTTTGTAATGGACACAGATGTGAAACTACTGTAGCTAGCTTTACAACACAACAAATATCATTGAGCAACATTCTGGATAATTTTGACTAGTGGTTTCACAAGATAGTGAAGAAGGTTGATGGTAGTCTTTTAAGACCATAAAAGGTGATTAACACAAACGGCAGGAGGGGGCTTTGAAAGCGCTGAGCTCATGAGTAAGTGCTGTCCATGAGTAAGGTCAAAGGATTAGCTGGGGTTAATGGCATTGGAGCAAACAGGACAGTATCTGTACAGTAACCTTGTCAGCTTAAAAGCTCACGTGGAACACATTTGGGTTTGTGGAGAAGCAAAAGGTAGATTGTGAGATGTGTCCGTCTATACACATGAAAATACTGTGTTGTGTAAGATCAAAGGTTTAATGCACTGCTGGCATCACTGCTCTATTACTGACAGCGTAAAACTGAACTAAGCTAAACATAGTGTGAGGTCTGTGGAAATGAGGTCTGGGCATTTTTACATGAGCAACTTTGAAACATAATTCAACTAATGCGAACAATAAACATTTACTTCATTCATTTGATTTGAAAACAACGTGCCCCGTAACAACTAGCAAACATTTTCTTCAAAATTGAAAAAATTACAATATTATTACACTGATTTATTACAAAATAAATCAGTGCGATTCCGTAAAAGAGAACGTGAGCTCATTGGCCAGAAATGTGTTCGCTGTTGAGATTATCAGAATTGTTTCATGTAAAAGTATTGCTGATAACAAGTGAAAAAGTTGTTGTTATATAGTCAAATAACAAGTGCATGAAGAAATAATGGGATAGAAAAGCAGTTAGTGGGATTTTATTCCACATAATAATAATAATAATAATAATAATAATAATAATAATAATAATAATAATAATAATAATAATAACATGTCATTTGTAAAACACTTCACATTTATAAATCTTTAAGAAAGCTTTTGTTAAAAAAAACATTAATAGTCTGTGGGGCCCTGAGGTGGGCAGGGAGGGCATTACTTATGTATATTTTTCTTCACCTTCAAATGTCCTTGCAGAAATGAACAAGGTAGAATATAATTAAATTCATTTAAATCTGTCATTTGTCACCCTATAGTTACAGTACATTACCACAACATCCGACTGCAGCATTTAGTTTTGATTAAATACAGGAATATCGTGAATTCCAGGGCTTCTTTGTGAGCTGGCAGTAAATAAAGAACTTTGCATGCATCAGTGAAGGCCGCTTTGATTATTTCGGAGTGAAAGTCTTTAACAGTGTCCAAAGTAAGTGTGAAAGCAGTGAAGCATCAGCTGAAAGCTGCAGGCAATGCTTGGCCTTTAGAGCTCTGAGGGTGCTGAGATGGAAATAAATCTTCATACGTCAGACAGGGAAAACCTCAAGTCATAATTTTAACGTTGCGCGGCAGGCGCTCCCCAGATATTTTTGTACCGTGAAGGCTTTTCTACTCAGTGTGACTTAAACTAAGCATACAGACTGAGAGCTTGATTAATGGCTCAATCCAGAGTTGTGTGTCATTGTCAACATTGATACGTCTTAGACGTGCAAAACAATGGCTTTTTACCTGAGTGATGAAAAAAGATACAAAATGTTGGTCGTTTGAGCCTTTTTTCTGTTAGGCAGGTCCCTTAGTTTTATGGTTAACACTTTTTACTTTTTAAAATGTGCTTTGGGTTTTATTGAGCATTTGCAATTTTTTTTTTCTTGGCACATTTTATTTACAAATTGTATTTATCATCAGTGCTAAATTCTGCAGAGGGGTATTCCATAAAGCAGGTTATGTTCAAACTCTGAGTATGTTCAGGCTGAAATGAGGGAAACTCTGAGTATCTCATTCCTAAACACGAGGGTATGTTACCATGGCAACATTGTCCGTGAACTAAACCTGGTCACTGGCAGGTTTTATCAAAGAAACCCTGGGTTTCTACCTGGCTCCGCCCACCAGAACACCGTTTCTGAACACTTTAATAAATCTTAACACTTTTCTCTGAAACACATTAGTAACATCACACACCACAGATGTGTTCACATCATTACTAATGTTGTGTTGTTTTTTTTTTTTTTTTTGTGCAAACGGTAATTTTCTTCTTTTTTTCTCATTAAGTGAAAGTCACTGAGAGGTTGATCTGCATTAAAACATCTACTAATGTCTGTAGTAAAGTTCACTGAATACAAACCTGTGGATAATATAAAGGAGGAGATGATAATTTAAATGAATCCACTTTTAAGGCTCCATTGTTGTTTTATATTGTTATACAGTTAAATCTGTAGATCATGCATCTTTGAAGGTATGATGGCGCAGTGAATTGTGATGCTGCTCTTGAAAGCGATGGGTCGTGGGTTTGTGTCCTGCTTCAGGGATTTCTTTATGACATTTTTTAGGACATTGAGATGACTCTGGCAACAATATTACATTAAAAATCAATATAAATTATGTGATATCAAGCGGCATTTACTGTCTTTATATCCAGTGTAACAGGAGGGCTCTTTATGTAGCCATCCTATGCTGCTGACACGTCTCCTCAGACACATTTTATTCATATTATTCACCGCTCGTCACGTCACTGAAGCAATAAAGTGATGAAGCGACCAAAAAGTGTAACTAATTACGGGTGATTAAAACCACTATAATCACTGAAGACTGAACTCACCTTTAGAACAGGCTCATATTCCTCAAACGCCAGCTTATTTCACCCATTAAGGTGAATAAATCACTCTTTTCCGGGTGGTTACCATGGCAGCTCGAATAAATCTCTGATCCATTGATGATGGCTTTTTATCGCGCGCGTGCACGTCAGTAACCCAAGGTTTACATACTCAGGGTTGATTGACCCACTTCATACCAGCTGTAATGGAATCAGATACCCAGAGTTTCCCATCACGGGGTTTGTTGACCCAGAGTTTATGGATAGACTCAGAGTTTGTTAACCCTCCTTTATGGAATACCACTCTGGTGTTCATAAAGAATAACATATTTAACTTGTTTCCATGTACCAGTTTTCTACAACTTCTTAAAAAAATAAAAGATATTGAATTTTCTGGTTCAGAAACCCTGTTTTATTATTGAAGGGACATTTGTTTTACTTTTTTACTTAAAGCTGATATCCGGAGTTTCTGAGAAATCTATCTTTATGTATGATTCTTTTAAAATTCATAAAAATACCTAGCTAGTATTTTACTATGGTCTACTGCCGCTGGTCATTCATATACATTAATGTATATAAGTCCCTCCTTCCTATAGACGACTATACAAATGGAAACAATTGCCTAGTGCGTCCAGCGAATAGGCTTCGACTTCCTGGTTTTGAGACTGTCAATCAAAGTAAATACGGAACTGTGCATGAAAACAAGGCCAGGCATCACAACAGCAAACAGGTAAATATGATTTTGGCTCTTATCTGACCCACAGACCTATATCAATGTGACCTGATGCAACCTTGTTATGTTCCGTGATGCGCATGCAGAAAAGTAGAGGCGTGGCTTCTGGTAGATTGGGAGAGGCAGAGGCTGTTTAGGGCGGGACATCGAGACGTTTCTCAGAAACTCTGGATATTCAGCTTCAAGTACATTTAGTAGCATGTACTTTTTTTACTTTTACTCAAGTGAGGCAATTTCAATACTTTTACTTTTATCAGAGTAATTTTTTATCCAAGTATCTATACTTTTACAGACTAGTACTGTTGCCACCTCTGCAGGTTTGTCAACAAATGTAACAGTAATGCCTTGGTCACCTATTTATAGCATTTATAATTCAGAGATTAGGATAGACCTAACCTGGGTTCAATCAAACCTTGCAATGAGTCAGTTTGGCAGGGGTCAAGACAACCACAGTAAAGATGTGTTCCACAAAATATGTTCCCATTAAAAACGAGTTTATTAATAGATACGTTACAATAACAATGCTACATCTGAAATCAATTTTTGTTGTGAACAAGGTAAAAAAAAAAATCGGCCCAGGCTTAATTGAGTGTGCCTGAATAAAATATAAACCTATGTTTTGTGGAAATCATATTTTATTTTTCAAATCACGAAGGGTTTGGTGAATGCACTTAGGAAGGTTCAGTACCTTCAATAAGGTTAAGAACCACTTTACGAGAATACTTTGGACCAGACCCAGAGGTACAATAAAATATATTTTAACTAAACTTAGAATAGATAAATCAAGTAAACATTTATGAATTTTTCAAACATGTATTAGAATATTCAAATTAATGAGAAAATACCAATCCTTTATTAGAACTGTGGAAAACAAATCCCTACTTTTGTTTCTATTTATCAAATACCAACAACTTACACTAATGCTAATGATAACCATTAGAAGAATTTTTGTTATTAAATACAGTATGTGTCACTATTGTCTATTTATACATGAGACTGGGATTTTGGCCATTTCTCTAATAAGGGGTTAGGATTCTCGCCACTCGTACTTTGTCCACTAGGATTTTGTCAATTAGGGTTTTATCCCATCATTGAGGTGATTTTGAATCAAAGCCCTGACCTTAATTTAGTGGAGAATGTAGGGGTCACATTCCAAGGCTGATGCTGCTGCTGCTGCTGCTGCCAAGTGGCAAATCTCTCTTTGAGGAATGAGCAAAAATATCAGTGTGTAAACGTGAGGAATTATCAGAAGCTACTTGCAGCCACAAGCAACATTTCCTGCAAAAAGGTAGTAATAAGTAGTAATATTAAGGAGGTGAATAGTGTCATTTCTATAATTATTCCTATTTATTTTATACATTCAAAAAATGATGAATAAAAAGAAGCAAACCCTAAAAAACATTTTGTTTGCATGCTTTGCAAGACAGATTCATCAGCATTCACTTATAATAAATATCTGTGTAACTTTTATTCCAGCAAACATATTATAAGAGTTGAGACTGAATAATATTTTACTGTAATTACCTTTTTCTACTCCTTCTCTAAGCCTTTTTTTCTTCTCATTTTCTAAAGAATGTAAAAAGTCACTACATTAGTAAACTAGAATATTTGCATTTCCTGAAGACAATGCAAGTGAGGATGTAGGTTCTGGCCCGCGTTGCACTGCATTAGCTTAGCATTAGCTAGCATTAGCATTCGCCTGTCATTAATATTAGCATTCGCTTAAGCATTAACATTGGCTTAGCGTTAGAATTAGGTGAGTGGTGGCCTAGTGGTTAAGGGTGCAAACTTGTAATCGGAGGGTCACCGGTTTGAATCTCACCCGGGCCATCACTGTGGGATGTTGAGCAAGTACCTTAACCCCAATCAACTGCAAGTTACATTAGCCTAGCATTAGCAATAGCTTAGCTTTAGCACTGACCTAGCATTTGCAGAGTGTTAGCAATAGCCTAGCAATAGCATTAGCCTAGCATTATCAATAACCTAGCATTAGCATTAACCCTGCAATAGCTAAACATTAAAAATTTAAAAAAATACTTGAATATAAGAATGTAAAAAGTCACCACATTAGTAAACTATTTTGCTATCACCTTAATATATTCACATTGCAGAGGATATTAAGAATGAAACCTTGCTAAATTTCTTAAAAATGTTTAATGAAAGTGAAAAACCATGTTGATTTCACAAGTTCGGCTTACACCAGATCTCTTCATATTTGTGGTAAAAAAAAAAAAAAGATCAATGTATAATGTAATAGTAATATACAATTATAACACAAAAAAACTCAGGCCAAGTCCATCATGGATGATTGTTTAAAGTGTTCACTCATGCACGACATAAAAACCTCACTTATCGCTTTAAAGCTCAACACGTCTGTCCTTTTGTTAGGCACATTTTTTCTTGAACTTCTTTAAAGTGATGTGCAACGTATCACATCAATGCATTTTAGATGACAGCAGAATATTTAAACTTGATACGCAGCTTCTAAATCACTTCTCATAAAGTTTACATATAGTAGTCTTTTAGTCGAGCTGTCCTCGTAATTTGGGTCAAGTAATCTTTTCACTTCATCTTTGTAAAAGTGAATCTTTTTGTACTTTATAAAGTGAAATGTTTTCAGAGGAAAAACCTTTTTCAATAATAATCAATAAATGCAGTCACAGCTTGTGCCAATATAGCTAATAAATCAAACTCAGCCAGCTGGGAAGCACATACCAAACCCTACGATGACAAAAGGGTATTGTCAGAACCTTTCAAGGAACCCCAAAGGTGACCAAATAATCATGGTGGGCGTAGAGTGAGGAACATCACTGAAAGTGCTAAACAGAACCCAGCTGTGACCCAGTACCTTCGAGCTAAATTCACACTCACTCACTTTAATATTAATACTATTACTTATTATTAATGGCTGTTTAACTAACCCTTCTAACAAACACCATCTAATTAAAAGAATCTGCATTCTGAAATATCAAACTTATTGATCACCTCCATAATGATCAACTACCTGATTGGTTGCACACATTCACATTACGATACTTTTCTTATTTATGTGTCATTCTATATCTTATTCAACTTCCTATATTCAGAATGTGTGTTGATTACCATTGTTGCTCATTTTCTTTCATTGTAAATAAGCTGCATCAATTAATTTGGTAAACAGTATCTAAAGTCACTGATGACGAAATAATTCACATTTTCTATGGTAAGAGTGAATAATTGTGATAAAGAAAATAAAGCTGTAAATGACTATAATCTGACTGAATCCGTGTACCCTTCATTCTTTGGTTATTCTGTTTTAAAACCAAATCAAATAACAAAAATCAATGGTGTGGTTATTTTGTTTTACTATCTTAAAACCAAAACAGAAATTCAGAAAAATCAAAAACCAGTTAAGCAGTGTTTTTCTGTTTTAAAATTTTGTGTGATATTAACGGGAAAACTATGGACCAAAGCTTCATGTTTTAAGCTGACCACAAAGAGGGGACCCACATATGGGCGAAGACTTTTACTCTGCTGTGTCTGATAAAAATGATCTTGTAGCATGTTGTCCACCTCACACTGTGAGAGTTATTGATGCCGGAAGTCCGAATATGTGAATATATGTGCCAAATTTACTGAACAGTGTAACAGTCAAAATAGTATCCAGATAAACTGGTGACTGACCATCGACTGTGGGACTAGTGTGAGGAACAATAGATGTTAGTACTTGTACCATATGACACTTTTGAAAAAACAATGACAGCTTTTTTGAAGGCATTAAAAATATTTATTGTGCACAATATACAGTAATACCGCTAGCCACTAACGGCAGCCGTCAACACACATGGAGGTTGATCACAAGAAAAGAGGAGCACCAGTAGATTCATTACACCACCTCTGGTTCCTTTAACCACATATGATGTGCATTTTTTACGTAAAATCCATTTTTTTGGGTTTTGATTTATTTACGTATTAATAATGTTTCAGTTCACCAGTTCATCAGTAATGTGACTTATGTGTTGCTCCTTTTTTGTCCAATAGTAAAAGTCCACCCCCGTCTGTGGGTCCTCTCTGTGTGGTGAACTTAAAACATGAAGCTTGCCTCTCAGCCATAGTTTTATCATAAATATCAAAATACCACACAAACACAACAAGAATCAATTTTAAAACAGAAAAACCCTGCTTTTCTGGTTTTTGTGGTTTCTGTATTTCTGTTTTGGTTTAAAGTTAGTAAAACAAAATAACCACACCATTTATTTGTTATTTTGATTTGGTTTTATAACAAAATAACCAAACACCAAACGGTACACAGATTTTGACTGTGCTCTGAGCTAAAATATTAATATCTAATAATATTGGTTTTTATAAAACAGTGGTATACAGGTGTACATTTCTGATGACCTTATAAGGTTTGATTTTCACAAATGTATTATTTAATCAACTTTAATCTTTTATTAATCCCTTTTGAAAAAAGTTGTAATAGTAGAGAATAGCCTGTTGTTTAAAGAAACAACATTTGACACTGTTTGTGCCTTTACTAAGAATCATCATTTACTGTAATCAATCAAAACTGGACATGCAAAATTAAAAAACGTGAATCAATATTTGGAGTGGAGAGACCTGTGATGTTTGCTTCTGCATGAGTGCATCACCTTCTACATTGTTTACTCACAGCTTCCAAACTTGAGAGGACAGGCATGAGCGTCCATTGGGAAATCCTCCAGCTGCATGGGACACTCAGCAGAGATAGTCAGCCTAGAGGGAGAGCAAATCAATCCATGTTTATCACCACTTAAACAAAGAAAAGCTGTGCCATTATGCAGCTATTATCAGAAAAATCTACTGTTTGTCTTCAAATAGCTGATTTTTCAACCCAATGAAAAACCAAACCACAATGGGGGAGGGGCAACGTTAATATAAATGAAAAAGTAATTAGAAGCGTAAATGATACAGATGATGTTTAATCACAGCACATCCACATACTATTGTTTAATACTGCCATCTGCTGACCACAATGGAGACTGGCAACAATGCTGAGTCTAAATGCTTTCATCTAAAGCAGTGCTTTCCAACCTTTTTTGGACCTTGACCCCATTTTGATATCACTAATTTTTGGTGACCCCAAATACTTTTTTTCATTATTAGTTTTTCATTGTGTTTGTTATGATGTGTAACAAATACAGAGTAGCCAGGACAAAGTGACAAGATGCACCAGCTCAGATATTTTTTAATACTGCATTTTATTTATTTTTCTTCCTTTTTCTCTTTCTTTTCTTTAAACTGCATATTTGGGAAAGTGAAAGTACAGAATACAGGAAGATTTTGTGTAGTTGTATTTTGAAAAAGAATACTAATTTTTAATTTTAAAATGTATTTTTTTCCCCCTAATCAATTACTAGACCCTTCAGGCAACCCCATTTAAATTTCAAATGACCCCAAGGTTGAAAATCACTGATCTAAAGGTTCTAGTTTAGACATTCTGCTGTAATAAAAACTCTTCAAAATGATTGCTCATAGGACCCATGCTGTAAAAAGAAAAGAAAAGAAAAGTAAAGAATAAAAACAAATATTAGAATATGTCAAAGTGTGTGAGGCAAGACAAACTTAACTAGTTAATATATAGTGTAAATTCCTATCTCCTCCAATTAGAGACAGGAAACAATATGATTCAATAATGATCTGTGCCTGTTTTACCCTGTACATGTTGCAGGGTGGTGTCTATCACAGTTTATATATTGTAAATAGGGCTGGGCGATATGGACCAAAACTCATGTTTCAACATTTTTATAAATCTCAATATTTTGATTTCAAATAAAATCTGACCAGAACACTTTAGTCTATTTCTCTTCTAAAGGACAGCACATGTGAGTGAGTTCTGTAGTGTGGCTTGTTTAGGGGAAAGGTCTGGGTTATAATCCGCTCAACGTTCCATCAAACTGCGCTTTTTATGTTGTTCTGAGAAGTAGTGGAAGCAGCGACTCCTAAAACAAGTAAAAAAATTAAAAAAATAAAACAAGTATTTTAAAACAAAATTTACTATAAAAATATATCGATATAGCAGATAATGTAATTTTTTTATATCCCCAAAATAGAAAACTTGATATGTCTTGAATCTCGACATACAGTATTAACCAATCCGTCACAGGACCAACAAAGAGATCATCAAACTTGTATGCTCCTAAAGGTCCTTTAGAGGCTCCAGTCAACATCAAGTGAAATACATGCTTCTAAATTGAGGGAGGAACATGGATCAGAGAAAACCAAAGCAGTTTAGATGGAGAACATGCAGACTTCAGATAGAAAGGTCCCAGAGTTATCCTCCAAGTCAAATGCTAATGATCAAAACAATCAAAACCACTGCTCCTCAGGGATGGGTTAAATGCAGAGGACAAATTCCATTAATGTAATAACATTACATGGCCAATTAAAGGCGAAAGCCCCGATTTAATCTTTAATCTTTAAACAATGTGCTTTCATATAAAACTTAATGTTTCCCATGTGAGGGAAGAAGAATTTAAATAGTAAACAATATGTATTTCTGTGAATGCACAACAATAAAAAGCAGTTTTTTTTATTTTAATTTGGAGGCTAAATGTAGTCAATCATGGACTAAGAATAAGAGTAGCAGTTTGATCTCAAAGATCATCTGTATGTTCTGGCCAGACATGCTTGCCTTAGCCAGGATTGTAGCCTTTAATGACAAGCTTAACAGACACAAACAAACTCTACTGTATCCATCCAACTGTTAACAGCAGAGCCCCAAAATCACACAGAAGGACACATATGTGACAATAAGGCTCTGCTTATACACGCTTTGATACAAAAGAAAAAAGAAGAAGAAACTGCTCATTGCCACTTCTTAAGGGTCTGCTATTTGGTGCTCTGTCTCCCTCTAGTGGACAATAATACAAAACACAACTAGGGTCCTTTTGCAAAGCAGAACTTTATCATCTTAAACATTGCATTTATCATTGAAAATGATTCTCTTTATCTTCTTGGAAATGTATTGTAAAATGTGTTGGTGCAAAGCCTTACCATGTGCTCATACATTTAGCAGTACATATAAGTTTGGGAATCAGCAATCCAAACCACATGTTTACGGTAAATTAAAGGCATGTTTGAAGTTAGTGTCTACTTGATCAACTTTAGTTAACTTTAGTTTAGTTAATAACAAAATGTTATTATTTTTTCTTTTATTTTATGGACTTGATTTAAGTAAAAGCAGCTCTGTGATTGGTTTAAACCTCATTACCTCCACAGCCTGCAGGTTAGCTCCAGCTTTTTAAAATTACTTATTTAGTCTCTTTGTTCAAGACAAATTATACTTTAAGTTGGTGATATTGAATTTATTCATGATTTTATTGTGATTGCAATGATAATTTATGTTTTAAATATTACAACTACTCTACAAATACATGTTTTATGTCATTGTTTTAATTCCTTTCTGTAAAACATGCTGGCACAGTACAACAGGAACACGTTCACAGGTGTTAAAATAACAGTCCAAAAATTAATGCTTCAAAACAGAAAAATGATCGCGACTAGTCAACTAATCAAAAAAAATAATCAATAGATTAGTCGACTGCAGAAATAATGGTTAGTTGCAGCTCTCGTCAGTACAATGTATTCTTCATTCAGCAACTTGAGTACATTGAATAGAGGCATGCCAGCTGAAAGTTTCAGTGTATTTGATAATTAGAGCTAAATTTAAGCTGTAGTAACAATTTCAAAGTGCTGCTTGATGGTTATAACAGGTACTGGCCAGCATGGAAAGAGTGGCTTCATGTCTCGTTCCCACCACTCTCTCTCTCTCTGTGGAGTTTATATGTTCTCCCAGTGCATGTTTAAATCTGTTTCATTATCGTTTCTAAATGTGTGAAAATGCATATGCAGGAGATTTAGTATCTGATTGATGGGTCTCCTCTCCAGGGTGTTCCCTGCCTTCTGTCCCATGCCAGCGGGGGTTGACGAACTTCACTCCATTAAAAGCAATTGCTACAGTTCAGTCGGTTATCGATATAGTATTTTACTGTTTCTTTGTTAATTGTTGCAAAAACTTTAAAGCTGCAGTATGTAGACTCGTGAGACGCTCCACACTGCCCCCTCCCCTCCTGAATGAAAGTTACTGGTCTTCTTGTGGAGACTTTTTTCCTAATAGAGACTTATGACAAATGTAGGGACTTTATCTTGTGCTATTGGAGAGTTTTCTCATGTTTTAGAGACATGAAAGCACATATCACTCACTGCTTATGAGGAGAGTAAGAGGCTCACAGTCACAGTCGCTCCTCAGACACAAGCAGCCGTGGTCAGCTGATCAGAGCAGACACTCTCCACAACCACACTGCAAATGAACTGTCTGTTCTCCAAACCTTTGATAATGTTTCTCTTAGGTTTACAAGCTATTTAGTTTAGTATTTAGCTATCTGTTATCACTCTCTCTGACTCTGTTTGGGTGGCAGACTGCTCACGAACTGAAAGCGGATCGTGCGCAGTCCGCCTCACATACTGAGTCAGAGGAACCTCCGCGGAGTCTGTTCCTCCTGAACACGTTTGTGTCTTTATTCTGTTGCTTCTCCACCTCGGTCTTCCTTTTTCCTCTTGCTTTGCCATGTAACCGCTGTGCCAAAAGACGCGATCGAGACTTCTGCTGGAAGATCTGCTATTGTACTTTCACTACTCTCAGATCGCAAACGCGCATAGACTTTTGACGAGCAGCTCGAGCAGCCAATAATAACGCCTAAAAAGCTCATGCATCGCACTGTTAGTAGCAGAGTGTCATACTCCTGGATTTCTAAAGTTGATTTAAAGAGCCAGGAGAAGGAGCAGAGATTCACTTTCCACTCAGTACACTTTGGACTACAATATGCTCAAACACGATTATGGATTTTTGACCAAATGACACAAAAAATTAATTTACATACTGCAGCTTTAGGTTGACATTATATGCTAATCAGCTATCTTATTAGGTACACCTCTTTTGCAAAAAGCAGTGTCTGGAGATGGTTAGGTTTGCAACTCAATGGAAATTTGGAAAATGGTCTGATGATCATCACTAACAAGATTATGGCTCCTATGGTTTCTATGGCCCTTATGGCATTTCTCAGTGTCTCGTTTGAACACCACAGTATTGATGAGTATTACTGCTGATCACGTCCTTCCCTTTATCAATATACAGTATTTATTGTGATATCTCCTTCCAATAAATTCTATAGCTTTTACTATTGTTAGTGGACTGAGATCAGACTCGACGCCAAAGTGATTCACAAGATAAAGAGGGTTTTCTGTTGTTGTCGGGATGGATGGATTCAGGGTTGGGCTCAATTATATTTTTCTGTTACAATTACCATGTTCAATTACAATTCGATTGTGATTACAGTGACCACCATTTTCTCCAATTGAAATTAAATTGCAATTATTTTTTTAACTCAGAAAGTCAATTACAATTACATTCCCAATTACTAAAGTTCAAATACAATTAATCATTACTGCTGTGCCTGAAATAAGTAACCTAATAATAGTTTTGTGTTAACTTTCTGTTTGCATCTTGAGTAAAATTTGGACATAACAGGTCCTAAATCAGCTGTAAAAAACAATAAAAAATATCTATCATCTAATTTCTTTCCTATCTCTTGTTTACATTGTTAGGATTCCTAATCAATGAAAACATTGATTTTCATATTCCTGGTGTGGGCGTCAGAGCCTTTTTTATGTCAGTATAGCCCTCGATTTAAATTTTTGTAAAATAGTAAAATGTGGGAAAGCTTGATATGAAACACATTTTAATAAATGTTAACTACATAATGTGTAGAACTGCACATAGAACTGTCACATAGTTCCCCAGTTTTGTGTTAAATTATAATTGACAATTTTTATAGAGATTTCATGGCAATTACAATTACAAAGTCAATTGTTTGAGCTCATTACAAATGGTAAATGGTAAATGGACTTGATTTTATACAGCGCTTTATCACCACACTGAAGCAGTCTCAAAGCGCTTTACATATCAGCTCATTCACCCAATCACTCTCACATTCACACACCAGTGGGACAGGACTGCCATGCAAGGCGCTAGTCGACCACTGGGAGCAACTTAGGGTTCAGTGTCTTGCCCAAGGACACTTCGACACATAGTCAGGTACTGGGATCGAACCCCCAACCTCTCGATCAGAAGACGACCCACTACCACCTGAGCCACGGTCACCCAAGTTAAATACGATTATGACAGCAACTGATTTTTAAAATTACAATCACAATTATAATTACATCATAATTGTAATTAATCATCAATTACGTGATTACAATTATAATTGATACCAACCCTGGATGGATTTTCTAGCTGCATTTATTCTGTCCTTATTCCTGCTGCTCAGACAATCATTACCTGTACAAAGGCTGCATTCTGAGTTAAACCCTCTCACTAAAGCTCAAATCAAGGCCACCTGCGTTCCTTTTAAGCTGAGTATTGCTCCACCTTTTTCCAAACATGACTAATATCCACAGTGGGACTTTGGAATAAGCGGGTGGGCAGCGCCGTCTCGCTTTAATTAGATAAATACAAAGAGCGCCTACCTTTAATAATAAATCATCAAAAGCACAATAGACAAGCTGAATCACCAACAGGACTACTGCTGCCATAGATGTTTCAAACATGATGAAGTTTGGGTAAAGATGACATCACCGTGACTTCATAACAAAGCATATCATAGGAATCCTGTTTCCTCTGAGAATTGCTTTGATGCAAAGGACCAGCAACTCTGAACAGGAGTGTGCTGTGAGTGTAAGGGAGGAAAGTAATGCATGCATAAAATGTTCCTCTAATAACCTCATTCCCAGAACACAAAGACATTAATGGCCCATTGTGAAGCCATTTTCTAATGGCTTGCAGCATTTAATAATGTGCTGTAGATTTGCAGCAATTTCAAAGTGAACGATAATTAATGCTTTTTGACATGCAGTTGTGTCCATCTCCTAAAGCTTCCTTTGTTAATATTTGATTTAGATGATCTATTGTCTTAATAATAAGATGACACAACAGAAAAGTTAACATACATGAGATAGTTACTGTAAAAATACATCTCCTTTTGTACAAAACACCGTCCAAGGTCCAATTCCATCTGCTGCTAATCAGAAAAACTACAGCACCTTTCAGTTCTCAGGCCATACTTCACACAGCATGCAGTACAGCCTCTGAGGAGGGAGCAAACATCTGAACTGCAACTGAGTGTTAAAAGCAATAATAGGCAGAAAAGCTTGTGCTGTTAACATGTCAAAGTGGAGGTTTCTATCACGTGTCAGCAGCATGAATGATAGTGGATGAGAGCGGAGGAGGACAGCGCTGGGTCACAGCAAACAGTCCGAGTCCCCCTGAACCTCGTGTAAAGTATGAGGACAACACGATGACGCATCGATGCAACACTGAGACACAGCTCAAGTGTGTGGGCTGAAAACCATTACCACAGTAGTAAAGCAGGTTGATGGAGGTTTACTCATCACTCCTTCTTTTTAGGTTACACAATATTTGAACTTCGATACGCAGACAGATGGGAGAATAAATGCTCGTTCTGCTGCAGTCTCACCTCATGGTGTAGAGAAGAGTCCCGTCGTCTTGCAGCCGCAGAAGCTTGTTAGGTGTGGTCATATTGTGTGCGATGGACTTTTTCCCATTGAGGAAGAAGGTGTCAGGTGTCCAAATGTTACTGGCTAACAGATTGTTCAGGGGGAGCATCTCCATTGGGCCTTTGAAACAAAGTCTTTCATCTTTCCAGCTCTGGCGAAAGAACACGTCGATTGTGTATTCCTACAAAGTCAGCAAGAAGAGATACTATGAGGCATGTGGAAAATCTTTACCTTTCTGTTAAAAACAATGGAATGAAGCTGATCAGAGGACTCAGAAACACTGATAGCCCCAAATGTCCTGTGTAGTAGAAGAGGGAGCAGTTAGCAACAGGCAGAGGTACAAGTAACTAAGTACAAATATTTTGTTACTGTACATAACTCATTGAGTGCCATTCCCGTCTATAGATGTGAATTGTGTTTTCCGGCTGGGGTTGTTAGGAGACAGTGTGACTCTGTGAATATCTAACTCAGGGGTGCCCAATCCTGGTCCTCAAGGGCCCCTATCTAGCATGTTTTAGATGTTTCCCTCTTCAAAACACACCTGATTCAAATGATTAACTCACCATCAAGCTCTGCAGAAGCCTGATAACGATCCTGGTCATTTCAATGTGTGGAACTAAGTGGACTATTGAGAGTGTGGCGATGGTGAGATAAAACGATAAAAAAAATGTGGCAAGCGCTGAGACTCGGCATGTCCGGGAAAGAGGAAGTTGCATGTGTGGAGAATGACGGGGGAGAAACTTGGAGGACGGCCAAAATACAGTAAAAAATCCATTCAACTATGACCTAGATAGTAAAATAATAATAATGTTGCCATCAAAAGCCCAGTCTCAGTGTTGATTTTGTAGTGTTATAGAAGGAAACCAATGTTGGGGTGTCACTAAAGCTAAAAAACTTTTTAGCTTTCGTCACTAATAGGTTTTTACAGAAAAAGTCATTTTTCTCAGCTTTTTGTCACAAACTGGCAATTTGTGTAAAACTTGCCTCTATTCAACTGCTGATTACTAAAGAACGAAACAAGGTAGAAACAAAAATCTCAAGATTGTCACAGTACAATCTGTGGGTCTTTAAAGATTAGTCAAAATGCTCTAAAATGGCTGGAACTGAGTGGGTAGAAATTTTGAAAATGATGCTAAATTTTGGTAGTTTGAGTTTTTTTTGTTGGGCAGGTGCCTTAGTTTTAGGTTAACATTTTCAACTTTTTAAAAATGTCAAACTCAAAGCTGTTCTGGATTTTATTTAGGATTTGCATTATTTTTCTTGAAACGTTTTATTTACAAATTGTTACTATAATGAGTGCTAAATTCTCTTAGTGTTCAAAGGTAACAGATTTAACTTGTTTCCATGTAACAGTATTCTACAAGAACTTGAAAAAAAGATAAAAGATATGGAATTTGCTAGTTTAGAAACCCTGTCTTATTATTGAAGGAACATTTGTTTTACTTTTTGCTTAAGTGTATTTAATAGCATGTACTTTTTAACTTTTACTCAAGTAAGGGAGCAACTTCAATATTGTTACTTTTACCAGAGTCATTTTTATTCAAGTATCTATACTTTTACTTGAGTACTGGAGACTAGTACTTTTGCCACCTCTGGCATGTGGCAAATTAATAATTTATATATATATATATAAATTAGGGGTGTGACGAGATCTCGTGCCACGAGACTAAACTTGACAAGATTTCTCGGCATTAAAAATCTGTATCGCAAGATTTTATTTTATTATATTTATTATTTTTGTGAGCTATCCAAACTTCTATTTGTGACCTCTGGGGGCAGTAACGCGCCTTTGCTACATCTAGCCTGCCAGAACCTAAAGCAGGAGAAGGAAAAGAAGAAGAGGAGGAGGAGTACATTTGAGTTCTCGTTTCAATTTGTGGAAGAATAAGTTTATTAACAGTTAAAAGAACATGGCTGTGTAGTTGTAGCATGTTGTTAATGACATAGTTGGTCAGACTCTGTTGGCACTATTTGCACTCTGTATTGACAGAGTAGAACTTTGATTTGGTTTTGCACAATATTATTTGCATTTGAAAAAAAGACAGAAATATATAATTTCAACTTTTATACATTTTAGTTTTAGTTTCTTAAAATCTCGTCTCGTTCTATTTTCATTTTGTGAATGTGATGCTCTTACCATTTCAGTATCTGAAACAGGACCAAAACTTGTGACGAAGATGTTGGTTTTGATTTCAGTCACTTTCTCTGAAAAGCAGATAAGAACATGAATAAACTTAACAACATGAGCCTTTTACTTTAAGTGACTGGAATTTAAAGAACAAACCTGAACTTCTTTGATACGGTGCCAACATATTCCAGTACATTCATTGTGACTGGGTCTGGGTTAGCAGCTGAAAGCATGCTTTGTCATGCATTTTCTAAGCCTAACAGAGTCGCTGTGGCCTTCAGGAAAAGTTATTCAAGATATCACTGCCCCCTCCCTTCGAACAAAGTGGTACCTCTCACCAGAAATGCACACAAGATAACACACCTTTCAGATTTCATCAAGATTACCTTTCTTTTAGGCTGAGAAATAATAACGTATTCACTATTTTCCATTACTCGTCTTTATCAGGTTTTGTTTCCAAGATAAAAAGCGTTTTGTAATCTTATGTACGCTATGAATACAGTTACTTTAAACTCTATGTCAAGCTTCTCATTAGTTACAGAAAGATGTTGCTGTTGCTGAACCAAGGTCAGAGAATGAAACATTAACATCACATTTTGATCTTAAAAATACACACGCACACTGAGCTCAAAGGAAGGTATGTCCTGGCATTACATTCCTCCTTCTCTGCACAGGGAATTAACCTTCAGGCACTTTTTGATGTACATGTGTGTCCAATAGAAGCTTACTTATACATTTTTTTTCTTCACATAAATAAATGGACTTGATTTTATATAGGGCTTTATCACCACACTGAAGCAGTCTCAAAGCGCTTTACATATCAGCTCATTCACCCAATCACTCTCACATTCACACACCAGTGGGACAGGACTGCCATGCAAGGCGCTAGTCGACCACTGGGAGCAACTTAGGGTTCAGTGTCTTGCCCAAGGACACTTCGACACATAGTCAGGTACTGGGATCAAACCCCCAACCTCTCGATCAGAAGACGACCCACTACCACTTGAGCCACGGTCGCCCTACGTAATACATAATTATTGTTTTCTTTCCAAGCCTCTGGGTGTTTGGATTCAATAGAAGGGAGGTAAAGGTTTCTCAGTCCTACCTCCCAGTCCAGGGCGGAGTCTGTTGTCATAACCATCCAGTAGGCCGTCCAGGATGCGTGTGAAGATGGTGATGTTGTTATTTATTTCTGCCTCTTTGGGAGTTTCAGTTACCTCCTGGGAGAGGCTGAATAAGCCGAGCAAACGCTCCAATTATTCAAACAGACATTTTACTTATGAACCAGTAAATTATTCAGAATAGCCTTCACAGTGGTCTGAAACCACAGGGGTCAGTGAGTCAGCCAGTTCCTTACCACAGTCGGCAGGTGATGCTCACAAGCAGGGCAGAGAACCACAGACCCCTCATTGCACCGCTGGAGAACATTCCATCGCCCATTCCTGAGAAGTCAAATACACACACACAGATCAAAACACATATCCTATACATTGTATGACAGTATTTCATGTTCTTGCTTTGCAGATGATTTCAGGCCCACAAAAGCTCTCTCCATATATGATCACAATGTAATATTTGTTAACAATTAGGGAAAACCAAAACAAGGAACCATCTGCACAGAACTGTTCTGCAGATATGTGTGCGTGTGTCATTTAAAAACACAATTATGCAAAAGTTTAATTGAACCTACAAACATGATTTATCTTGCACAGTGCACACACACACACACACACTGGATCCTTTTGTTGGGAACCAGGGTTGGGGTCTATTATAATCAAGTAATTATTAATTAATTATAATTATGGCATAATTATAGTTGTATTTGTAAGTTTAAAAATCCGTTCCTGTCACAATCATAATTAAATTGTAATTGAGTTTAGACATTTGACTTTGTAATTGTAATTGCCATGAAAATTCGATAAAAAATTGTCAATTACAATTTAACGTAAAATTGGGGAACCCTGTTACTGTTCTACACATATGTAGTTAACAATTATTAAAATATGTTTCATATCAAGCTTTCCCATATTTTACCTTTTAAAATAAATTAAATTGAGGGGTATACTGACACAAAAAAGGCTCCAACACCCACACCAAAACCTATATTTTAGTAAATGGACTTGATTTTATATAGTGCTTTATCAGCACACTGAAGCAGTCTTTACATATCAGCTCATTCACCCAATCACTCTCACATCCACACACCAGTGGGACAGGACTGCCATGCAAGGCGCTAGTCGACCACTGGGAGCAACTTAGGGTTCAGTGTCTTGCCCAAGGACACTTCGACACATAGTCAGGTACTGGGATCGAACCCCCAACCTCTCGATCAGAAGACAACCCTCTACCACCTGAGCCACTGTCGCCGATTATCATAGGATTTCAGAGATGCTAACAGAAAGCTAACACAAGAGGAAGGTTAACTTTATTTAGGTTATTTATTTCAGGCTTAGTAACTGTGAATAATTGGGAGTGAACTTTAGTAATTGAAAAGGTAATTGTAATTGACTTTCTGAGGATAAAAAAATAATTGTAATTCAATTGTAATTCGAAAAAAAAAAAATCGCTGCTCACTGTAATTGTAATTGAACGTGGGTAATTAAAAACGTAATTGTAACTGAAAAATGTAACAGACCCCCAACCCTGGTGGGAACACAGGGCTGTGATCCAGCACTGCTGTCCTCACCCTGCATCCAGCTGGTCTATGTGTGCGCACTCTGCACCGCTTCCCTCCCGTCCTCCCGCGCACAAACCCCTCTTTCATTCTCTCTATGAAGTGTGAAACACCTCTACAGTATCTGTTCTCCATCAATACGTTGCACTGACATCTTACCACACGAGCCGAAGCGCAGTCAAACTTGGTCTCACACGCAGGTCGTGCTGCGTGCGTTGAGAGCATCAGTTCCCACAAAGGCCACACAAGATAGTCGCATAGTGAAGAAAGGGTGCACACACACACGCACACACACACACGCACGCACACACACACAATGAGGATGATGGGAGTTGTTTCTCCGTCAGAGATTATTTGAGCAGGAAATAGACCAAAGGGTCAGTGGAAGAAGAAAAGGCTTCCCAGCTCCACAGCAGGCTGACCATTCTTCAGATGGTTCTCCAGTGAGCAGCAGCAGAAAAAAACACTGAGAACACAATCCCACAGAACAGAGCAGAGCAGAGCAGAACACCGAGGGGCGATGGAGAGCAGTGTGCGAGAATTAGGAGCAGAATGGCCCAGAGGATGCGTGGACTCAGAGTGGAGGAGGGATGATGAGAGAGAGAGAGAGAGAGAGAGAGAGAGAGAGAGAGAGAGAGAGAGCGAGAAAGCTAGAGAGCGAGAGAGCTAGAGAGAGAGAGAGAGAGAGAGAGAGCGAGAAAGCTAGAGAGAGAGAGAGCTAGAGAGAGAGAGAGAGAGCGAGAGAGAGAGAGAGAGCGAGAGAGAGAGCGAGAAAGCTAGAGAGAGAGAGAGCTAGAGAGAGAGAGAGAGAGAGAGAGAGAGAGCGAGAGAGAGAGCGAGAAAGCTAGAGAGAGAGAGAGAGAGAGAGAGAGAGAGAGAGAGAGAAGGGGGGGGGGGGGGGGGAAGCAGCAGTATCACCAACAGCAAAAAGAAGGATCACTACTGCAATAAGAAGCCTCTGCACACCGCAAAAAACACAGAATCCCTTACACATTTATTTTATTAACATTATAACATTACTTACATTACTTCAAGCTAAGGTGGGCGATTCTCTCCAGATACACTTTTTAGGTTTTTGGTTGAAATTGTCTTTATATGTCCTGACAGAAATTATTCTTATTTGCTCTGAAAAAGGAACGAGGAAAATGTGTCAACTGTAGTAGCTGTAAACCTGTAATAACCTGGAGAAAAAAGACAAACCGATTTTTTTTTTTTAACCAATCACGTCTCCCTGCTCGTTCTCGATCCCTCACATGCACGAGCTCACACTGAAAGCGCGTCACCGATGACAGAGTTAAAACAGAGTTTTTGGTCACGTATTTTAACATATATAATGCTGAAGTTTATTGTCTACTTACTGCTGCATGAGACATGAGATAACTAAGTTTCTACACAATACAAGCGAAGAGCTGAGGTCTGCTTCTGCAGCAGCTGTGCGCGTGCATGTGAGTGAGACGGAGCACAGAGGGGCGGGGCGAGGGGAGTAAAGGCGGAGCCATCAGGGAGGCTACGTTAAAAATCATGCTAGCTTTTGAGAATCGCCTACCCTACTTTTAAAACACAGTATTAATAATATTCAATTTAATTGTAAATGTACCATTATGTATTTTGAACATATGAAAAACGAAGTGGATTTCATTGGAAGCCTGTTTATTTCATATAGTAAAGTGTGTAAATTCAACTAATCGTCTCCCCTTTCTGAAGTGAAATGATGACTGATTTACCCCTATATTTTCTTTTTTTCTCAGTCCTGTATGTATGATTCTTGCTTGCTTGTCCCCTTTCTGTATCTTTGTATAATGTACGCTTCTGACATGTAAACTTGTGTTTTTCAAACAAAATTAAAAAAAAAAAAAAAAACTGCAAAGAACACACCTTTCTATTCAATTATGAAACAGTTTAACTAATTGATAAATAAGTATTAATATGTCAACATGTCTTGAATGTAGTTTTCCCCTTGTTTTTTACTCTAATGAGATTATTGTGTGTCTAATGTGTATTTGTAATACACGCGAGCTGAAATTTACCTCATATCTGGACAAAAATCTATTTTTTTTCCACAGTGATATTTAAATATTTTTTTTTAATGTTTATGTTTTTATCTTTTCTAATATATATACAGTATATAGTCTTGTAATGTCATAGTTTAGCTCAGATAAAGTTGACTGTGTTTTATAATTATAATGTGTGAGACCTATGCATGACTACAGGCAACAATGAGCTTCTAGCATTGCAATGGACTTGCAAAAGATTGGATGGATGGATGTTGGATGAATGGATGGATGGATGTTGGATGGATGGATAATTTGTGCTGAAACAATGATTTATCTGGTTAACTGAAGGTAAAATAAATAAATAAAAAAAATACTTAAGAGAACATGGAAACTCTGTTTAGAGTTAAGTCACGTCAGTTCAATGAGTTCCATGGTTATCAAACACCCTGAAATTGATACATTTAAAATCTGTGTACCCTTCTTTCTTTGGTTATTTTGTTTCAAAACCAAATTAAAAAGTAGAAAAAAATGTTTTTTTCTTTTATTAATTTAAAACCAGGAACAGGAAAATGGAAACCGGTGTATTTCTGATTGGTTTTAAAAATCAAAATAACAATGGCAACATATTGTATTGTTTTGTTTGTTTGTCTTTTTAAAAAAGCTCAGTTGATTCTATATCTATACCGGTGTTATAGTTTAAGTGGCGACCGACTTTCGTTAGTGTGGCTAGGCTAGCCGGCTAGCTTTTATTTGATTTGTACAACTGTTTAAAGTGTTAATATGTGATTGTGTTTGCAGCTCTGTGTGCGGATGCTTCACATGTATAACACCGGACTTGTCGGTGCAAAGTGGACGCACCACGGCTGTTGTAAACAGGAAGTTACGCGTCTCGCACTTCTTCAACCCTATGTGTTCTTAATGTATTTTTACAAAATCTAAAGTCTGTATAATGTGATGAAACAATAAAACAATTAACACGTATATGATCTGTCTCATGAAAATAAACACTTCAGTAGCTTCCACTGGGAATCGATCCTGCATCATTGAGAAAAATCAAATCCATACGACTACTTCATTAACCGCTCAGCCAGTTTTTTAAACAAATTTTTATATTTTTTTGGTGTATTTTTCTGTAATGTGTGTATTTTAGAGTCATTATGTGTATTTTTATTTACTTTTATTTTACTCACTCTCTAAACAGCTCAGTGTGCGTTCAGCATGTACATCCAAGGAGCACATTTGGTTTTATTGTCCATGGTGAAAATATCAGCATTTATAAGGAACAGTCAAAAAGTATGTTTCCTCAAGAGAGAAGTCCACAGGAGCTCAAAACTTGTGAAAGAGCCTTAAACTATTTTCCTCTCTCTCACTCGTTTGCCTGCAGTCCATGTGCGCGCAGGTCTGGTGCTACTCCAGGTCTTCAGTGATTGGCTCTGGCCGAACACAGAACTGTAGCTCACCACTGTGATTGGCTCTGGCACGCACCGAAGCGGAACTGTGCAGTGAAATATGTATAGATGGTGCGCTAGCGCCCCCTCACACTGAGGTCAAAAGCTGAATAGGTTTCACTTCTGAGTGAACATAAATGTGCCATCTGGGCGAAATACAATTTAAATAAACGTTTAGAAATCACCAAATAAGTCCAAAATAACGGAAGCACACACTTGGGCTATGTGGAAGCTGTTAAAAAAGCTTCAGGTTGAACAGACACCGTGAAAATGTTAATTTTATTCCTGATCTTTGTGCATTTACTTTCAAGGTTTTGGGTCTGAACAGTTCCAACTTGGTCATCGTGGACGTAGTTTTTCTCCCTTTACAACTTGGACAAAAAGAAAGACTGCAGTTTGTGTAACTGCATCAGATTCATAGATTTATACTTAAGTTTAAATCCTTTTGTGTTGCCATGTGCAATAAATTGGCTTTAAGAGGGGAAAAAACCAAACACAAAATGCTGGTGGATTAAGGTCAGCACTTGCAGTCAAGACAGTAATGGCTTGTTTCTCTGGGTTTGCAGGAATGCTGTTGATGGAAACAAAAAGCTATACGCCATCTACGACACAAGGTGAGAAATCATTCCTTATGCTTTCCTGAAGAAAGAAACAGTGAACAAACTGTAAAAAAAGACATTGAGTTTTTATTTCTAGACATGTCCAAGTATGGTACAATAAATGCAGCATAATTGTTAAAAGCATTCCAACTAAAGCACTGTTTCATCTTAAATGCTATTCTCCCCCTGTACTTAAGTCAGTCGCTGCGCGCCTTCATCCCAGTTATGCACTGTGGGCTGAGCGTCCCTGAAATGTGGGTGTTCCCATTCAAATCTGACTTTACGCGCATTCTCCAGTGTGCGTAAGTCCTTTTCCTCTTAGGCGCTTCTAAATAAGTGCAGTGCCCCGATAAGGTGAAACAATATATTGCACTAGAAATATTGACTTAGTTACATTTGAAGCCACACAGACTCAGACGCAGACTTCTGTCCACGTTGGTCACAGTGATTCAACTATTTTCACAGTTTGATCCACTACAGAGTGAAACAAGCTGTCATATGCAGATGAGGATGGACCAGAAACTGTTCCCAATGAGGCTCAGCTCAGGTCTCTTTAAACAATTTATATTTAAAACTGTGTATTATGGAAGCCAATAGCTGTGTTTCACTGCAAACATCCCTCTGTATTAAAGCAGGACGCTCTGCGGCCGCATTATTTCCTCATATCTCCAGCGCATCTAACTCAGTCGGATTATTGCGTCACCTAGTGGAAGTGTGTCTGATCGTCAAAACAATCACCTTTTCCTAACATTTTTCCTCAACCCTGTGACATCATCTGAGAGGTTATAGAAAAGTGGATAGGAAAGGAGATAGGAGGGACTATTTGGACGCAGCCCCTGTGTGTGCAAAGCACTCTGTCCTCCTAACGCATTAGGGCTTATTGCATTCTCACAATAAGAATGACTTTTTCTTCATGTGCAATAGACCCTTTGATTGTTTCTAAACATTGTGACATATTTTGTTGGAGGCAAACCACCATAGATGACTTACCCGAGCTGTTAGACAATGGGGAGAGACGTAGCAACGTGGCGGCCATCTTACCTCAGACAGCTGGCCCTGCTCCTTACATCGATGTCAATGGTGTATGTACTATTGACATCGATGTCAATAGTACATACACCATAACTTGCTCAATTTTCAACCAATTTTCGAATGGCAATTTCAACATGTACAAGCATCCTATGTCATACCTACGTATAATAAGGTTTGTAATAAGGCAAACCATTTGTAAATATGTCAATATTTCATCGAGTTAAGGGTATTTTTGTTTAAGCTGATCACTCAACTTCCAACAGCTACCGTATCAGAATGTGAGAACGTCAGTTGTCTAGTGTTTATATATCTATGCTTTAGCCAGCGGTATTTTCTGTTTAGACCCCTCTATTAGTTCCTGGTTTTGATTTGATCCTCCAGTGATGAGAGGTTTCCTACTTTTTGGGTAGAGCCATGGTCAAAACCGTTACATCAGGCAATTCAAATGCTTGAACAAAAAAAATATTTACATTTAGTTCATCCACTTTACTAGATACTGAGTGGTTTAATAAAAGTTTATGGAAAAGTTTTCTTTGTTTTCTTGGGAGATGGAACTTAATACCCCTATCTAGTAACGTTAGTCATGTTGAATGTTCATTCATTTTCAGACCCACTTATTCCTGTTTATCAGGGTCGCGGGGGTCTGCGGGTGCCAATCTCCGGCTCTCATTGGGCGCTGGGCGGGGGTACACCCTGGACAGGGCGCCAGTCCATCGCAGGGCAACACAGACAGACAGACAACCACTCACTCGCATACACTCCTATGGGAAATTTGGAGACTCCAATAAACCTTACAGTCATGTTTTTGGATTGTGGGAGGAAGCCGGAGTACCCGGAGGAAACCCACGCAGCACGGGGAGAACATGCAAACTCCACACAGAAAGGACCCAGGTGTCCACCCCAGGGCTTGAACCCAGGACCTTCTTGCTGTGAGGCAGATGTGTTAACCACTAAGTCACCGAAAATATTCATAGCCAAATGTAAATGTATTGAATTGTTTTTTTTTTTAAAGTGATAAACCAACACCACCTGCCGCATAAATGTAAATTGGAAAGAAAACAACATTATTATGTAATTTAAAAAAAGGTGTGGTCCAAAAGCTTTTAATCCTCTCTCACTCATACCTTGCAGAGCCTCCTTTATTTGCAATCACAGCTACTAATGTTTTGGGATATGTCTACCAGCGTAGCACATTTAAGGACTGACATTTTTCAATTAAATTAAACTTTATTTATATAAATCCAAATACCTTAAGTCAACTTAAGGCACTCTGGGAACATAATAAGTTATGTTTTAATGAAACAAGTAATGTAGTAAAGCTTATTGAGACACTAACACATGAGACTTTACAAGCAAAGTGAAATCATCTACTAACAGACAATTTTGTGTTATTAGAACTACTAGTAAAACTTTTTACTCGTAACATTTTATAGTAAAGCTAAACTAGTAGTAAAACAAATGTACGTGCGGTACTAGGAGACAATTTTGTTTTACTAGTAAGGTCTACTCGTACACTAGTGCACCAAAAACGTCTAGTAGTAAAATAAAAGTTTGTTTACTAGTACTACTAGTAAACTCAACACAAGATATCACACTTGTAGTACTAGTAGACCAAATGCAAATGAAGTAGGAGGGATTATAACCAAATCCAGATCCCTGATTGTATGTAATTAGTTTGAAAGCCAATGGGAAGCCTAAATGAGCTTTTTCTTGCCCCTTATTAGCATATAAGTGTTACTAGTAGTACGAGTGAACATTTTAAGTCTATTAGTAGTAACCATTAAGTAGTACAAGTGAATATTTTTGTCAACTATTGTAAGTACTAGTGACACTTTTTGTTTCAATAGTTTAAGTGTACTTGCACTCACGCACAAGTTAAGCAAAAATCAAGTTTGTGTAATACAAGTAGTCGATGGTTTATTTTATCACAATATCAAATGCATGCTCATACGGTTTACCATAAAAGTTCCCTGAAAGAGGCAACAGGCAGGGGATTAACCACCATACCTTAAAAATAATCTGTGACCAAAATTAAAGAATAGTTTTAAATTTCAACAAATATTTACAAGAAAATGTGATACATTTTCAACTAAAATATTTGCATTTCCTGAAGAAAATACAAGTGAGGATGCAGGTGCTGGCCCGTGTCACACTGCATTAGATTAACATTAGCATTAGTTAGCATTAACTCGCATTAGCATGAATTTGCTCTATCATTATTATTAGCTAGCAATAGTATGAACTAACATTAGCATTAGCATTATCACACATTAGCATTAGCCTAGCAATAACATTAACCTAGCCTTAACACTAACCTAGCATTAGCATTAGCCTCGTGTTATCATTAACCTAGCAATAGCATTGGCCTAGCATTGGCATTGACCTAGCATTAGCATTAACCTAACATTAGCTAAGCATTGACCTAGCCATAGCTGAACATTGGCAATAAGGATGAAATAGGTTGAACAGGACTCGTTGATTAGGTTGAAGAATGGCTGGGGATGAAGTGATCGAAATCTTAAAAAGCTGAAATTTCCAATAGAAATAAATAGGAAAGAATAGATTCATAATAAGTCTAAATGTTACAAATTACAAAAGTACAAGCATAAATCTCTGGACCTGTCTGATCAAAATGTCAAAATGCCTCCTGCATCCTCACTAATTCATTAAAAAGTGCATGGATCTTGATCTCACTGTTAACCACATTAGTAGCTGTGAAATTACATTGTGTAGGTTTTTGAAGAAAAAAGTAAGTTACTTTTTTGACTTATACAGAAACAAAAACTAAGTGAACAAAAAAAATCTCCTGGAAGAGGAAATTCATACACTATTCATGGTTAGATATGGAAACAAACAACCAAGATAAACCAAAAATAACAGATTAATGTCTCTAATCCTGAGAACAATCAATGGCTCTACATAAATAAATGTACTTAAAAATAAAAGTTTGGGTTTCTTTCATTTTGAAACACTTTTGTGTCAGCATAAATGCCTGCGGTACTAAAAACAGGTATTTGGCTCAGTTATGGGTCTCGGCCCACGAGTTGAGAACCCCTGCCTCAGCACGGCTCTGTATGGATCACAAAGTGAGACAGACTACGGATCCACTCCTCTCCTCTCCATAGAGAAGAACCAGGGATAAGTCCAGACTCCACAGTAGATTGCTGTGCTGTTTGTGCGGGCAGAGGTCCCGTACGGGTGTCCGTGGGTTACCGGCCATCTGTAGAGTGGGCTGACCCGTTAAAGCATCCACCAGCGCAGTGGAGCGATGTGAGCCACACCGGGCATGTTGGGGGTAAGGACTGTGTGGGAGAGGTCTCACCTGGTTTAGTGTGTGTATTGGAGCACCGTGGCTCCTTGCTCCTCCGGCCCGGGATGCGAGGGACCCAGAGCCCGGGGCTCCCGCACATCCTGGCTGTGCCGCTGGTCGTGGCGCTGCTGTGCTGCGCCCAGAGGTGAGTGTGTTCCGGGCTGCGCTGCTCCGAGCTCCGCTAAACACTCACCGTGTTCTCACCCGCTTTGTTTTTCAGCGTCAACGAACCGGGAAACATGTCGTTTGTCAAGGAGACGGTGGATAAACTGTTAAAAGGATACGACATTCGGCTTCGGCCAGACTTCGGAGGTACGATTCGGCAGTGCGCTTCATCTGATGGATGTTCCTGGTACAATTTCATCCCCAAAGTAACTCCAACTTCCACCTTATTTCCAGGTCCGCCGGTCGCTGTTGGCATGAGTATAGACGTGGCCAGTATAGACATGGTGTCAGAAGTCAACATGGTAAGTTGTACAACAAATGTTCAATAACCTTTTGTATAAATATTAATATCAAACATACCCATCAGTCTCCAGTTTTAGGGTATTTTTATTTATGGAACATCTTTGCTAATGAAAGGAGTTTGTGTTATCCACTACATTTCTTTAAGATAATGCATACCAACAACAAATAAACTAAATGTATTCAGTAAATCATGAAATAGATTCGTGTGTAAGCACAGGTTTGCGAAAATGGTGATTGTCTGCTCGGTTTTATAGATTGTGATTTTCATCTTATTTGTCTCATGGTGTAATGTAGAAAGGGAGGTAAAATACGATCATGCTTAAACCTATTAATTTGAAGTCACCTTTTGTTTTTATTTCATTTTATTATTATTTTATGATCATTTCTATGTTTTGAAACGTATTAGATCAAAATAAATGATGAATAAATTATCATGACTGAATAAATAAGATTAGATGATTAATGATGTATAAACTCCCTGATAGCCATAACTTTATCAATAAAATTTGTTATTTTGTAAATATTTTATGATCTTTTTGTTGTTTTACACACATTACTAATTTAATTTAAAAAGTAGGCACAATTTTACCCAAAAAATTCACAGTTGGTTGTTTAGCACTTGTGATTGAAAAAAGGGTAAAACTGAATTTTCAGAACAACTACAGTAGTCAGGTAAGGTACTGATGACGTTTAAGTAATGAGCAGATCTAGACCTAAGCAAGACATTGTTAATGTCCTAAAGGTCAATTACTGACCTTAATATGAAAACATTGATTTTGTTCATAACTCAGGTTAAAGGTCAAATGCAGTTGCGGTGACATTTTCACGTGAACTGTTACAAAGTGTGAAAACAGGAATATATGTAAGGTTGATTGAGAATGGTTTATTAATGTTTTCATTTGCTGAACCAAGATCTTGTTGTATTTGGCTTTTATAAGTCTAATATACTTAACCTACATTTTTGATATAGAACCTGTTCAGTGTTGTAGCTGATAATCAACAAAAAATCATCACACATTCAACCTTAAAAGACCTCGAAGACAAATAAAGATCTTTTACAACTTCTTAAAACAATGTATTAAATAATTACTTTGAAGTGCCATGTCATCTATACCACATTGTTGAAAAAGGGCAGAGAAAATATTCTCATTTTAAGAGTCAAAATGTATTTCTTATGATTAGTAACATAACACCAACCCATTATCAGATTACCCACTTCCCACAAGCCTTTGATGCATTACTTACGGTACTCAGATTTTTACAATTCAATACACAGTCAGCATTTGTCCTTCCATCCATCTACGCACCTGCTTCATTTACAGATGGCTCACGCGTGCTTGAGTTTATGCTAAAGAGAAACACAGGGTGCAGGTCCCTCACATGCAAGCTCACACACAAAAACATGCAACAACGCAAGCCTATAAACCAGCTAATACGAGATACTAAAATGAACAATATGGATGTTTAATTAACTTTTCATATTAGTTTTGATCACTTTTTGTGAAAAATATATAGCTACATATATTTAGAATTAATTCATCCTCTGACCCGTTTTTTCTTGTTCAGGGACACGACTCGCGAGGTTCTGCTGATGCCTACTGTATATCTAATTCAATTACCTTTATTCAACTTCATTTATACAGCGAGAAATACAACAACTTATCTCAAGGCACTCATCACGCAATATGAAAAGCTATGTTTTAATGAAAAAATTCTACATTAGCATGCATCATTGACGATGGAAAGGAAAATCTTCCTTTAACAGGAAGAAACCTCCGTGCAGAACTGGACTCAGAGGGTGCATTCACACTGACGAATCCTAGAGCGATTAAAACGCTCTAGGATGCCGTGCAATGCCGTGCTCTAGTGCACGATGTCATTAATGCTGGGTTACACAGAACCCCTTATATGTTAAATCTGTGTGATCCATGACACACTCTTGATACTCGTAACGGAGCGTAACCTAACTGGAGACGGATCATAACAGTGCGTAGCATTCATGGAGAGGATTTTGCCTTGTCAAAAAAAAATCTCCTACAAATGTGACCATATTCGTGGAGTGCATAGCAGAGCGTGAACATCTATGTTGCCCCATGCTGATCCGTTTTGGCACACAACAAAGCTTGAAAGCATGGAGTGTATCCTCACTCCATTTCTCTTCATTTAAAGGTGCCACAGTTGAAAAACACGTACTATAAATCTACCATTTACATGGAAAAATGGCATTGGGGGATGGGATGGTTGATGTCTGTACTGGACGCTGCGAGGCGATATGTGGACGCTGTCCCCACGTCTGTGACCAAGCGTCACAGATCTTGACAATATGCCACTGACCCATGCCATTTTTCATACTGTGTCGTACATGGCGTTGAAATGTGTGGCATTCTGTCATGAGTGGCATTCGTAAAGTGTCGGCGCTCAGTATAACCCCAGCATAAGATAGGTTTTACAGAGTTTTGATACCTGATGTATTTTATATGATTTCATGGACAAATAGAATTACGTATCATCTGTTTAACAAGGGATTGGCATGTTTTCTGATAATCTGCCCTGTGAAATCTTATATAGTGTAAAAAGTATTAGACAGGCTGCCAGTCTAACTCCATGCATTTAAAAATAATTTGCTAATTGAATCTTCATTATCTGCACCTGCCACCTGCAGTACAGTTAATTCCCACTCGGGGAGCCAACCAACATTGGCCTAACAGAATTCTTGATTATCTTCCAGTCCTTCCAAAAACTCAACAGACCTCCTCATTTGTAAATATTTCCTTCATCCATCCATGCTTGACAGGATTGTGTGCTTGAAGGATGCAATCCTGAGAGTGGGTGGTTAGAAGATGCCCTGCAGTATCTATCACTGCACGTAGTGACGTTTACACACAATTTTACAGGGACGGACCTTAAGTAAATCACCCCCCCCCCCCCCCCCCCCCCGCATAGTCTTTGGCCTGTGGTTAAATGCTGTATTACATCCAGAAAAAACTAATGGTTTATCACAGGGGACCCCAATCCTGATCCTCAAGGGCCACTATCCAGCATGTTTTAGATGTTTCCCTCTTCCAACACACCTGATTGAAATGACCAGGATCTTTATCAGGCTTCTGCAGAGCTTGATGATGAGTTCATCATTTGGACATGCTAGAGGAGAGACTATGTTTTTCTACCGGCTTGGGAGCTCCCTGGGCTTCCCTTCTCAGGATGCTGCCTCCATGACACGACTATGGATAAGCGGTAGAAGATGGAGAGATTGACAGATATTCAGAAGTCTAATAGTAATTTAAAGGGGCAGTATAATGAAAAATTCACTTTCTTATGGTTTAGCTACAGTGATATACATTCCTTTCACTCATTCAGAGGGCCAATGTTGAAAAAGTTCAGTTTCCTCGCGGAAACTCCTCCTCCTGACAATCCTGGCTCCTCCTTCCCTACATAAGAACGTGAGCTCCTCCCTTTCAAGCTACCTCACAGGTAAAACAAACAAAGCAAAGGCAGGTTGATATTACAGTTAATATGACAGTTAATATCTTTACATTCAGTATATAGATAATCCAGTATATAGATAAACCGAAGGGCAGTCACAATCAGTTTAATTTTTAGTAATCGTTACACCACCTTGTATCGCTTTTATGGGATGATCTGACATTTGTGACCCAATGCGATACAGCGGTTGAACAAAACAATGGACTATCGTCTTAAAAGGACTAATCCTGTGGTCATAAGAAAGGACAAGAAAGCAGCATAGCTCATGTGAGTATTTGAAACTGACTCAGCTGATCGTTCAGAATTTACTTCTCTGTAGAGTTTAGATCGGACCCAAACAATCCAGCCCGACCTGACCCGGGCCCGCGGCCCTAAAGCCCAACCCAACCCGAGCCCGACCCATTAACTTAAATTGTAGGCCCGAGCCCGAAGAAAACCCGACGTAAATTATTATTTTATTGAACGTATTGCAGCCGGTAGATTATTTGTGCAGTTTCTCACACTACCGTGGGAACAGAATTGTTCACTTTTTCCCCTCTTACGCCCGCCCTTTCCCCAGCCTTCCAGCCAATCAACACTCAGAAAACATGTAAACAAAGACACACATTGGCAAAGAAAGCTGCACGTAACCATGATGCCTTCTGGGCCATGGGAAATCTCAGCATCAGTTAACCACTGAATACACACAAGTGGAACATAACCAGAACATAGAACCCAGTCCGTTACAGCATTGCAGACCAGAACGGGCAGCCCGTGCGTGGAGCACAGACCTGACTGAAGCACACAATCATATTTGTTCCCTGCATCCCAGCAGCAAGTGAGGAATGAGCAAAATCAGCAAATAATATTCAGTGAATGTGAACGCTGAACAACAAAACGCAACACAACGCCCATCTCACTACTAGCAGAAATCACTTTAGAAATGATACCACAACAACACAGAAGTGTTTTGTGTTTATTTAAAAATAATATTAATGTAATAAATACTAAATAAAAAAAGAAAAAAATGAAGCCCGGCCCGGCCCGACAGCTGAGCAGGAAAATGAGGCCCGAGCCGGGTCGGGTTCGGACCAAGAATCTAAACTCTACTTCTCTGTAGTGCAGCGCATGCGGTCACAATCAGTTCCATTTTTAATGGCCATTATACCGCCTTGTATCGCCTTTATGGGATGATTTGACGTGTTTGGGACCAATGCGACGCAGCGGTCAGACAAAAATAGTCTTAAATGGACTATTACTGTGGTGAGGGGGGAGGAAGGAAGACTGTTAATGATTTACTGCTGCTGCTGCTGTGATAAACACACATGCAGCTTCAGTGTGTTTATGGCCATGCATATGCATGAAGGCCTAAAAAATAGCCTGTTTTTAGGAGCGCTCCGAAAGTGACTTTTCAGAGGGCTGAAACTCCATAAAACAGGTGAGTTTGGGAAAATAAAAATCAAATACTATGTTGTTGGGCTTTGTAGAACAAATGGAAATGGGTGAAAAACAACATAATACTGGACCTTTAATAATTCTATTAAGACACATCTACATCCTATATTTTGCCTGGTAAAACATATTAGGATTTAAATATGACAATCAAATATAAATAAATACCATATCAAGCTCTAGAACACAAACCTCTACAAGCGTTTGTAGCAACACCTTCATCTTGTACACCAGCAGACAAGTTGGAGCAGAGCTTTCCACAAGATGAAGCTCATGATGCTGCATGAAAACATTCAGTGTTTTTTTTTGGCAGAACCTCGTTTCACAGGCTGTAGACCTCTAACAGACATTGTTCTTCTGTCGTGTCTCTCTATTCTTATCAAAATAGAAGTTATACCTTCACATGCAAACACCATGAAATGTATGCATTTGTGTCACAGCTGGCACACCACACGCTTTAACGTCTCATATGCCATCTATCAGTAGTCCAACGTGCTGACACAGCTCAATGTCTGATCACATGGCACAGTGAGGAAATAGCCCCTGACATGCTGTCCTGACGAGTACATGTGATGAAATGTACCCGTGGTGCATTTTAATGCATCCCTCCACATTGGTAGCAGCAGCAGCAGCAGAGAGCGTCTGTGTGAAAACCACAGAACAGCTGAGTGTGAGCTTACATTTAACGAGAGATCTTGCCTTGAGCTTTTTGTCTTATCTGTTTATCAGATGCAATAAGAAAAATATATATAAACCATTTGTTTAATGTTTAATTTCTTTTTTCTGATGTTTGACCATAACTAAAACTAGATAATTCATGTATTTTTGCTGGTGTCAACAAGGTATAATGGGGGAAAAAAAATCATGCTGAAAACCATGCATTTAAAACAATATTACGTTTCTTTCTCTGCAATTAAATAAACTTTTTATAGCAATCCAAAATGCACAAACACGAATCTTCATGATGAAATGTAGGTTGCATACGTCATAAGTTGGGGTTTTGGATGCTTAGTTTTACACTTTGTTAAAAATCTAAATCGGTCTTTTGGTTTGTTTCAGAGTATGTTGGTCTTTCTGTGGATATTTGCCTCATTGTCTTGAGGTCATGAGTTGTAATTCTGCATGTGTCCTTTTTCTCCAATAATTAATTTATTCATATAGCTAATTTACATTTGCAGTCCCTGGGCAGGTAAACAAGAGAGAAATACAAGATAGAAAACAGGACAATTCATAGAAACAATTACCAGACAGGATAAAATGCAGATACATGATAAAGTTATATGTGCAATAAAATCTAATTTATCAACTAATACAATTTGTGTAAATAATAATGCAGGATAATAAATATGTATGTATCAAACACTCACATGAGCTGCTAGCACGTCAGATCATCCCATAAAGGCAGTACAAGGTGCTATAACGGTTACTAAAAGTGAAACTGATTGTGAGCGCTCTTTGGTTTATCTATATACTGATTTATTTATATTCTGAACATGAATATATTAACTGTAATATTAACTGTAATATCAACCTGCCATCGCTATGTTTGTTTTGCCTGTGAGATAGTCTGAGAGGGAGGAGCTCACATTCTTATAGGGTAGGAGGAGCCAGGATTGTCAGGAGGAGGAGTTTCTTCGTTAGGACCATAGACTGTAAAAAGAATGGACGAAACAAGCTCCTCCAAAAGTGAAGCTTTTTTTTAGAGCTCCCCCTGCTGCCTGGCTGCATTATAGGTCATAAACCCCGCCTCCTCATTGTTAACAGATGGGATTTGGATCAAACTGTCTTAGTTAAAATACTCGTCACATAATTTTTTTCCAAACCTAAACTCTGCTGTGATCATTATCGCCCGATATTGATTGGGCAATACGCTAAATGGGTGGGCGTGTTACCAGGGCTCCTCCTACAGGACCCTTCTGTGCAGATTCTGGCTCCAAATTACATCAAATTTGCAAGATGGCTGCGCCCCAAGCGCTGTTTTTTGGCTTCAAGAACGTTGAGTGGGAACAATGGAGGACGTCACGTCTATTCATTTTACATGGTTTTCTATGGTTGTGATGTCACAATGTGGGAAAAATCCAACTCACCTGTTTGGAGCTGACTTTTTACAAAATGTGGAATAACACAACATAACACGACAGTTTGTTTTGGAAACACAGAAACACGGAGAAAAGGACAACAACAACAACTCGGAACAGCCTCAGTGAGGCGCATTCACAAAGCCAATCCTTCCATTCACTGTAAGAAATACGAACAATTTTCTGACCTTTCCTTTGCTGAAGGTCTGGTAGCTCAGGTGTTGGTCTCCCATCTTTTAAAATCTGTTGTTTTTCCTCAAAAGAATGTTTCTTTATCGTCTCTAGTGCTGTCATCCTTCCTGTAGTGTTATCCCACTTCTCGCTAGAAGACGTAGCAGAGGCTAGTCACACTGTATCAATTCACTAATGCACTCTGAAGGTACAAATAGCATTTAGCATTGCCCGGTTACGTCCCAAAAGCAGCGTAGAGAGCTGCCTTTTTACGTAAATGGTTTTCATCTTGGAGAACTGACTGCGCATGCGCAAACACATAAAAACACACTATGGAAACAGAGGCAGAGCAGCAATGTGCTTTTGGAAGGGGGTGTGGCCACTTACTGCCTTACAGCGGAGTGAGACTGTGCAGCGTCTCTGCTATACCAGGAAATAGCGATTTTTAGTCATTTGGGCTATGAAAAGCACAAAATTCTGACACTTTCAAACTTATAGGTATTGTAGGCTATCAGAAATGGAAAAATAAATAATGTATAATTATATTATAATTAAAACCAATAATCAAAATACCAATTCACCCTTGGGAAGGCCTACCTTGCCTACCCTGTCACTGCCGGTTACTCCCAGAAACCAAAAGCCTCTCTTAGGCTAAATAAGTTTGTGTGATCAAATATGAACAAAATGAATCATGTTAGGATGATGAATGTGTATCAACAAGTATTGTCCTTCTGTGTGAAATGTAGGGCGAAAGTTGGAGATGCCCAGTCTGAAATGTGATAATGACAGTGCAGTGCTCTGCCTGTGTCTGATTTGATCATATCGATGATGTCTGAGTGAGAACTGTCAGGGGCTGAAGTGGATGAATATCTTCCCTATGCATCACTTGTAATGTCCTTTCTATGAAGTGTTAAATAAAAACCTTTTATACAACCAAATCGATGTAAAAGGTTTAGAGATGTTGTGTTGTTTTGATGAGATCAGTTTGAAATATCTTTTTAACTAGAATGTGAATAAATTCACAAATCTTCAGAGTGCTTTATTTTTATGAAGCATAATTATTCAAATTTTTGCTTTAAAATTTGATTTACAATTGACTTATTTTGCCACGATACCTTGGTATCTTGCTTTTTTTTTTTTTTTTATTAGTGTATTTATTTATTTACCTCATTAGCAGTATTATTATTTTGCTGAAATCTGTGTCAGTACACTTAATAAATGTTCATTTTAAAAGTGAAAAGGTTTTTGATTTCAAAGCTAATTCAGAGTAAAAGCTTTCCATGGCTTCTACAAACAAAAGGACACCTTGCTGTTTCTCCCTAAAAGCAGTGGAGAGTGTAAAGGTGTTGGCGGCGTGCTTTCAAACAGCGAGAGTCACACAAGGTATTGGCCCATTATAGCCTGTGTGGGCGAGTTGCAGAGCATGTTGTCTAGGAGATGAGATTATTACTATATTTTTCATTTTACTGGCTCCATTTCTTTGACTTTAGTCTGGAAATGAATGCTGCTCTGCACCTGGTTTTTATATTGTTGTTATTTGTTTATTTCTTTTTTATTACATTCTTTTTTACACACTAGAGAGAAGAATAGTGTCAGAGGATTTTAGGAGAGATGGGTTCTCCAAAGACGCAACTGTCCGTGCAGATATAACTTAAAGCTGTAGAGCTGATCCTCCCAGTAATGCTCTTACACTTTTATTCAGTTGTTGCAATATGATACAGCTTGATCCATCGCTTTACACTTAAACAATATCCAGCTGTATCTATAATGTTCACAGTACAGATGTTCTTTTATGTGAAAGGCTTCAGTGAAAAGTAACTTGTAAGCCCCAGGATTCAGCGACACAGGATAAGAAGAGTTCACATGTATGGCCCTTTATATGCAACATGCTTGGTTTCAAAATGAACTGAAACTGCTTGTTTTAGTCTTAGGAGTCCATTCTATGAGGAATTTGACTATAAAGGCTTCAGTTGTGTATAGAATGCAGGACAGCAGCTCAGAAACCTTGAACGAACTTTGTCAATTACACTGTCAGTCATACGGATGGTGGTAAGCTACAATGTAGCTACAGCTGCCCTTGGGCATACTGACAGAAGCGTGGCTGCCATTTTGCACCTACCTTTTTTTCTGTCTGTATTATTATAGTCCGTCTAGGTATTTCTCACGATTATCTTTACTGCATAACAGGGTTTGGGTCAATTTGAATTGTACTTGCGTAATTGATCATTAATTACAAATATATTTGTAATTGCAATTGGAAAAATCTGTTGCTGTTGTAATCATAATTTTTTTGTAATTGAGTTCAGATAATTGACTTTGTAATTGTAATTGGCATAAAAATGATTAAAAAAAAATAACAATCAAAAGTAAAACAAACAAAATACCATGGATTAATAAGAAAATAGCCAACGTATGCAAAAAGAAAAACACATTATATAAAAAATATATAACAGAAAAAACATTGAAAGCAGACGCACGTTATAAAAAATACAGAAACAAAGTCAATAATCTACTAAGAGAAAAAAAAAGAGAATACTATGAAAAACAATTAAAAGAGAATAAAAACAAAAACAAAAAATTGTGGGAAATTATAAACTCCATGACCATGCGTAAAAGCAAAGAAAAAGATACAGACCACTTTATAATTAACAACGTAAAAGAATACAATAAAAACAAAAGCGCACAAGAACTCAACAGTTTTTTCATAAATACTGGAAAAGACATGGAGAAAGGGATTAATCAACACCCAACACTTAAATGGAACCATTTTGACAATGAGAAGAAAGACATTGATAAGTATTTTGTACTTGAAGAAGTAGCAGAAGCAACCTGTACAAAAAAATCCAGAGACGTTAATAATCTAACTATGAGTCTAATAAAAACCATAACAGTTGAAATAACCCCGCCACTAACATATATAAGTAATCTCTCATTCAAGAATGGTGTTTTCCCAGACAAAATGAAAATTGCAAAAATCAGACCGATTTACAAGGGTGGAGAGAAACGAGATTTCACTAATTATCGACCTATATCAATATTACACACTGAAGCAGTCTCAAAGCACTTTACATTAACAGCTCATTCACCCAATCACTCTCACATTCACAGACCAGTGGGACAGGACTGCCATGCAAGGCGCTAGTCGACCACTGGGAGCAACTTAGGGTTCAGTGTCTTGCCCAAGGACACTTCGACACATGGTCAGGTACTGGGATCGAACCCCCAACCTCTCGATCAGAAGACGACCCTCTACCACCTGAGCCATGGTCGCCCTTATGTAACAATAAAGGTTACAGACCTCAGCTGCTCGCAGCTTTAATTTTGATTGTAATTGATAAAAATGGCGGTCACTGTCATCGTAATGAAGTTATAACTGGGCATGGATATTTAAAGATGTAACTGTAATTGAAAAATGTAATTGACTCTGACCCTGCAACATAATTTAGGACATCTCTCTCATGGACTCTAACTTTTGTATTAACAGGTGGCCAGTTTTCACAACTAAAGCAAAATGTATGTATTTCATGGCTTGCTAAATGCTGTGTGGGAGGATGCTCTCACCTAAAACGTGTAACGTATGCATTGTAAAATACTGTCACACGTTTGTATGCTGTTGGGAACACTGGGATATCTTCTGAAGTGATGAAAATGCAATTGCACAGGGCTTTAAGTGCTGTCCTCGTATTCCCAGCAGACATCTTGGTGTTAAGTTGACGTAGATGGTATTTGACTGACCCACTGTAGCATGTCTGAGGATGAAACTGAACTCTTTGAGCCGAGGATGACAACAGTCATATCCTCCCAGTGGGCCTCATTGACTCACTGGTGCTGAGAACGTATCTCTTTCTGCTTGTTCTGATCTATAAAACTACCTTTGAAGTTCAAAAGCTGCATGTCAAAGGTGCCTCAGTTTTTGTATTTGTTACGGGTTTACAGTACATTTATAGTCTTATCTATTCTACCAGAACACATCTATTCTTTATCTGTGAGCAAAGTCAACTCAAAGCATTTTAAGGGAGGCATTTTATGTTGTCTCCTTTACTTTGATCATTGTTTTATTTCATGTTTCAATTTCACTGACACTGTTAGAATTTTTTAGAAGATCTCATGTAGTTCTGATCTTGTCTTTTTAACATGAGTCTATTGTGCCGTTCACTTATATTAGTTCTGTGTAATAATGACAAATTAACTTGGTGATAGGCTAACCCAAGATCATATACTTTACTTCAGGCAAATTATTTTTGGATTACTGTGCAATGCAGATTATGTGAATTTAAAGGTCCAGTATTAAGCTCATTTTTACTCATTTCCATTTATTCTAAGAACCCCCAAAACATTGTATTTTAGATTTATTCTCCCAAACTCGGCTGTTTTCAGAGTTTTAGCTCTCTGAAAAGTCAGTTTAATAACGCTTCTAAAAACGGGCTGTTTCGGGGCCTTCATGCATATGCATGAGTCGGGCGCATCTGTAAACGCTGACTCCACACCTCAGCTGATCACTAGCGATTTTCTTTTGCTATGCGCACATTCTTGTTATTGTTTTCAGCCAAAAAACTGGCTAAATCTGTCACAGTCGACTAAAAATGTATGCATTTTTGTTTTAAAGCTTCAATTACCAATCATCTATCTGATAACAATATATCTGGATTTAGTTTTATTAGTCATTATCAGTTAAAAAATATATAGTAGACGAAAAACTATGCCAAAAACTATTCTTTTCATCTACAAATGTAACACTGCTGAGAGATGATTTTCCAAGTGTAAAGGCAATCGGAATGAAGAAGGAGTAGAAGAAGGCCACATTGTGTGTCACTTCTCTCAGCTCAGTCAGGGTTAAGTCAGTCAGTCAGCCAGGCTACAGTCGACTCAAGCTCAAAATGAAATAAAAACAACCATAGGAATATGGGTCTACCCTGTCTTGTATCGACTGTGCAGGATGATGATGTGGTGCAATGGTATACATTTTCTCGAAACCTTTTGCCTCTCCCGCTATCAATGGAGCATCATTCAAATGTATTTGGGATGTAATGAAAAAAACATTTACAACCATCAATATGAATAATATCTCATGACAGTTCTAGTGTTTCTGATTAAACTGTACCTTCTCAAGGGTAATCAAACTAACATCGGCAAATGTAAATAAATAATAAATAATTGTCATTTTGAGCAGTTTGTTGCATTTATTGGACCAAATTTGTCAATGCTGTGTAGCAGGAAATTAACCAGGGACCTTCTATTGGGAATAAGAAATAACCTAGAGGGAATGCAATGGGGTAACACTGCTCATTCACAATCAGCAAAACAAAAGTAGTTTATGTAGAGCCAGACAAACAAATAAACCTCACACAGTCCCAGGGTGAACTTTTTGACGTTAAGGTGGATTTATTTAATTTATCCTGACTGTACATATACACACTGAATTATTAATTGAAATCAATATGTGAATATGTTTCCACATCACGTAATTCATTTTAAACCTAAAGTTTGTCAATCTCACATAGTGCAGCCCTGTCGTGTACAGAGTAAGGAAAGAATCTACAAAAATAATGCAAATGTTTGCATTGCCAAATTCTAATCAGCACTTTTGCAAGTTGTAGAAGAACTTCAAGCAATGTTTGGTTCAGTGTCAGGAGAGTAAATAATTTGATTTATTTTCAAACAGAGCCATTTTTAACTTTATAATAGGAATGTACTATTGCCCCAGAGAAAAGATGTTTCCAGAACGATGAAGTTTTTGTGTTTAGTTCTCAAGACCTGGTTATTTATTTAAGAGAACATTAGTCAGCAGAACAAAGCCAACCAAGCTAGTAAAGAGCTCCATTAAAGGCCAAGAAAAGCTTTCATGTGTGATGGATCAACTTGTAGGGGTTGCTTTGGATGAGCGCTCAGTAAATTATTGATACCACTGCATATAGGGCAGGTAATATGTAACAATAATTATCTATCAATCAGTCTATTAGGAAGAGAAAGTGGTCATTGCTGAGGTGAAACGCAGCGTCGCTGCTGCTGTTGCTGCAGAAATGGAAATCTATAGTTCGAGTGCCGGTGCCAGTCCAAGAGAGAACAGCTGAGAAGGGATTCTTGCTGTGACGGGTCTTGAAATGTGGTCACTCTGGCAGACTGACAATTCTATAAATATCACCCATGTTACAAGAAATGTATTTGGCCTTGTGCCTTGGGGACATCAAGCGTCGAACTTGATAACCTGTTTGAAAAAATAGGATTGTATCAGATGGACTGTGCTTGTATTCACAAAGCATCCTAAGGCTAAAAGTAGCTCCTAATGATGTCACTCTTGTCCTTACATTTTAAGAATTTTCCTTGTCTTAGGCCCTAAGAGAGCTTCTAATGTGAAAAACTGTTAGGAGTAGAAAGGAGGACTTTTAAGAAGCCTAAAAGTGTCAGAGGACGGAGAGATCTACTGTAATAAGACACTACCGGCTTATATTTATAATAATAATAATAATAATTATTATTATTATTATTATTACAGTGCCTGTTGGAAGTATGTATTCATATAGTGGGAGCTTAAGTAGAGTAGTCAGTTATGGCCAAATTAGTCTTTATTTGAAGGTTGGATGTACAAAGAGGTGTACATACTCTGTACTCTTATAAAGGGGTATATTTGCGGGTGCAAAGTAAAATAGAGTGTGCGATTTCCCTGGTTTAATTGTATGGGACATGCGCAATAATAAATGTGCTTGTTGTTTTTTTACTCATTTTTATATTTTTTTCATTTGGTCTATTTTTCTGTGTGTTTTTTGGAGTCATTGTGTGTATTTTTGTAAATTTTTTGTATAATTATAGTTTTTTGTTGCCATTTTAGTGTGATTCTGGAGTCATTTTGTGTATTTTTTGTATAAATATTTAGTTTTGTGTATTTTGTCATTTTCGTATTTTTGTTGTCGTTTTGTGTATTTTTCTGCGATATATGTTTTTTGGAGTCATTTTGTGTGTTTTTTGATGCCTTTCTGTTGTAGTTTTGTGTACTTTTTGTATGAATTTTGTTGAGTTTTTTTGTTTTATTTTACTAGTGAGTGAGTGAGTGAGTGAGTGAGTGAGTGAGTGAGTGAGAGAGAGAGAGAGAGAGAGAGAGAGAGAGAGAGAGAGAGAGAGAGAGAGAGAGAGAGAGAGAGACTTTCTACCTGTGGTTACTGTGTGCGACTCTCTCCATCTCCAAGAGTTAATTTTCTTACACACACACGCACATCAGCTGCGCACATGCACATACTCCGTCACAGGTTGTTGAAATGCGTGTGTAGAGAAATAAGAAATAGACTATTTGAAACTTCCAGGAACTCTCTCTAAACGGCTCAGTGTGCATTCAGCATGTACATCCAAGGTACGCATTTGGTTATTTAGCATGTGGTGAAAATATCAATGTTTATAATGCCGTATCCACGGAGAAATCTGCTGTTTGCTTTCAACACAGCCGCGGCCATTGCCTGCCAATAACTTCCTGGTCTAAACAGCGAATGGTCACACAAACATGAAAATAAATGTTTTGAAATGTAATCACCAAATAAGGAACAGTCAAAAAGTATGTTTCCTCAAAAGAGAAGTCCACAGGAGCTCAAAACTTGTGAAAGTGCTTTAAACGATCTTCCTCTCTGTCACTCGTTTGCCTGCACACAGGTCTGGTGCTACTCCAGGTCTTCAGCGAGCGATTGGCTCTGGCTGCACACGTCACTCTAGCTCGCCACTGTGATTGGCTCTGGCACGCACCGGAGCCGAGCTGTGCTGTGAAAAAAAAGTAAAATAAATGTTTTGAAATGACCAAATTACTCCAAAATAATGGATGCACAAACTCGGGGTATTTGGAAACCATTGACAAAGTTTCAGGTTGAACACATAATGCGGCTCCACAAACACACACAGGCGCACGCAGCCCTTTATAGTATACTGTCGATAGATATAGATAATTATAGTGTTTCTGTTTTTTTCACACCATCCACCAAGTCCCATTCCTTGTATTGTTTTAAACTCTAATTGGCAATAAAACTATTCTGATTCTGACTTTTCTCACTCAGCATAACGTAATAGCAGCTTTGTATTGCTGCACGATTTATTCGCTCCTTTGTTTGTGCTGTAGTCTCTTTGATTACAGCAGGTAACAGTGCTTCACACTTGTATCTTGTGCACATACAGGAGAGGGAATGACACACTAATTATCAAGGCAATGGGCTGCCAGTGTTGCCTCTTCCTGTTGTGATGTAATCCCAGGACCCGGTTTCCCACTTAATACTCTTGTGTTTTACTTTTTAAAAGAGCTCCAGCAATCACAGTAATCACTGACAGCTGCGTCTGCTCCACCATTAAAATCAAATACTTAAAGCGGCTAACAACAGTTAACAACAATAAGTAATCTAATAAAATAATCAGCAGTGATGATCAGTTGATTTTATTCTCCATTAATTACTAGGAGCACAGAGCACTTTTTTTCCTTTTCTCTAAAAACCAATCACAGCTTTTAGCAGACTGCATCATACCCAGCAACAGGGTCAACCACTCCTCCTCACTAAGATAAAAGTTTCTGTCCCTCCTTCCTCAGAGTTGCTCTCAGAAACTTCCTGAATCACTTTTAAGCTAAGATTCCTTGCTAGGAATTTTTAGGCTAAGTTAGGAGCTCTCTGAGATGACTCTGAGAAGCTTTGTGAATACGCTAACTGGTCTTTAATAAGTAAAAGGAAACTCGCAAAACTAATTTTGAATTTTGCCTCTTTCCACAGGACTACACGTTGACCATGTACTTTCAGCAATACTGGAGAGATAAGCGGCTGGCCTATGCAGGGATTCCTCTCAATCTGACACTGGACAACAGAGTAGCCGACCAGCTCTGGGTCCCAGACACTTACTTCCTCAATGACAAGAAATCCTTTGTGCATGGGGTCACAGTTAAGAACCGGATGATTAGACTTCACCCCGATGGAACTGTGCTCTACGGGCTAAGGTTAGGATGACTCTCATCACCCTTTACATGGACTTTTTTGAAGTCACAGAATTATGCCAGGTTTTAGGAACTGTTCGAGAGCTACAAAACCCATTTTTTAAAATTTGTTTTAAGGCTGTAATAACCAAGCAGGAAATTCTCTGAATGGCTGTTACCGGCAACTACATTGTAATAACATCAAAATATGTTTCAGTACATTTCTTTGTGTGCAAAATTATGTCATTATCAACATTATTTTCTGAGGTATGCCATCTGAATTCAGTGGGCAACAATTAAAGTGTTTTTATTTGTGTTCATCTATTGTAGATACTGTACAGTTAAAAGTGATTACAAAAGCAAATACAGTAATGCCATCTAAAACAGAAACCACAACACTGATGTTTTATGTATTGGAGGGGTTTTTTCACCATGTCTGCGTATGTAAAAAGTGCAATCTTTGATAACCCTGACATTACTGCTGACATTACAATTTCATTATTATGACATGATATCTATCATAAGCATGGATAAGTTGTCATGATGGCTGTCATTAAGTGTCGTTTGATACCCTAACCCTTCATTACCCTAACCCCGAGCCCTAACCTTAACCCTAACCCCTAATCCCACTCGATCCCTCCACCTAACCAAAAAGTGCCAACTTAGCTCCAAAGGTGACATAAATTAACGAAAAGTGTCATCAATTATCAAACAACACTTAATGACAGCCTTTGTGACACCTTATTCATGCTAATGACAGCGTAAAGTCGGCCTTATTTATAACTCTTCAAGTAAAAAACCCAGAAACTATACAGAGGAAATATATGAAAAGGGAGCAAATACAAGGGAAAAAGAGTTTGGATAGACAACATAAAAAAGGGTGAAAGCAAAGCACTGTTGGTGTAACATGAGGTTGTTTTTATTCAGAGCAGTGAAACATGCTTGTGTATTGACTATGTGTGGAGAGTATTAGAGGGAGAACATCCTGCTGCTCAGACACTATGAAGATAAAAGTGAACAGAGGGAGTGAATGTGTGCTTACAGGCACCAATGCGGAACACCCAGCACCCGACCACAGGGCAAGGGGCGCGCTTCCATGTCACTGCATCAGATTAAGAGAGTAATCATACTTATGTTGTAGTTTAAACCATATGTCACCAAGTGTAGCTGGTCCCAAAGTGGCTACAGCCCCCATAGCTGAACTGCTTTCTTGATTATTATTATGTCCTTCCTTTCATTAAAAATCTTACCCTTAGTAATACCTGTGTTTATTTTAATTCATGTCTACGATTATAAAACCAGATCACTTTTTGCTTCCTTGATTGTTTGATTATAAAAATGTATTATACAAGAATATATTAATTTAATAAATAGGATGGGAACAGAAGATCTATCACATCCTTCTTTGTTTTTACTAGAGCCTATCCTCACTGAAATCCTGGCATAGGGCGACATTTTTCTACCATTTAACATAAATACCAAGACCTGTACCAACAATGGTGTTGGATAAGAGTTGTTAAGACATACAACTGATTTAATCATTATGAATGCATGATGTTTGAACAAGTTATTTTCTAAATAATCTCACCACTTCCCTAGTTATACTGTAAACCAGCCATTTTGTTCTCATGTAGCTTAGTTAAATGTAGTAGTAAGCTCATGCCTTGTGTTATTTCTTTGAAGAAGATCGGTTTCCCAATGGAATTGATTTTACTACTTACATCTTACCTCTAATCGACATCATTTTAAATTTGCTCCTTTTAGAAATTGCTCACATAGCCTCTAATCACTTCTCTCCTTCATTTTTTGTGTAAATGAAAAAGAAGTGTCTTGTTTGCTTCAGAATCACCACAACAGCAGCGTGCATGATGGATCTAAGAAGATACCCGCTGGATGAACAGAACTGCACTCTGGAAATTGAGAGCTGTAAGTTGAAACCTTTCGTCTTCCGCTGAAGGAAGAAATGAATCAGACGCTTCTACTTTTTCATCACTTAAAAATATGAACAGCGCAGGCATTCTCATAAAAAAGTTCTGTCATCTTTTAGCGGCAGAAACTGCACAGACGGCTGAATTGCTAAGGATTTATGAACCTGTCATGTCTCAGCAAGATTGCCTGCTGCAGCCTCTCCTGTTAAAACGGCTTCATTCCCATAGAGAAGTCTTAAGCAGGCTGTAATTTCCGTAGCAGAGGGTGATAATGATAGCCTATCTTCATCAGTCGTGACGACGTGCTGTATGTCTTATGGTGAGATAAAGTTATTGACAGTCTATCCATACATGTTCTATCTGCTCATCTCCCCGCTGTGACACATATGTCCTTGAAGATTTACAGCTCATGCAATCAGCGCTTACAGACAGCAAGGTCTGTGTGATTCATAGCATGTCCTGTAAATCACTTGTAGCTATTAGTCTTTCAAATTTCACTTGACCTATTACATTGCCCAACGAATCTTCTTAGGCCACCATGCTTTGCTGTGTATAAAATCACACCATCCACCGTTTGCTTTGCAGATGGCTACACAACTGATGACATCGAGTTCTACTGGAAAGGAGGAGACACTGCTGTGACCGGAGTGACACGCATTGAGCTCCCGCAGTTTTCCATAGTAGATTACAAGTTGGTCTCTAGAAATGTCGTCTTTTCCACAGGTGAGAAAAATTGGTCACATGATGATGCAAATATTTGAGCTTTAGTCATGAAATTGTTTGTGTTGCTGTTTTTTTAAAAGAATAAAGATCTTGTCTAGACCAAGACTAACTTTAACCTCTTAAGACCCAGCCACTTTTCTCCAAATATCACATACCCATAACAATCTTTGTTTTTCTAAGCTTCTACATGACCTACATGGCTCATTTTTGTTCAAATTGAAGTAGGACCCTAAGTGGTTACAGATGATGTGAAACTTTGGAAATGTATAATACTGAGTCACAATAAATCATGTTTTAAATACAGAACTCTGTAGTCCGCCCAAAAAAAATAGAGATTTACATCAAATATCAAGTCAATTAGTATTGAAGGCTATAAAAGCTGAACTAATTGAACTAATGTATGGGCATCAAGTGCAGCAAGTTTGGTGATAATAATAACCTTAAGGCCAAAGATACACATGTTTTTGTACAAAAAGGTTCAGGCGGAAGCCCACTTTGCCACAACTGTGCCAAAGTTTTCCACAAATTTGGAAACAAGTGTGTAACTGTAATACATCAGTCAAATTGTTTCCAATCATTGTTAGTCTTATGTTTGACCACTAGGTTTTGCAATTTGGCTTAAAATAAACACATATTCATTTTTAATCAGGTCATTGCTGTGTCATGTGCATGGCTAATTTTGGTTCCACTCTTTGGTGGTGTTACGCATGTGTCTAGTTCAGAATGATTGACACGGTGTCAGAAAGCTGAGAGCCTGTAGAAATTGGTGATATCAAACAATATGGGGTGGACATGAGCCCTGGCCAATCAGAGCTGGATAAAGGAAGGACCGGCTATTTTAAGCACAAGCGCTGTGCGCTCATTGGACAGATTTCTGGACTGTGAAATGGCTTGGCATGTGTAGTGGTGGTGTTTATCTGACAACACAATTTGGATTTATCAAAATATGGAGTTTTATGCGCATTAGAGCAACTTTTTATAAGAAACAACAAAGATATGACACCATTTGTCATCATTACTGACTTTTTCTGCAGTGTATTTTCTGATTTTGTGGCATTGTTTTGATACGTAACAATTCCATACATCAGTCGATGCAGCTCGACCTGCAGTTTCACGTAGGCTGTTGTTATGGAGGTCTGTGTTTATTTTGTGAAGCAGAGGACTGAAAAAAACAGTTTGCCGAGTTGTTGACTTTTCCCTCTTTGAAATCAATGGCCTGGTGTGTGTGCTTTGATCTTTTGTTTTGAATGTGGATTGGCTACACTTTTAGCTGAGTTTCTTAGGATTAAAGAAAGGTTTAGAATGTGTGATTTCATTCATTCTTTACAACATCAAGACCTGTGAAAGTCACAGAAGCTGGGCTCCTTCCTCATCAAAGGTTTGATTTCACGTCCCAAGAGCTAACTTCTGTAGCGGAGGCCACATGTGATGTTGAAAAATCAGAGGAAGCGTACGTTCGCCTGGAGTGGTGATATGGGGGCCACACCCTGGAGCCAGGCCTGGAGTTGGTGCACCTGGTGGTTGGCTCTCTGCCCACTGTGGGAAGAGACCACAGTGAAAAACATACGCAGCCAGTCAATCAAAAGCATCCAGGAAACATGTATTTGTTTCCACAATGTTTCACCCAACTCTGGTCTGCTTCTTGAAACTGAAAACTTGTCAACCCAGTGTTATAGGTTCATCTTTTTGCAACGAGTGAAATAACATTATTTAGATATAACCATGCTCTGAATGTAACTTTAACACCATCTTCTTCTTTGATCATTTAGTTAATAGTGTCAGCATAAAAGCATGTAGTTATACAGTATCCAGATGAATTGACAAAGGCTCTTTCACTTCAAAAATGTTATTTAAATACTAGATGTCTAAGAAGTATGAAGAAAAAAGAAAATGTGTGTAAAGTTTAACTGTATACTGTGTGCCTGCAATGAGAACATTGTTTGATATAGATTAAACACCCCTCTGAATTCAGCTTAGAAGTTAACCAATAGATTTATAAATATTGTTGCTTCAGAGGTTTTTGCAAACCTTAGTAAAACTGTCCTGCATTGGTTTATTCTTCTATTGGCAAATTAGACTTTTCCCTTTACAATATTTGTATTATTTTACCATCCAGTCTCATCAGAATGAGGGATAATAAGTTGAACAATTGCTATTATTTTTTCTTCAAGCATTTCAAAAAGAATGAGGGGCTGAACATGCAGTGATATAATCTATTCTCAAGAAGAGCGCAGGCATTATGGATTATTCTCTGATTATAGAATAACACAGAGGGACCGCCACAGTGATTCGTCAGCTAAATTCAGGACATGAAGGATGAATAATGTCCAAGTCTCAGAGGGGATAATACAGAACAGGCTATTAGAGCTCATTACAATCACTGACAGATCCTGACAATGCTTTAAACAGCTGTTCACGTGATGCATTCTGATGAGTTTCACCACATCTACAATTTTTACAGTCTGTTGTCAACACGTTTTCCAAGTTACACACTGCTGCACACTGACAACTTTAAAAACATTTTTGGAAACTGATATGCACACCTAACCACATCTTTCTATGGTAGATAGTTTATGCTACACTAGCTCAATGTGTTAGGTTATTGTTATGGGGCACCTGTTGTAAAGTTGCACATGCTAAAATAAACACCATCTTTTTGCATTTAGCAGCAAACCACTTTTAAAAAAATGTATGTGACTTTTTTTTGTTACTTTTGACCAGATTTACAGCAATATTTGTGAAATTTGTGATTTTTTTTTCAATGTTAAATATTAAATCTAAATCTAAATGTTATATGTAAAATATAAAATATAAATCTTAATGTTTAATCTAAATCTAAATCTAAAAGTTAAATGTAAATGTTAAATGTTAAATATTAAATCTAAATGTGAAATGGTGAAACTAAATATTTAGCTAGTATGCAAATTCACCAGAAGTATCAAAATAAAAGCTCATTTGCGCGAATGAGTGCTATCCATGGAGGGGCGTCACGGATAGTGAACTTTGTTGGAGCTTGGAAAAATGTGGTGGTCTGGAAATGTCCATGTTGGAGCTGGAGTGACATGAGGAAGAGTCAGAGGATGAGGAGAGAAATGCAGACTCAGACTGGTCTCAAGTAGGGAAAGGGAAAGGAGAAAATAGCCATACCAATGGATAAGTTAATCCTATTCATTGCATATGTAATTATTTATTATACAGATCAGGTCAAACAGAAAACAGGACACACTGGACATACTGGCAGGCATTTTATATTTATATTAATATTTTGTATTTAACATTTAGATTTAGATTTAATATTTAACAATGACATTATATTTTTACACGAAAAGTAAATATCACAAATTTCACAAATATTGGTGTAAATCTGGTCAAAAGTAACAAAAAAATTTAAACGTGGTTTGCTTTTAAATGTTGCAAAAAGTTGCTGTTTATTTTAGTGTGTGCCCTTTGTAGTGTTTGTAGTTTTGTGAGGTATGCGTTGAACAAGGAGTTGTATATGAGAAAGTGTAACTGTGTCACTTCACTGATGTGCACAAGCGCGTCAAGCCAGTGGGTGTTCGTGTGCACATGCACACTCAAACACGAAGTCGCTCCTACCTGACAATATTTTCTGTTTTGATCTGCATTATTTTAAAACCTTCAATTATCATTTTCATTTTCAACGAGGCTTGCTTGTTTCCATAGTAGCATAAGCTGTTTGAGATCAACATTATAGGGTTAGCAAGTGCAAGTTGTCTACTGTGTTAAAGATGGCTGATTACTTGTTCTCCTTCTTGGCCTGCAGGTGCCTACCCTCGACTGTCTCTGAGCTTTAAGCTGAAGAGGAACATTGGTTACTTCATCCTGCAGACCTACATGCCCTCCATCCTCATCACCATCCTCTCCTGGGTGTCATTCTGGATAAACTATGATGCCTCGGCTGCCAGAGTTGCATTAGGTATGATGTCTCTGATCATGTCTGCTGACTCCGGGTCTACAGTTTTATATATAGATAGAGGTTCTGTATGTTTTAATAGGATGGACATGCAGGCTTGTTATCACAGACCTGCCTTAACCCAACTTGTTCAAAAATGTATTTGATCGATTGTGAAATTTAGGCTTGTTAATGCTATCGCCACCACTTTTTGTTAAGAAACATTATTGATTGTTTATTTTATTTTTATTTTTAAGGGTGAGGGTGCATTATAAATCACAGAAACTATGGAAACATTCAAGTGTAGGACACTGTACAGTGATCCACCTGTCTATGTGGGGTATACTACCCTACTGCAACGAGCTGTGGGCCAAAGTCCAGACAAACTAAGACAAAGTTACAGAGGCTATTGGTAAATGGGAACAATAAACTGCTGTCATAGTAATGTGGAGGAGGATCCGGTACTGTGAGTGGGGGGTGGAGATGCTTCCAGGGACTCAGCTTTTCATTTACCAATGAGGAAGACATAGGTGCATGTAGCTTTAACATGCTAAAACTGCACCTATGTAAGCACTGTGTCATGGCTCACCTTAACTCTGAGGGCTGGAGTCTGCAGCTGTTTGCTTTGACTGTGAGTGACTCTACAGAGCATTACTACGCAGAAACCTGTGTGCAACACTTCCCGACTTTAAATAATAACGAGAATATTGTCACAATGTTGTAATTATTATCAATAACAACAGTAGTAGTTTAGAAAAGATAGCTCATCTTTCCTCCCGTAATGTACTGCTGTGCCAAAGCAGCTGAATATGAAAGAGCAATAGTTTGTGTCAGGTAAAAATGTATTGAGCTGTTTCCTCAAATTAACACTGGAATTTAAAAATATCAATAAGTTACCATTTTGTGCACTTTATTTTAATGGACTACCTTGGTCATTTTTTTTTTAAAAAGTAACATTTTTGGTACTAACAGACTGGCTTTTAATAAAGCCTGAACCTTTGAAGGTTCATATACATTTTTAGTGTTTTTCTTTGTGAAAACAAATGCAAATGCACATTTCACCCCAATAACCATTTAAGAATCGAAACAATTTTTGTGCAGTGATTTGATGATTCACTGTGTCACTTCTATATTCACATGATGCAATTAGTTTTTTATTTACAGTCAGATTGGCAAATATTTAGTTAAATTATTTTAATCTATTCACACATATATAATATATATATATAGATATAAAATACTAAGGACAGAAAATGCCAGGCAGGCATAGCTTTGTTATCATGACAAGTTCAAAATCATTAACAATTACGATACTCATCCACTAAAGCAGAATTATTAAACCATAGCAATTTTTTTTACATGCCACACACCACCATTCAAAAGTTACTTAATGAAACATTAGCAAATCTGAACTCAGTAGGGCCCTAATTTAACAACCTTGCGTGAAAACGGGTGCACATTGTGTCATACGACAGGACCAACGTGGGAGTTATGAAACATTCGTATCTGATCGATCCCAGCGCACCAATAATCGTGTGTTGATAAATGCGGCGGCTGAATTTGATCGTCATTAACATGTTACGCCCTCAAATATTCCAGGTTCGCGGGCCCCGCCCACTAAGGTCAAACAAACACTGGCAAAGGAATAATGGTTTCTGAGATGAAAATCAGCATCCTCACAGCTGAGATGAAGAAAACAAAGATGTGCTTTTCAGTCGTGTGAAAACTCATATTGAACACTCTGTGGAAGAGAATAACGGAGGAACTGGACAGCGTTTTCATGTTGGAATGGACTCAGGTTGAGGTTTGAATTAAATTATCTAATGGCAAATGATGGATTAAATGAAATGTTGTGAAAAATTAACGAGGAGACATGCACATCCCCAGCCTCTTTAAACTGATGAAGGGCTGACGCCCGAAACGTCACTGGTGCCAGTAAACTAGTGAGCAAGAAGCCTTTTCACACTCTCGGAAATCTCGCTGTTATTCAGTTCTCACAAGTTCAATGGTCAAGAGGGATAAACTTGCCTTGGCTGACAATAAGTCTGATAAGTAGATTATTTTTTCTGTTAGAGCATTGAGTCTTTGAAAGATTTTTTGTGGAAATGGGGTATCGGTCTCCATGGCAGAAATGCCGACTTAGCTGCTGAAGCTAATGCTGCACAAGAGCTGAAAATTCAGGTGTTTCCTGCCTTTTTAAACAGTGACCAATCAGCTGAGCAGTGCGGTTTCACTCTTTGGCCTGTTTAGTGAGCATCTTGTACACTTCCTTCAAATGTGTAAATTGAATTAAAATAATAGCTCAATAAAAATAATCATGGACCTGGTTAGTGAATGGTGGACCTCGTGAATTTACCTTTTGAAAGTGAGAACTGATACTGTCCTTTTCACGCTCTGAAATCTCGCTTGTCCCATCAATAATAATGGCACATTTAATTTATAAGCGCTTTTGAAAAACTCAAAGACACTTTGCAGTTGTTAAAACAATTACTCAAGTCAAAAAAGAAATTAACAATAATAAAGGTAAATACAAAAAAAACATAACAATCACAAGTTAAAAGCTTGGGAGAAGCAGTGTGGAAACAGAGGAGGTCTGTTCTTTTGATACTGTTTCTCTCATCGGTTTTACAAAAGTGCTCAGATATGTGCATCATTCCCGGGTAGAGTCCGAATTAATGCACTTCCTGAGTGTGAAAAGGCTTATTGCAGCAACCTGTGCGGATCTTTGTTTTTTTTTTTTTAAATGAATTGTTACTCATCCACAGGCTAAAAGCATAAATCCCTGCTATTTGATGAAGACAATTCTTTACTGGAAGCAATAAAATAAGTAACACATTGAAATAACTGAACAAATCCTTTAAAAAGCCTCACTTTCAGTAAAAAGCTACTACTGATTCAGCTTTGGCACCTCAGGCTGCGCTGAGATGTCAGATATTGCTTTCACCAATGCAATGTTGTGCAAAACAGGTTAAAATAACACCACACACTTCCTCTGTATATTTACAACATCGTTCCCACGCTGGTCCAATACACAGAGCAGAAGCAGCGCTCCTGTCAATAGTATGCGTGTTGCGCACTGCTGAACCTATGCGCTCCAGCCCAGTATAGCAGTGTTTATCATAATAATAATAATAATAATGCATTGGATTTTATATAGCGCTTTATCATAGACACTCAAAGCACTTTACAGATTTAAGGCATCATTCTTTTGGGAATTTAAATTACTTTCAGCATGCACACATTGCAGGCACAGACACCAAACAATGCAATTATTTTGCTATTTAAAAGTTTTTGACCGATTAGGTGAAATTGGACATTTTACCACCATGGTTTGCCATAATTGGTAGAGCCGATGAGCTCTCACGGCACGCGAATTTGAAAGTCAGAATACTGCTCTGAAGTGTGTGTAATATTAAATGATTATAGTATTGATTTGAGAATGTATTTCCTGTTTAAAATGGTGTGGAGCCACATGACAAGGCATTTGAGAAGCAACTTTTTCTTTCAGATGAGTTGAGCCTGTGGCCTGAGTGATGGTCAGCAGCTTTTTTTACTTCATCTAACACAAAATGTCCTCATTCTCAAACAAGATGAATTATTTATGTTGTTACTCCTGCCATATACTGTTTGTTGTATGATGTAAAAACTGCTACTGAGAAACACAGTTGAGCAGTCAGTGGATTCACATTCATTTAAGTTGATTCTGAGTTTCTGTTTTCAGCACAAAATATTAGTTTTTTTTTTTTTTTAATAATTACTTCCTTTAATTTTTTATTTATGTATTTATTTTACTCTTAAAATACCTTTAATTTTGGGCCAAATCTGGAACTTATTTTGTATGTAGAAATCTCTGGCATGAGGTCAAACACAACTAGTAATCAAACTGACAAAAGATTCCAAGTATTGTAATTGATGCAAGTTATTGTCTTGTTTTGGTTTTTACATAGACTTCATAGCCAGTAAGTCTTTTTTTGCATGTCCCATTTCTTATGACAATGTTGGCTCCCCTTCCACAGACCTCACCATACATCCCTAGATTTGTGCTACACTACTAAATACAGTTGTGACTTTTTGAATTCTTTTTTGAATTCACAATTCTGCTTTAGTTTTTTTTATTGATTTATTTTACATAAAAGTCCATAAGAAATAATTGAAGTGACATGTGAGGAGCTTCATTTGAATCTAGTCATTGCAAAACAAGACTTAAATTCTTTTGAATAATTGCCAACTTTTAGAATAAAAAGACCAACAAAGAGCAGCAAACTTTAAAGATTATCTTAAACCTAAGTTATTTGATTTTTCTCTGTTGCTCGACCTTGGATTTTGAAAACCTACAGTTAAATAAAGCCCTTCAGAAGTCTGTTGTGGCAGCTTGAGGTCCGCATGGTGCAGCTCTGCAGGAAGTGCTCGTCTAACTCACCTGCTGTAGGTCCTTGTTAGAAAGAGTTGCATCAATGCACATTACAAAGGATTCATACTCAGCAGCCTGTCCATATTTTTTTCACTGTCTGCATAATAAGGGGTTTCTGTTTTCCATGCTCTGCCATTACAGTAGTATGAATAGCCTGAGCAGACCTACATTGGCACAGATACATTTCAGGCTCCACACATGAGCTGAGGAAAATGACATCAAACAGCAGATGTGAGCGTCAAACAGATTTATTCTTGTAGGCTCTCCAAAAACAGTATGTGTGCGCGCAGCACAGCGTCAAACTCAAAATCACGGGCAAACATAAATAGAAAGTCCAAAAGAAGGGTAACCTTTCAGCCCGGAGAAGAACACACAGAGGCCGCTGAGGCTGCAGAAGGAGGCCATGGATGGAGAACACGGCGTGGCGTCAGGCACTATCAGACGACGACAGCCTCAGAGGACAGCACAGGTTAGCTCACTTCTCAAACTGACGGTCAAAAGATGACGTACCAACAACATTATTCAAACCTTAAATATTACCTGGGAGCCTAATTATGATAAGAGTGCACCTGGAGGAGGAGGAGTAAGGGCAGAGTCAGCACACACACCCATCACTCATCTAACAGGACAACCAAAGAGAGACACCTGACAGTACCCCCCCCCCCCACCCGAGGGACGGCCAGGGATAAAATCCTGGATGAGAGAGGGGTCCAATATGTCTCTGGCAGGCTCCCACGACCTCTCCTCTGGGCCATAACCTTCCCAGTCGAATAAGTATTGGAACCCTCGACCCCGCCAGCGCACGGTCTCCGCTCCATCAATCAGCCGCAGAGGAGGTGGAGGGCTGGACTCAGGAATGAGTGGACTGACCTTAACAGGCTTCATCCTGGAAACATGAAACGTAGGGTGAATCTTATAAGAGCGTGGAAGATAGAGACGTACTGCAGAAGGACTGATAACCCGGGAGATGGAAAAAGGTTCAATAAACATAGAGACCAGCTTTCTGGACTCAGGCCGCCGAGGCAAGTCACGAGTGGATAACCATAGTCTTTGTCCCGGAACGTAGGAAGGTGCCGGAGTCCGCCTCTTGCCTGGCCAGGACTTATTGGCCGCTGGTTTCTAGGTGGTATGGACCCTGAAAGGAGCTCAATAGTACAGCAAAGGGCCTATGAGGGGGCAGCACTGTGGCTTTATGTTTGTTAAACACTTCTTGTCGATCCCAATACTCACTAGGAACTTTCTCCAAATCTGGGTTCTCCACCAGATCAACCTCTAGAGCCCCAGCTGCCAGTTGAATATTCACAGGTTCTGCAGACAGGCAAACAGAATTACAGTCAGAATCCCACCCAAATATCTCCCCCGTTTTCCAATTAATGACAGCTTGATGCTCAGAGACGGCTACAGAGAGCTAGGCTTTCAGCCACAAAAAATTGTGGCTGAAAGCAACTGAATTACCACCCTTTATTTCAGATCTTTGTGAATCCGGCCCTCAGAGTAAAGGTAAGACCATGAATACACCGCAGTTTTGTTTTTATTGAGTATGAATTGAAATGGCAAATTAAGAAAACAATGAGAGTGCAGCGCAAATGCGGTCTTTCTCTGAGGCGCTATGAATATAACTTTTTTCCATGGTCAAATATGTCTGTGTGTGTGTGTGTAATAATGTTGATATGAGATATAAAACACAACCAGTCGTCAATGTGCAAGCTGCCAATTGAATGGTGAATTTAAGCTACTCTATAAATGGGTTCAAATATTTGTAAATCTGACTCTGAAAAAGCCAGTGCCTTACCAGCCACAAACCTCACCTCAGGCTGAGTTTGAAGCCCTCCTGGGCATGCCCACAGCAGACTGGTGAGACCTCTTCCAGACAGCCTCATCCTGGGATAGACGCAACCTGGGGATGCGTTTACAGGATGAGACTTTGGAGCAGGTGGAAGCTCTCATCATATCTCATGTAGAAGATGTGAATGAGCAGGGGGAGGAAGTGAGAGAGGACAGAGAGAGAGGGGGAGACAAGGTCTCATCATCACCAGAGAGGGCCCCCCACCCCACAGCTGAACCATGTCTCGCCATCACCACCAGGGCTGAGGTGCACATTTCTGCTGACTCCAGAGCCGTAGCAGAGCCAACAGGGCATTGGTCACCATTTAGGGAGACAGAAACAGCCACTACTACCACTACTGTTGAAACCCAAACAGTTTCACCAAAACCCAAGAGGACCCCACGACCCCTCCCTCTTGGTGAACTCATCAACACAGAACCAAAATCAAAATCATCCAGTTAAGATACAGTATATGTTATGTTGTTGGTTGATAAAATCTGATTGAAGGATATTTTATTTATTTTATTTATTTTATTTATTTTATTTATTTTATTTATTTTATTTATTTTATTTATTTTATTTATTTTATTTGTTTAGTTTTATTTTATTTTTCAGTTTCCCCCCTTGAGGGATTGCCACCTAATTGTGGTCAGGGGGTTTGGGTGCCTCAGTGACTTAAAGAGCTATACCAGCAGGAGCCTAGTCTTCAGGTGGGACACCCAAGTTTGGTCTGAAGGTAGAAGCCTGACTAAGTGCAATCCACATCTCTAGGTTGGGGTTGGACACATAGCTAACAACCCAATTCAATGAAGAAAACACTGACACTATAAGCAGAGGGGAAACAAAGTGCTTGAGTATGATCTGTACATATGATGCTCCCTTCACATTTCCCTCATATATGCCTGCCCTGTACCCCACACTGTCCCACCATTATTCTGTCACTGTGATTGGTGGATTTCATACCCTTTTCACTCAGGTTCCTACAGTTTAGACTCTTGGTCACTGCTGTGTGTTCATCTGAAGTCAGTGCCGTTTACCTGCATGGGTTCGTCTCACTCCCCCATCATCCACTACAACATCTTAGTTTTAATTGAGTAAGCCTGAAATAGTTACAAGATCCAAGCTGGCGAGCCCTGGAGGAGACACAAAAAACAACATAGGCACATTACTGTTGATGGAGCATATTATTAAAAACAACTACCGCTGTTTATCGTGCATTTGCTCAGGCTGTTAAATCATTGCGTGGTGGAATGAGCTTTAGCTCCAAGTAAGTAATTTTCAGCTTATCGAGTATAGAAAAATACAAGCACTGCTGAAGGTTTTTTTTTTAATTGTCCAACAATAGGAATGGGTCATACACAGACATAATTTAACTCTTTAATGTAGCACTTCAATCATTACAAATCTAACCTTGTTGACCTAATTCACCTCTGTAATGGACTCGGTTTGCAGGGATCACCACTGTGCTGACCATGACAACCATCAACACTCACTTAAGAGAAACGCTACCCAAGATCCCTTACGTCAAAGCTATTGACCTCTACCTAATGGGCTGCTTCGTGTTCGTCTTCCTGGCTCTACTGGAGTACGCCTTTGTCAACTATATCTTCTTTGGTCGAGGGCCTCAGATGCAGAAGAAACAAGCTGAAAAGGCTCAGAAAACCAACAATGACCGTAACAAGTTTGACCGCCCAAAGGTGAGGTTTACAACACATGTAGACCAGATGTAAAGTTAACGAACTAGTCTGAGGTGAGCATGTACCCCAGCTACTGTAGTTGCTTTGTTGCTTTAGATTTTGTGATTACTATGTACTGTATATATTTCTCATACACATCAAACATCGTATTGTAATTGAAGTGGAATAGTCTAAACTGTTCACAATCATTTCAATTAATCTGATAGGATTAATGATATTGTGGAAAATAATTGTTACTAATTGCTGAAGATGCTTAGCTCTAATTTCTAATTTTGGCATGCATGTTTGAATTTTTTTGGTCAAGACAAGTCAAATTATAGTTTATATATGGTCATGAAAGAAATTGCTTTTCTTCAAAGGTAGGTTATCCACTATTGGCTATACTGGCCTAAAGTGTATTGTAAAGTTCATAATTAATTGTATTTTAACACTGTTATAAAGTCAAGTTTGGTGATTACCTGTCATGCAAAAAAAGGCTGATGCTATCATACATTTCTGTGCAAAAATGTAAATTATTTTTTGGCTTGAAAAGCAATGAGGTTTTCGAAGTACCCTGATATTTGGCTTGTTTAAGAATACTTTAGGTTTAATCTCACTTGATGTCCATCTAAGTGCAATCATTCAAATATAAATCATTGAGAAAGACTTTTTATTCAGAGATGCATGTGGTCAGAGGCAGACATGTCAATCGACAGCTTTATTTGGTTTTTAAATTTAAAAGTGTAACTAAATCCTAATGTTTTGGCTGACTTGCACTAGGCTGGATATTCATAAAATGCCTTGATTATGAGCGTTGCTGCTGGAGCAGCTAAGACACGCCCAGTCACTCAATGCCAGCAGCCTCTGCCATGTATCCAACACCATTATAATCATTCAACAAACAAGACACAAGCACGCACAGCGGGCAAATAGTCCCTGCACTCCAGAAAACCAACTCACGCACGTATACTCATACGGGACACAGACACACAGCAACAAGAAGTCACAGATGGGGATACACACACTATCAGGCTGTACATACACACAACATAATTTCATTAAAGAGAAACAGTCCCTGCTCTACTCCCTGAGTAGACAAAAAATGTTTGCATTTAAACATGCCAGTGTATGGAAAAGGATATTAAATCATTTTTGGTTTTCGATGTGACAAATATTCCCATTGTATTGCATTCAGAAGATTTTACGTGAGAGTTTTCATTTTTAGTAGTTATCAAGTGGGTAGAGTGTATTTTGCAGATAAAGAGCGTCATGAGAAAATGAGGAACTGCATTCCTGCTTTTATCGACTCGGCCATGTTGGAACATTACATGCTTCTTCAGCGTACCCAAAATCATGGTTCTGTGATGCAATTGTGGACAAATTTGAGAAGGGATTTTACTTCAGGACCCACAAACTGTTGCTGTTATAAGTGTAATCTGTAGTCTGCTGATGATACCCAACTGTATGTATCAATGAAGTCAGGTGAGACAAATCAGCTATCTAAACTTGAGGCCTGTCTAAAGGACATTAGGGCCTGGATGGACCAAAATTTTCTTCTTCTCAACTCAGACAAGACTGAGGTCATTGTACTGGGCCCGCGACACCTTAGAGAAACCTATGCTAGCCTAACTGCCCTAGATGGCATTACTCTGGCACAAAGCACAACTGTTAGAAACCTTGGGGTTCTATTTGATCAGGATTTATCCTTCAACTCTCACATAAAACAAACTTCAAGAACTGCCTTCTTTCATCTCCGTAACATTGCTAAAATCAGATCTATCCTGTCTCAGGGCGACGCTGAAAAACTAGTCCATGCTTTTGTTACCTCTAGACTGGATTATTGTAATTCTCTTTTAGCAGGCTGCCCGAGCAAGTCGCTTAAGACACTTCAGCTGGTTCAAAATGCTGCAGCACGTGTACTGACTAAAACTAGGAGAAGAGATCACATTACTCCTGTATTAGCCTCTCTGCATTGGCTTCCCATAAAATATAGAATAGAATTCAAGATTCTTCTTCTCACTTATAAAGCCCTAAATGGACAGGCACCAGTCTATCTCAAGGAGCTTGTAGTGCCATACAATCCCCCCAGAACACTACGCTCTCAAAATGCTGGACTACTCGTTGTTCCATTCATCTCTAAAAGTAGTATAGGAGGAAGAGCTTTCAGTTATCAGGCCCCACTTCTCTGGAACCATCTACCAACCACGGTTCGGGGGCAGACACCCTCTCTACCTTTAAGGTTAGGCTCAAAACATTCCTCTTTGATAAAGCTTTTAGTTAGGAACCAGCTCATAGCTCATAATTAAGATGCAATAGGCATAGACTGCCGGGGGGGGGGGGGTCTGGCATGCTCGGTTGGAGAGAGGTTGGAGAGGGCGTTAAGAGAGAGGTCATTTAGGTTAGAGAGGGACCGGAGAGGGTCCCATTCCTCTTTCAAACACTCCCTCTATGTCTGCTTACTCCCTTGTGTGTTTGCTCCTGTACTCCTTCTGGCTTTTGTCTTGCAGGTCCGTGGGATCCTCAGTGTGGAGTTACAGAGACTCAGCGGCTCTGTCTCCACCCTTTTCTCTGCACACACCCAACACAGCATAACGTGGATGGCTGTTCATCATAGGAATGGGATCCACACAAGGTTCCTGCTGCTTAACAGAAGGTTTTCCTTGCCGCCATGATGAATTCATGTTGGGTGTGGGATACATATGTATGTGTATATACGTATATATGCATATGTGTTTATCCATAAAATGAAGAGTCCGTCCTTAAGACTGCTCTACTGTAAAGTGCCTTGAGATACCATTGGTTATGATTTGGCGCTATACAAATAAAGATTGATTGATTGATTGATAGTCCTATTGGTTGAAGCATGAATCCTACTATGTGTCATAAGTCATTCAATGTGAAAGTTTGTAACTACAACTCCTGTGTGTCATTCCCAGGTTGATTCCCAGGGAAACATTCTGCTAACTACCTTAGAGATCCATAACGAGGTAGGAAGCAACGAAGTCACCACCACCATCAGCGAGACAAACTCCTCCTCCATGGTGTTTGACAACTCAGGGGTCCAGTACAGGAAGCCAAGTGGGACACGCGAGTCCGGCCACCACAGCTTGAACAGAAATGCGTATCTTAAGAAAACTCGGCTGCGGAGACGATCATCGCAGCTCAAAATCAAAATCCCCGACCTAACCGATGTAAACGCCATTGACAGATGGTCACGGATTATATTTCCCTGCACCTTCTCCCTCTTTAATGTAATCTACTGGCTTTATTATGTCAATTAATGCTGAACTTAAAGGGGAACTTTTGGGCTCATGGCGGACTTGTCATGTGGAAAAAATTAACTTTTATTTTGGTAATCCCAGTAAGAGAGGCTTTTGTGTAACAGTCATCCTGACTAAGCGCAGACACATGGATCTATGTGTATCCCACAAACCCGTCGGGTGATACTTGGACAGTCTACAGCAATGACTTCTTGTCATAATTTGAGAATGGATGGCAAAGATGAGTATAATAACTGCAACTCCAAACCACTATGAATCTGCATGTGAACAAAGGATTGGACATACAGTATTTCTAAACTCTGACTTAATGATTTTTATAATTCAGGTAGGTAGCCTGTGCTATTAAAACTATGAAAACAAAAGCATACATTTACCATTTTAAATACTTTGAATTAATTAAAGAAATACTAAATCCTGAGTGCAACGTCCAAAAATTAGTAACTTCTGTCTGTTTGAAGCATCTCACAAATGAGGCAGTCTGCTCTGCAATACCAGATAGAACTAGCATTCCACACATTAAACTGTAAAAAATGTACCAAAATATCTCCAACTGGGTTTTGTTCTCTGTTCATTTGATTCTTTTCGCAATTAGATTGTGTCTTTTATTTCTCATAAAGGAAATGTATTCATTAATTGTTTTATTTTAGGCCCATTTGTCTATTCATTATTCACAAAAAATAAAACAGAAGATAGAACTGTTTCAAAAGAAAAATGAATCACTGGCATGAAGCTACTGCTAAAGATGAACAGGCTTTTAAAAACAGAATACTGGCTATATGGCCACCCTACTCTTGTCCTTGTGTTTTCCACTATTGAATGCACAAAATTGTATTAAATACTTTACTTTTTAACTTACATCAAGTGCAAAACAAAGGAATTATCTACTTTCCAAGTATCCGCAAAAATAAAGCATTTATTAAATCTGAAGTTTGGTACTCATGCTCTGAGCATTCAAGGAAAATAGTTATTTGTATTGACTTTTTATGAACATTGAAATTTGCATTAAATGGCTTTTATAAAGTTTGGCTAGCTTTTTCCTGCTAATAATAAGTACTGGGCTAAATGTCTGCCAGCTAGGGTTAGATTGATATGAAGTGGTCAATCTATAATCATACTTTTAAGTAATACATGATTATATATATAAATTCCTCTAATATAAACATTTTCTTTGAGATTACCTTTTTTCCTTATGTAAAACTGTACTTGTATATTGAACAAATTGTTTTACAAGCTTTTGTAGTATACCCTTTCTGACCAGTTTACACATTTTTTGTTTTGTTTTCTAACAGTGTGTTTTCTTGATATTCTGTGATTCTTGAGTAGTGTTGCCAACTTTGCGCCAGAACTAGCACTTTTTCAGAGCTCCCTAGATGACTTTTTTCAGGTTAAGCTGAAATCGAGCTTGTTTCTGACAAACTCGTAGACAAGAAAGAGCTGTGCTTCTGTTCAACATGCATGCACTGCTGTCACTGCAGCCATGAACCTTGCTTTTACTGTGTTGCCGACTGCAGCAGTGTTCACAATGGCAACTGACCAACATGTTTTGTAGAAATACGGTAATTTTGATAAAGAATTTCAGAATGAGTTCAATCCATCCATCCATTTCCCAACTCGCTTGCGCCAGTACACCCTGGACAGGGCACCAGTCCATATGCTAGCCATTTGCTAACAGCTATTTCTGTTTCTACACTTAATTACATTAAATATATGCTAATGATGTAATCTATTGCCTTTTTTTACATCAATCTAGCACATTTCTATCTATAATAGTTGGCAACACTGTTCCTGAACAACATATTCAGTAAAGCAAGATTCACATAAAGACTTCCTTTGTTATTTTTCTTTTTTTTTAATGTACATACTGTAAATGCACATTTCATTTAAGCTCATGTTCAATACATGGCTATGTTCACAGTGTAATGTTCAGTGATTCTGGCCTTGATTTGTTGTTTAAGTTTTGTTAGTATTTTTATGACACAATTTAGTTTTTGTGATTGTAAATACAAAACCAAAAATTCCAACTTGTATTTTCTGGTTGTTTTTGTTTTTGTATGGATATAGTACATTAAATAAGATAAAAGAAACCACAGGGGTGCCTTGTATCATGAGAAAAATAATAAAGTAACTGATGGCAGACAAGGCTTGCAACACACCATCTGCGCTAGCTGGTTGAGCGGCTTGCGGTGCGTAGGAGTGACACCACCTGTCAAAAGTCAGCACAGCTCAGAGACACCCGTGTGAAAGAGCTCTATTCTCCGCTCGCATCAAAGAAAAAATATTTGTGACAAATGTCTCCGAAACAACATTTCAGTATTTCTTGAAATATTTACTGAATATACATTTGTAACCTTTCCTTATATTTACGTAGGTGATGCAGTAGTTTAAGTTGCTGATTTATGGTAAGCCAAATTGACAAATATTCCCTGTAGCTCCAACTATTCTTTATTTTTGCCTTGTAAAAAATATTGTATACATTTCGCATACTTAAAAATGTATATACAGTCTAATCTTTTTTTTTAGGTGGGACCTGTAAACTATCAAAAGTTTTAAAAAAAATGTCTCCGTTCTCTCCAAAGAGAGACTGGAGAAATTTGGTGGTGAAGGACCCAAGTGTTCACAAATCCAGTCCATTTTAATTAGTCTAAATAAGCCTGGACTGGATAGACATGGTTTTCTGAACGCTACGCCTGCCTCCATCTCTTTCTGCACTTGGGTTCTTCACCATTACACCCACCCAGCGTGACAGAAGGAATCCTGTTTCATCCCAATTATTGGCCTTTTATTCTTGGCATAAACAATTAACAAACTTTACCCAATGTGAATGTTTGAATTGCACTGCTGGAGATTGGAGATGTCCTTGCTTACAGATTTTCATAAAATAAAAAATATTATTATCATTATAACTGACTATTTAGGAAACACACACCGTCACCTTCTCCTTTCTCTACTGTGCCACATAAAAGCACCCCCTACTGCCACAGCTCCCCCTACAGGCTCTACACATTACTGTCTCCCAGTGACGTGCAGTCAGGGTAGGCAAGGTAGGCAATGCCTACCCAAGGGTGAATTGATATTTTGATTATTTGTTTTAATTATAATATAATTATAAATGATTTATTTTTCAATTTCTGATAGCCTACAGTACCTATACGTTTGAAAGTGTCAGCATTTTGTGCTTTTCATAGACCAAATGACTAAACATTCTATTTCCTGGTACAGCAGAGACGCTGCACAGTCTCACTCCGCTGTAAGGCAGGAGAAGGCCACACCCTCTTCCAAAAGCACATTGCTGCTTTGCCTCTGTTTCCATAGCATGTTTTTATGTTTGTGCATGCGCAGTCATTCTCCAATATGAAAAACATTTACGTAAAAAGGCAGCTCTCTAAGATGCCTTTGGACGTAACCATGAAATGCTAAATGCTATATGTATCTTCAAAGTGCATTAGTGAATTGATCCAGCATGGCTACTTCAGCCGCTACGTTCTCTAGCTAGTGGGCGGGATAACACTACAGTAAGGATGACAGCGCTAGAGACGATAGAGAAACTTTCTTTTGAGGAAAAACGACAGCTTTTAAAAGATGGAAGACCAACACCTGAGTTCCCAGAGCTTCAGCAAAGGTAAGGTCAGAAAATGTTTCATACTTTTCACAGTGAATGGTAGAAAAGGAATGATTGGCTTTGTGGATGGCCCTCACTGAGGCTGTTCCGAGTTGTTGATGTCATTTTCTCCGTGTTTCTGTGTTTCCAACACAAACAATGGATGTGCTGCCGTGTCATGAGATATATCTTGTTGGGAGAGTATGGAGGCTATATTGAATGATTGTTTATGTTTCTTTAATAGTGTTTTACAATGTTGATTTTGTTTGATTAACACTTGCCAGCAGAAACATATGGAATTGTCATTGGTGGTTTGATTTGCAACGTACCTACCCAACCCTAGTGGACACGACACTCCACTGCTGTCTCTCTCTGCTTCCACCTTTCCCATTCAGTCCATAATCACAGCCAGACCCCCTCGACCCTACAATAATGATACAAAACTAATGAAACGGCCCAATCCAAACCTCTGTCTACTCCTTTGTTCCTCGCAGCCACCCCCACAGCAGAAAATCCTCAAACCGGCTCTCCTCAACACCCATTCACATAACAATAAAGCACTCAACCTGCATGAATTCATAATCGATAATAACCTGGACCTCCTCTGTATCACTGAAACCTGGCATAAACCTCTGGACTATTTCTCACTAAATCAAGTCACCCACACTGTCCTCCTAAGTCCACTTTTCTCCCCAACTTCTCCAATTTTGTCACACAGCTCTCACCTATCTCAACTTCCATTCTCCTCCTCTGCGATTTCAACTTCCACCCGGACAACATTAAATGCACCCATGCTTCTGAATTTCTTGCTCTACTGGACTGCCACAACTTCAGTCAACAACTCAACTTCCCCACTCGCACTCATGACCACACTGGACTTAGTCTGCACCACCGGTCTCACCATCCAAAAACTTTCCAGAACTGATCTCTGCATCTCCGATTATCTGGCTATCACCATGGACTGGATGTCCTCCTTTTTTTTTAGAAATCTCAAATCCATCTACCATCATGATTTTTTCACTTCTCTTCTTAACTTTCTACCTACCTCCCCTCCCCTGCTGTCTGACAACCCCAGTAATCTTGTCAACCATTACAGCAATTCTCTCTTTTCCTGTCCCGGCAAATTAGTGTTATTCACGCATGCACTTTGCCCCCTGTGCACCCCTGACCTCCAAAAATTGAAATCTTGCAAACGACAACTGGAACGACTCCTCAAAAAAAACTGTTTAACAGTCCATCTGTACAAAACTGCCCTCAACAGCGCCTGCTCCACCCATATTAATCTCAGCAGCTCCAATAACCAAAAGGCTATTTTCTTCACTGTCAACAAACTCCTCAAACCCTGTGACGACATATCTCACTCATGCAACGCTGACAAATGCAACGCGTTTCTATCATTCTTCCATTCAAAAATGAACACTACCATTTCCCATCTCATCTCCAAAATTGTCAATTTTTCCCTCACCTTTCTCTCTGTCCCTTCTTCACTTAAACTGGCTGCTGTAACCCCCGTCATCAAAAAACCTTGTGTCAACACTGACATCATGAGCAACTTCTGACCCATTTTCAAATGTTCTGGAACATGCCGTCGCCTCACAAATCACATCCCATCTCAACAATAATCACCTATTTGAGCAATTTCAATCTGGATTTCGTTTTAAACAGTATTGAAACCACCCTCCTCAGAGCTTTCTCTGTCACTGCCCACACCCTTTGGAATTCCCTCCCAAGACATCATGACAGTAAAGTCTAGGTGTAACAAATGCATGGATTCGTTTTTCGGCTTTCAAAATGTTCCAGATTAAAATTATAGCAATGGTCGGGGCCAGGCAGTTTTAGGAAAAATTAGGCAGTTCTGAATAAAAGGTAAAAGTGTAAATGGACTAGATTTGTTCCAAAGCACTTTACAATATTAGCTCATTCACACACCAAGCTGCCAAGCAAGGTGATAGTCAAGGTTAGTGTTTTGCCCTTGGGATCGAACACCTCAACCTCTCAATTTAATCGTGGCTCCTATGGTATAGTGTAAGAAGATAAAAACAAGTTTGCATTCTAACGTGAATTTTACGTCAGTTGAGGCTTGAACTCACAATGTCTAGCAAAAGGGAATTACCAAGAGACAACTCTGCAGTACTTTTCTTCAAAACTTCTTCTCCCTGATGATAGAACTTCTACAGCATTAGTCAATAAATTAACAAGTGAAACACTCCATTTGGGAGAAATTTGCTAATCTGTATGGTTGATTTGCATTGAATTGTAGAAGTTCCCTGTAGCACCACCTTTAAGGACAAAATTTGGTGATTGTTTGTACATGGGAAGTAGGATTTCCTCGGAAGAAGAATAACATGCAGGATAACGATTGGTTTCCGCCAGCTTGCCTGGCCCCTAAAAATCCTTAAAAATACTCATATATAATAAATGTTTATATCTTAGAGCCAAAATTGATTAATGAAATACATGCACATGTCAAGATTTCAGCATCAAGTATTCTACTGTCTGCTTTGAAATGCCTCAATGTGACAAGCTCAGTAATTTTCCAGTTTTCTGCTATCTGGGTCTTTAAATCTTATCAAATCAAATGGAACTTAAGCAAACATAAAGCTGAGATTTTCCACAGTTTGTTTACACATACAGATGATGTGTGAAAAAAGAAAACTCCACTCTATATTTTTCAATATGTAGGACATTCATAACCATGTCCCTAATTCTTCATTATTCTTGGTATTCATCTTATTCTCTCTGGTCCTTTGTCTGCTCCTCCCAGCCGTTACTCTTTCTAATCCTATTTCTGTCTGTTTGTTCTTCACTCCAGAGCTCGTGGCAGTGTTGTGATTAGTGTAGTGTGGGATGAATGGAATGGAGATTTCGGCTGCGGGATATACCCACGCCTGCAATAATTCAATCTGCAAATTATGGCTGATGGATCGCGGTGTACTTTGAATAAATGAACAGCAGGTGTGTGCTGGACTCACTTGGCTTCAGCTCTACCTTATGATCATATGACACACAAGCAGCAGATTTTTAGGGCTCTGGTCCCCTCTGCTTTGATTAAATGGATTTGCTGCAGTGACAGATGAGATTAATCAAACTGCTGCGACTGTTCTTGGCTGTAATGACTAATAATGATGGGATGAGAGAGGGATATTGCCTATTTAGCAGTCCTTGGTCTTTTATTATAGCAATGGAAAAAATATTTTCTACAAATCAAATCTGCACATTTTGTTGTGAGCTTTTTTTGCAACCTCATATATTCATACATACCAAGGGCTCAAAGAAGGTCAAAGCCATGGTTGTAGCAGTTCTCATGGCAGTGACCCCCAAACAGGAAGAATGGCTCGGACAAATTGCAAGAACAAAATTTGTCGCCCAACTGCGCCCAACTCATTACCCAAGTAATTACTTGACAGATATTACTCAACTTAAACATGAACAAAAAAACAAGCAAAAAACTGGAAAAAAAACAAGAAAATCATGAAAATCAAACTAAAAAAATGACAAAAGTCAGACTGAGAAAACTATGGCAGAAACAAATTAAAAAGTACCAAATATGGACTAAATACAATTCAGAGATTCAGCATTCAGAGAGCACAAAACTCCCCCAAGCACCAAGTATTCTCTTTTCCATTTTTGAAATTTTGCAAATGATGAGAGAAAGAGATTTTTAAAACTAATCTAGAATCAGTATATTCATCCAGTTCCCGTCCAAAATTCAATGTCATCTTCTATGGCGTAAAACACTCATGCAATTGTTTCTTCAAATCAAAATTCTCCTAAGTTTTGTTTGATTGAAGTAACAGCCTTTTTGTCCTGAATTCAATTTTAAACAAGAAAACCCCCTTTCTGTATTAAAGTAAAGTAAAGAAGGAAAACAAAGCCCAAAAGTAAAAAGATGCACTATTTATGAGGGCTTCTGCTGTATATGGAAACAAAAATCTTCCTGTGTGATACAATCATGCATGATAGAATAATGCTGAAATGCTAACCTGCCTTAAAAAATTTTAAATTTGACTGTATAATTGGGATTTTTTTTTCCCCACAGAAGCTGTCAGATGGGTGGGCGAGTGTGTCACGTGAAAAATTTGCAGATTAGTTCAGTAATTGGCAGGAGAAAGAGGGATCAGATGGTTTGAGATATAGAGATTTCCAGATGGAGGTATTTATAGCAATGATTATATAATACAACACCTGGGATCACAATAGAAAAATATAATCTTGGCATTAAAAGTGTCTTTCACCTTTGTTTCAACAAATCTTAACACTGATAAGCCAAAGTTGTTTAGTATGTATGTAATGAAAATACAAAGGAAACCAGTTGAATTTGATTTGGGTTTTTGTAAAAGAAATTTACAGGGCGACAGATGGTAATATTGAGAACGTTAGTATGTTACGTATAACACATCATGGATGTAAATAAGTTATAATTAAATTGGAGGCAGGAGAACCACGCCTGGCTGAAGGAAAAAATAGCCTTTTACAGAATACCGACAGAAAAAGGCCAGAAACGAAAATTATGGATCCAAGCACTGAGCCAAACAAAACGATGGATCCGTACAACATTGAGTAAAACCTTTGTGTTGTCCGTGGTAAATAGTGTAAATAGCGGTTGTCAAGCAAATGTATACCCCTCTTAAAATGGTAGCAGGCGTTGCTAAGGCAAATGCCCTAGATGATGATGTCACCGCGAAAAGGTGTATTGAATTTTGCTATTGGCTGAGACAGATTATATGGCGCCATTTCAACCATTGTGCATATAAAAGCTGGGAGGAAGAAGGAGGGTTTCCTCCTCCTTTTACAGCCCTCAGTGAGCATTGATTGACAGCTCCAATGTGGAACTCCGTTCTGCTGCAGTAATGTTTGTAAGTCTGTGCTTCTGTAAAGCGCTGACTCTGGTCTAATCAGAGGGTTCATCAAGCTCTGTGTGTATGTACAAACACATTGTGTGTGTATTCACGTCTGTTTCTGCGTGTGCCTTCCTGGTTTATGTGTGTGAGGTGGTGTTTCTGGGCTCATGGCTGGAGAGCAGGGGCTGTTTGTAAGTGAGTGATATAGTGTCTGTGGGGTTGTGTGTGCATGGGTCAGCTTCACATAGGGATTGTGTGTGATTGTAGTAGTTAAGCGCTGCTCAGGTTACTGGGTGCGTCTTAGCTGCTTCATGAGTAACGCCCATAATCAAGGCATTTTTTTATTGTGGTAGGTCAGCACATAAAGCAGGGTTTTAGTTACTCTTTAAGTACAAGTAAAAGTACTGATTTAGAAATATATTAAAAAAAAAACAAGTACCCATAAAAGAAACTCAATTACAGTAACGTCAGTACTTAATCCATTACTTTAACCTCTGGTCAGCTGTATTTCAATGAAAAAAATATATATATTCGCTGATATCAGATTAATTTGTGGTAGAATTTTCTGACGATGATTGGTATTTATTTAGTCATTGAATGTAAAGAAAAGGGCAAGAGGGTGTTTGACTTTAAATAGCTGGGCACAGCACTGGTTAAGAAGGCACAAAGACAACTGTACTTCCTGAGAGCACTCAGTCAACTTGTGTCGTCTCCAGTGACCACTAAGGCTGGGTAGGCACGTTGCAAATCAAGACCACCAATGACAATTTCATATGTTTCTGCTGGCAAATGTTAATTCAATTCAAATCAATTTTATTTGTATAAAGCAATTTCCAACAAAGTCATCTCAATGCGCTTATCAAAATATAAAATTCATAATAAGAAAGAAAAAACCCAACAAGATCCACATAAACAAGCATTTAACCATCTAACAAAATCAACATCATAAACACCATTAAAGAAACATAAACAATTATTTAATAAAGCCTCCATACTCTCCCAACAAGATATTTCTCATAACACGACAGCACATCTGTTGTTTGTGTTGGAAACACAGAGAAAATGACAACAATAACAACTCAGTGAGGAGCATCCACAAAGCCAATCCTTCCTTTGACAGTAGAAAGTACCAACAACCTTACCTTTGCTGAAGCTCTGGTAACTCAGGTGTTGGTCTCCCATCTTTTAAAAGCTGTCGTTTTTCCTCACAAAAAAGTTTCTCTATCATCTCTAGCGCTGTCATCCTGACTAGTGTTATCTCGCCCACTAGCTAGAGAACGTAGCAGCAGCGGTCACCTGGCATCTATTCACTAATGTACTGTGAACTTACGTATAGCATTTAGCATAGCGCGGTCACGTGCAAAGGCAGCTCTCTACGCTGCCTTTGCACGTAAATGGTTGTCATATTGGGGACCTGACTGCGCATGCGCAAACACGTAAAAATATGCAATGAGAACAGAGGCAGAGGAGCAACGTGCCTTTGGGAGGGGGCGTGGCCTCCCTCTGCCTTACAGCGGAGTGAAAAAAATAAAAATAAAAAAAGACAGCTGTTCCAGGAAATAGCGCTGTTTAGTAATTTGGGCTATGAAACGCACAAAATGCTGACACTTTCAAACTTATAGGTACTGTAAGCTATTGCAAATGAAAAAATAAATAATTTATAATTATATTATAATTAAAACAAATAATCAAAATATCAATTCACCCTTGGGTAGGTACTGCCTACCTTGCCTACCCTGACCGCACGTCACTGATCGTCTCATATGGCACCATGGTGTGGTTTGGTAGCTGCTCTCCAAGAGACAAAAAGGAAAATAATAAAAAAAAAACTTACTGTAATACACCAAAAGCTACCAGCCTTGGAAGTGACAGAGATGTTTCACTTAAATCAAGATGGACTGGAAAGCCCCCATTGGCTGTGAAGATAACACCTTATAATGAAGACCCGCCTTTGACACCAAATGATGACATCGTTGTAAGAGCAACGGAGGACCGCCCTCCCACTTTTTACAGGGTTCCCACACTTTTTTCACAATGATTGAATTAACTTTTCCAAAATATTTCACCAAATTACCATTAAAGCATAAAAATGAGTTCCACGGTTAGTAGCAAAAATGCCCCATAGTAATAGCAAGGTTGAATTTTAAACATTAAAATAAAATAGGCTATACAGACATTCAGCAGGTAAACAAAGTGTACACACACAAGCAAATCCCGAATTTCGAGAGGAAATGGTGAATTATTATCATCAGACCGTGAAAAGTTCTATAGACTGTCAAAAGTGACAACAAATCAGGGAGAACAATGTCAACAATTATCAGAGGAAAGGAGGCATCTGTGGCTCGTGAAGCTAAATCAGGATTTATGAGGAAAAAATCCAATTTTGTTCGGCCCTTTTCTTGTCAGGAAAGTTAATTGTTGATAGCATCAGCTCTTAACTAATTTTCTAGTGTGATAATAAGAATATAATTCATATCAAGCTACTGGATGTGGTATTATTGACTTAGTATAATCACATTTAATAGACAGTAGAAACACAGTTACTTAAAATGTAGAGGTAAAATGTGCTGTATTTCTCATTGTATTCCAGGTAAAAGACCTGACCTTTTACCGTTATTGCATTACTTCCTTTGGCCTTCACAACACATCTGTCGTAGATGACTTGATACTGCATCTCCCTCACCTGTCCACACACCATCTGGTTACAGGCCTCCAAACTTCTAAAAGGTTCAAGGTCTTCCGCTGTGTATGGGCTTGGCAAGAAAACCAGGTAGTTGACGATATCAGGATACATATAATAGACGGAAGACTCTCCGGGTTGTCATTGATCCAAGACGAGAGAGTGTATGGATCTGCCCCACCAATAAACCTTAACCTTTCCAAATATTGTGCCCCTTTCCTGCAGACCAAGTTCTTCCCTGTATGCCTTTGTATCTATAACGCATTTTGAGGAGATTTTCTGTGGTTCATCCATTACAGTGTTTAATCAATCAATCAATCAATCAATCAATCAATCAATCAATCAATCAATCAATCAATCAATCAATCAATCAATCAATCAATCAATCAATTTTTGTTTGCATGATGCATTTACAAGTTGAAATTTGGTATCCATGATAATGATGACAAAGAATTGAGCATCATTATCAGTTTACTTCTTTCCAGTTGAAAATGTACCAACTTATCCAGTAGTATGGGAGCATGGTCTCTTAGTATTCCTGTCTGGCACTGTAACATATCTGCATGAATAACATCATTTTTGTGTGATTTGCTTGTAGTTGGTTTTGGTAATATATTTAGTTGTATCAATGCACATTAATAGTCATAATACATCTAACACAAGCATATTAATATTCATATTAATATATCTAACAGAAGCATATTTTAATGAAGCAAAAAAGTTGATCATGGATGTTTAAAGTCTGTGTAAAGCAGAAATACATTTGTGTTATGAGTTTGAGGTGTCAGTGGAAAGGTCTGCTCCGTCCGAGTCCGAATATGTGTATCTCTCCCGCTAGAGGCAAAACACACAATAGCGGTGCAACAAAAAGTGCTCATTTCATGGAAAATGTAGCACCAGCGGACGCGTTTTATTCCCCCCGAGTCCAAATATGTGATTTGTTTTTGGCTAGAGGCCGAATTGCGCCCGCTGGAGGTGTGCTTCAGCAGCAGGATCTGGATTATCCTAATGATGGCTAATGGGAGAAGCGTGTAAAGCTGCTGCTTGGTCGCCTGGAATCCATCCTAATCTCATTGTATTATTCATACAGGTGATTAGTCGGGAAGTGCTCAAGTTTGAGTTCTGGTGGCTGAGCGGTGCGGGACAAACACATGTAGAGTAACCAATCAAAGGATGAGCGGACCTGGCCACAATAGCGTGACAAGCGTAGTTCTTTTTCTTTAAATGGAGCCAGCAGACGAAAACACCATGTAGTATGGTACAGACTTACGTTTTAAAGCCCCTTCTTTTTGTTTTACAACAAAGCAAAATGCGGTACGAATGTCTTCTCCGTGTCAGATGCCACGTTCGTTTTGATACACCTTGTCGCACGGAATATGAAGTTTTCTCCTGTTCGGCTCGAGAAATAGCGGCATCACCAGGCTAGCTGATTGGTGGAGCGTGAGATGAACTCTCTTGAGACTTTGCAAAAGTGTGGAAACCATCAATTTTTCATGGATTTAAAAAATTTTTTGGTGAAAAAGGGGTACGGAATCATTTATGAACATGTTTAAGAGTAGAAGGCAGCCAGAAAGTGAGTAGCAGACAATTCCGCCTGCCGCCGACGCTTGTGGACATCCCAGCTGCCCCTTTAAAACCTCTTGACCACAAAAAACAGAAAGGTTTCAGCAAACACACTAAAACACAAACAAAATGTGGTCATACACTATAGGAGAGCAAAAGTGAGGTATACATGTTTACATAACACAGTCACACGACCACCAGGTTCAGAAACAGCTTTTACCCCCAAACCATCTCCATCTTGAACAATACACTGAAATAACACATCACATCGAATGCAACACATTGTTTAATGTCTTTAGAAATATCTTCCTCATGTAATTGTGATTACACTTGATATCAAAGTCACAGCTTGTCTACTCTAGGTTGTGATGTGTTTGAGAATTCAGTCCTTTAACAATAAGAGCATCATTGAACTGAGTCATTAAATATATACATAAACTCCTTAAGAAATGTAACATCGAGACAGTACTTCTGCGGACTTTCTACCGCTCCACGGGGGAGAGCGTATGCTGCCTGCACAGCCAAGGACAGGAAAGCTCTCCAGGGGATCATCAAGGCAGCAAGAAGATCATTGGCTGTCCCTTGTCCTCGCTGGAGGACATTGCAACATTTCAACCTTCTGCTCTCAGGCAGGAGGTACAGGGTCCCGAGGAGCACTTTTTACCCCTGGGCCATCAGGCTATTGAACAATGGACACGGAACACTTATAGAGCAACATCGAGGTGTGTGTGTGTGTGTGTGTGTCTGTGTGTGTGCCTGTGTGTGGGGGTGGGAGGTTTCTCATTGGTTGTAATAGGGGTATTTATAGGGTGTAAATGTTTACAGTTTTTTTTTTCATGACTGCACTGGGGAGGGAGTAGTCCATCATAATTTCATTGTTCACCTGTGATCAATGACAATAATTTTGATTCTGATTCTGATATGCAGCTGATTCACTGTAGGCCCGTCTTGCTGCGTAGAGCTACACACCTGAACTCATCACTTTTCACAGCCTGGCTCAGCTGGTTGTTAAAGTGCAGAGCTGCTCACCAGCTGGGCTACAGCCTGTCCAGATGGTTGTGCTGTACTCATTCCCAGATGTAAGGTATTTAATTATTACACAAGCACCATGAGATGAGAAAGTTTACATTGAAATTTAATTACCACAAAAATTGATATATTGTGGAATATTTCATATTCTTTCCAGCAGGCTCTTTGCTGCTGTGCACACCCTCTAAATGTGTGATACATGAATGTGCTATAAGATGCAAATCTGTAACCTCTGCTTGTCTCTCTCACTTTGATCTATACTGCTGTTTAAATATTCAACGCGTTTGAGTTGAATCTCAGTTGAATCATACATTGTTACGAAGCTACTGTGGTCTTTTCAATATTAGAAATAACCATCCAGCAAATATCACATGCACTAAGCTGACAGACTATAATTAATTAGGACCCTGCATTAAAATTCATCATAGTGCTGAAAAATCTTACAGTGAATAAGCAAAGAATCAGTTACGATTTAGGGGCATCATTTAGAAAACATTGTAAATGGCAGAAGAAAAAAGTGTTTTCTTCTTATATCGTGCGGTATTTTCTAATTATTATGACACTAATTGGACCGTCATGGCATAGAGCTGCTGTGCCTTAATAAGAACATAATATACATACAGCTAATGGCTGGAACACAAATATAACACAGTAGGCGTGGGTGTTTATGATTATGCTGATTTATATAGGTCTCATTTGTGATGATGTTAAATGTATACAATGAATCCAGCTTCAAATCACCACCTTGCCACGGCGCTGCCATTTCTCATTGTCTCCAAAATGTTCTTGCATAAGTATCAATGTTGAACTATCAAAGTCATCTTCACGAGCTGAGATCTTCTCACCTCCTTTATCTGTTTCAGCAGCTGAGGCAAGCTCAGCTCGGATGCCGGGCCCGCCACACGGTCAGCCTCCGAACTTTGCCTGCATCAGAATCAGAATCAGAATCAACTTTATTGACCAAGTAATGTATGTTATACACACGAGGAATTTTTCTTGGTGAACTGTGCTCTCTCTGATAGTGTAAACATTAAATAATAACAATCAACTAGAATAAAGAAAAATAGATTAAAAAAAAGAAGTATAACATAAATATAAAGAGTAGTTAGACTAACTAATAAAATAACAAGATAATAATAATAATAATAATAATAATAATAATAATAATAATAATAATAATAATAATAATAATTAAATGAAATACAAATATAATAATAATAATAAGATAATAGTGCAGTAGTGCATTAATGAGTAGTGCAGGTGAACATTTAAATGAAAATATTATGTCCATGAACATTTCGCAGTGACAGGTTGATCCAGGGTTGTTATGTTTAGTTCCATGGTTATTTCACAGTAACAGAAACAGGTCTGACACTCTATGACTGTTTAGTGTTGATCAGAGTGACAGCCTGGGGGAAGAAACTGTTTTTATGGCAGGTAGTTTTGGCGTACAGTGATCTGTAGCGTCTGCCGGAGGGGAGGAGTTTAAACAGATTGTGTGCAGGGTGTGAGGGGTCTGCAGTGATGCTACCTGCCCGTTTCCTGACCCTGGACAGGTATAAGTCTTGGATGGAGGGCAGATCAACACCAATGATCTTTTCTGCAGTCCTGATTATCCTTTGTAGTCTGTGTCTGTCTAGTTTGGTTGTAGATCCAAACCAGACAGTGATGGAGGTGCACAGAACAGACTGAATGATGGAGGTGTAGAACATGATCACCAGCTCCTGGGGCAGGTTGAACTTCCTCAGCTGACGCAGGAAGTACATCCTCTGCTGTGCCTTTTTCCTGGTTGTGTCTATGTGGGAGGTCCACTTCAGGTCCTGTGAGATTGTGGATCCCAGGAACCTGAAGGAGTCCACGGTGGCCACTTTGCTATTCAGAATGGTAAGGGGGGGGAGTGGGGGGGGAGGGGGGGATTTCTCCTGAAGTCCACTGTCATCTCCACAGTCTTGAGCGGGTTCAGTTCCAGATGGTTCTGACTGCACCAAAGAGCCAGCTGTTCCACCTCCCGTCTGAAGGCAGACTCGTCCCCATCCCTGATGAGACCGATGACGGTGGTGTCATCTGCAAACTTCAGGAGTTTCACAGAGGGGTCCCCTGAGGTGCAGTCATTGGTGTAGAGGGAGAATAGAAGTGGGGAGAGAACACACCCCTGAGGGGCGCCAGTGCTGAGTGACCGGGTGCTGGATGTGATGCTTCCCAGCCTTACTTGCTGCTTCCTGTCAGTCAGGAAGTTGGTGATCCACTGACAGGTAGAGGCCAACACTGTGAGCTGGGTGAGTTTCTGGTGAAGGATGTCCGGGATGATGGTGTTGAATGCAGAGCTGAAATCCACAAACAGGAGCCTAGGGTAGGTCCCTAGGGAGTTGAGGTGATGCAGGATGTAGTTCAGTCCCATGTTGACAAAGGGCAGAGTCCAGGTGATGGGCTGATGCTAATGAGCTGGGGGGTGGGTGTGAAAACCTGCAGTAAAAGTTATTCAGGTCTTCAGCCAATCTATTCTTACCTGCAGGGTGCGGGGAGGGTTTCCTGTAGTTAGTAACCTCACGCAGGCCTTTCCACACTTCTAAGGGAACTTTGTCTGAGAAGCTTTGTTTTAGCTTCTCAGTGTAGCACCTCTTGGCTACTCTGATCTCCTTGGTTAGTGTGTACTTAGCCTGCTTAAACAGGACCCAGTCCCCACTCGTGTAGGCTTCCTCCTTAGCCTGACGCAGCATCCTAAGTTGAGGTGTGAACCAGGGTTTGTTGTTGTTGTATGTGCAGAAAGTCTTGGTCTGCACACACATGTTCTCACAGAAGCTGATGTAAGATGCCACAGTGTCAGTCAGTTCATCTAGGTTGTCTGATGCAGCTTCAAAAACACTCCAATCAGTGGAGTCAAAGCAGTCCTGTAACTCCTGCTTTGACTCCTCTGTCCACCTCTTTACAGTCCTTACTACAGGTTTAGCAGATTTAAACTTATGCCTGTAGGTCGGGATGAGGTGAATCAGACAGTGATCAGAGAGCCCCAAAGCTGCACGTTGAACAGAGTGATATGAATCTTTTATTGCAGTGTAGCAGTGGTCCAGTGTGTTAGCACCCCTGGTCGGGCACTTTATATGCTGTCTGTATTTAGGGAGTTCGTGGGTTAGATTTGCTCTGTTAAAATCCCCGAGAATGATAAGCAAAGAGTCAGGATGTTTTTTCTCCACGTCTGCTATCTGGTCGGCCAGGTGCTGTAACGCCTCTGTTACGCAAGCCTGAGGTGGGATGTAAACACCAACCATGACAAACGAGGAGAACTCCCGCGGAGAATAAAACGGTTTACAGTTTATGAAAAAACTAACCCTCCCAATTTTCCCGGGAGAATCCCGAATTTCATTGTACCTCCCGAAAATCTCCTGGGGCCACCATTCTCCCGATTTTCTCCCTATTTCCGCCCTGACATTGTCCGGCCGGACCATCCTTCACTGAGCGTCGTTTACGGCCGGACAATAATAACGATTACACCGCATAAGAAGAGGAAGAAGAGACATGGTGGCATGTAAGAAGAAGAAATATGCCTACAAATTCCAAAATGACTGGAAAAAAACATTTAACTTTATTCAGGACAGCTCAAAAGGGAAGGGTTATGCGGCCTGCAATGTGTGTAGGTCAGACTTCTCGATTGAACACGGTGGCCGAACGGACATCACGAGTCATCAACGGTCAGAGAAGCACAAGGCTGCTGCAACGCAGCACCTTTCACAGCCCAGTATTTCGAGCCATCTGGCCAAATGGAGACCTGAGGGAGTTACTTTTGCTGAGACAAAGATGGCTATGCTGTTAGCTACAAGTAACATCCCATTTACGTTTGCGGATGTTTTCAACAAATCCATGAAGGATATTTTCCCAGATTCAGAGATCGCTCGCCAGTACGCAAATGGCAGAACAAAAGCTACTCAAATAGTGAAAGGTAAGTGTATATAAAATAATATTGTTTTCTAAGTGTTAGTATTTTAAGATTAAATTGTTAAATATATATATATATATTTTTTTTGTGTGTGTGTGTGTGTGTGTGTGTGTGTGTGTGTGTGTGTGTGTGTGTGTGTGTGTGTGTGTGTGTGTGTAAGCAGAACGTACAGTTAATAGAAATACAGTTTTTACATTATTATGTACTTTGATAGGTGCCATTGCCCCGGAATTAGACAAGGGAGTGATTGAACTGTGCCAAAACCAACCCTTTGGTTTGATGTGTAAATGGTAAATGGACTTGATTTTATATAGCACTTTATCACCACACTGAAGCAGTCTCAAAGCGCTTTACATATCAGCTCATTCACCCAATCACTCTCACATTCACACACCAGTGGGACAGGACTGCCATGCAAGGCGCTAGTCGACCACTGGGAGCAACTTAGGGTTCAGTGTCTTGCCCAAGGACACTTCGACACATAGTCATGTACTGGGATCAAACCCCCAACCTCTCGATCAGAAGACGACCCACTACCACCTGAACCACGGTCGCCCGTTCATGTGTGATGAAAGCACAAGCCGAAACATGGATAAAGTATGTATTTTGTATTTACACTTCTCTTGTAAAGCAATTTGTGGGTGCTGTCAGTGAAAATTGCTTTCTAAATAAATATTCTTTTTTTAAAGGAGTTTGTGATATTGGCCAGGGTTTGTGATCCGAAAACTCAGGAGGTGGTGACAAGGTTTCTGCACATGCCAGTGTGCAACATTGGCACAGCACATAACCTCTTTGAGTCACTGAACAGAGTGCTAAGGTAAATGTAAATGTCACTAATGTCCATGAAAATACATTACAATATGCTAGGAGACAGACCACTAATAAGTAATGTTGTATATTGTTTATTCCTAGTGACAGAACAATTGATTGGAGAAATGTTGTGGCATTTAGTAGTGATAATGCCAGTGTCATGAAGGGGAAGCACAATTCTGTTGTCAGCAGAATCAAAGGCATGCAGCCATCCCTAATTGACATGGGATGCATCTGTCATTTGGTCCAGCTAGCCACAGGATGTGGCATTAGGGCTCTTCGCCAGCCTATTGAAGACATCCTCAGCAGCATATATGCTCACTTTGACATCAGGTAATCATATTGATATGTCACATGTTACACTTGCACATGTTTTCATTATTTAACAATTTCTTCGCGTTAAAAAAAAAAAAAAAAACTTTCTCAACTTCAGTGCCAAACATTGTGAAATCTTCAAAGAGTTTGTGGAGTTCACAGACTCAGAGACTCTGAAGATACTTCGATACTGTGCAACCAGGTGGCTCAGCTTGCTGACTTGCATAAATCGGGTGCTCTGCCAGTGGGATGCACTGCAGGCATATTTTGCCAGTCATGAGGATGTGGAGAAGCCTGGCAAGGTGAAGATGCTGGCAGAACATTTAACCAGCAAGAAGACAAAGTTCTTCTTCCTTTTCCTCTCCCAGGTTCTGAAACCACTGGCAGAGTTCAATGTTATGTTTCAGGTCAGCCAGCCTATCAAAAGATAAACTTACATAATTGTGATAATAAATAATGCCGTTATAATTTTTCATAACTGATAATCCAATCATGTGTTTCTAGGCTGAAGGAGTGATGGTTCATAGGCTGCACCAGGAGATGACCAACCTGGTGAGAAGATTCATGAGAGATTTCTCCCTGCCAGCCTTATCGCTGACATCCCACTGAAGGACATCAAGTTCAAGGATGCCAGTCTACAGTTGCCAGACAGCGAACTCTTCCTTGGAGCAGCTGCACAAAACCTCTTGGAGGACAACATGGATGACCTTTCCTCTTCTGTCCCAATGATGATCAAGTAAACTATGATTATTGTGTTATCCAAATCAGCTTACCTCCTAAGAGCTAACTGACATCCCATCATACAATGCCTGTAATTTTTTTGATCTGATCATGTGTCACAGGGCAGTTAGAGACTTCTTTGTAGCTGTGACCACAAAGATGATAACTGCATTCCCCCTCGACAACATCATCCTCCAAAACCTGTCCGTGTTGGACCCAGAGTCACGGCATCAATTTTCTCCAAACTCAGGTGCACCGTGCATCCCCAATAATTGATGGTGGTAGTTGTTTAAGAGGATAACAGAAAGCAATTATATCCCCAGCTCACTTATGCTAAATTTGCTCATTTTCATTTGCAGTTATAGAGTTAGGGAAAAGTCTGCCACAGCTGCGGTTGGACCTGGATAACCTGAGGGAAGAAGTAGTGGAATACCAGGTGCTTGGCAGGAAAGATCTTCCTCAGGAAGCAAGGATCGACAGGTTTTGGGCCATGCTAGGGAGAGATGGAAGATTCCAGACTCTGGTACATTTGATGAAGGCACTTTTGTGCGTGCCCCACAGCAATGCATCATCAGAGAGGGTGTTCAGCATGGTTAGAAAGATAGTGACAGAGAATAGAACAAGGATGGACAATTCAACCCTTAACGCACTCCTTTCCTGCAAATTCAGTTTTGAAGGTCCTGCCCATACCTACGCTCCTTCAAGAGCTGTGTTACTGGCTGCAAAGCATTGCACCTTCAAATACAACCATGTGTAGGGAAGTTTTTGTTATGGTTATAGCCGTTGTTGTATAGGCTATGTTTAATTTTCCTTTTTTTGATTATTTTTATTTTTATATATTTTGATGGATAATTTATGCAATGTATGCCTTTTTTGTTTAATTTTATGTTATTTATTTTATTTATTCTACTACTACCACCATGTACCATTTGCACGGGTACTGTGGAATTTGTTCTTTACTTTAAATGTGTTTTTCAAATAAAAGAACACTGTGAAATTGAATTATTTCATTTTCTCTTTCAAAAGCAAACTTTTACTAATTTTGAGGTCTCAAGGTTGGCAAGTGTGCTCCAGATTAGGGCTACACGTCTGCTTCAACACTGTGACATCTGTACACCAACCTTGGTTAATGTAAAAGCATATTCCGCCTCCCCTCGTCTTCCCAGAGAGCTCTTTTACCCGGTCCGCTCTGAGGAGCTGAAAGTCCGGTAGATGTAGAGAGCTGTCCGGGATGAGTTCACTGAGCCAGGTTTCAGTAAAACACAGGGCGGCGGATCTGCAAAAGTCCGAGTTTCTGGTGTTTAGGAGCAGCAGTTCATCCATTTTATTTGCCAGAGAGCGAACATTCACCAGGTGAATGGATGGAAGTGCAGTGCGTAATCCCATGGGCATGCATGGGCTGTTTGGCCCATAGACATAATAAAATGGACTTGATTTTATATAGCGCTTTATCACCACACTGAAGCAGTCTCAAAGCGCTTTACATATCAGCTCATTCACCCAATCACTCTCACATTCACACACCAGTGGGACAGGACTGCCATGCAAGGCGCTAGTCGACCACTGGGAGCAACTTAGGGTTCAGAAGACGACCCTCTACCACCTCAGCCACGGTCGCCCGCTAGATAGCTCGTCCGCACGAGCGCCCAACTTACCTCGGTCAGCTCACCTTCCCAAAACAATTGTGTAGTAGTGGTGCATGCACTTTTTAATTTACCATAACTTGTAAAATTTTCTACAGATTATCAAACGGTTTGGTTTGCACTTATGGATATATATGTCACACTTCCTGTCAATTTATGTCAAATCATTATATGAGCTACTAAAACTCAGCATACAGAATGGTAACAGCATACTTATAATGTGAATATTACTATAATAACTAATTACTATAATAATAATTTTAATTATTACATGTCGTTTTTTTCAAGAGAAAAGCTGCAATTTGAACATGTTCAAACATCTAGAATTGTAGCCAGGTTAATAACGTTTGTAAGAAACCAAACAATTTGTAAATCCGTCAAGATTTCAGCGAGATAAGAGTATTTAGGTTTGTGCAGATCACTCACCTTCCCTCAGGTACCACAGATTCCATCAGAGAGCTGCCCGAGTTAAGATGGCCGCCGGTGTTGACGTTAGAGACTCCGCTGTAAGACAGCAAACCTTTATTATATGATATCTATGGTCTGGCCTATAGCACAGCTGGCTAATTAATCTCAGCCTGATTGGTGATTTTTTTCTCGTCCATCCATCTATCCATCAATTTTCTGACCCACTTGGTTATTTTTTTTTTACTATTCATCCATCCATTTTATGACCTGCTTGGTACTTTTTTCCCAAGGTTTTGGGGTTCTGCTCGTACCTATCTCCAGCACCCAATAGACATTGGAGAGTGGGGTTACACCCTGGACAGGGTGTCAGTCTATCACAGATTTTTTAAAGATAAAAATCTAAAGATGAGGTCAAAGAAAAAAAATTAATGGAATGAATCAAAACATGTGCCAGGTCTGCACACTATGCACTGCACCTCGTCCAAAATTGGGTAATAAATGCAACTTTTTATCTTCAGCTTGTCAGTCTGATTCTAGCATGTTTAAGAAGCAGCATCTGAGTTCCTCAATGTTGTTGGGTGCTAAGTATGAAAAAAATAGGGCATGTTTTCCTGCTCCAACACACCTGAATCTAATGATTGTGGGCTCTATTCTCACATGTGCGTAAGTCAAAAAAGCCGTTCAGCTGCGCTGTTTTTGGCTGTACTCTTTTCTCCTCCTACATAAGTCAGTCGCTGCGCACCTCCATCCCAGTTATGCACTCTGGGTGGAGCGCAATGTAAGAAGTTAATCAAATCAGACTTTCCACACAAACAAACGTTAATCTGGCATTAATATGAGGGGAAAAAGAGAGAGAAAAATGTGTCCAATCCTCACACTGCAATAATTTGATCTAATCAACCTGTTACCTTGCTTTTCAACAAAGGCGTTTCAAATAAAAAATGCGCTTTATCATTTTCATGGATTTTCATGGATTTCATGGCGTTTCCAAGCGTTGGGAAAACTCCATGTTCCATGATTTCAGCCCCAAAAAATGACATCATGGCCCAGTCTGCCTTCTTTGCTTCAGACCGCCTTCATTCATTGACTATGCGCTTTTGGTTGATTTACGCGCGATGAGCGTTTCAGGAGCCTGGGAGAATAGGGCCCTGTGTCATCATGCATCTATACAGAAAGCCTGATAATGAGCTACCCTTTGCAATCAGGTGTGGTCAACAAGGGCTTTTCAGACCCATACATGGGCACCTCTACCTGACTGGATCCCCTGGTCAATTAGGCACTGTTACTGGTAACTGCCATTGTGTCCTTAGACACCTTACCCACATTGCCTAGTATGAATGTGGTGTGTGAGTGAGTGTTGGTGGGGGTCAGAGGGACTGATGGCGCACTATGGCAGCCTCGCTTCTGTCAGTCCACTCTGTGTGGAGTGAAAGAATAATGCACATGACTGTAAAGCACTTTGAGTGTCAATAAAAATCCAATGCATTATTATTATTATAAAACTTGCGCACACACATTTCACTACGACATTTCGGAAATTCAATATTGTCCACCATTATGGTACTGACTTGCGGTTAACTTAAAAACAAGAGCCCTATTTACAAACGCATTATAAAATTAATGGATGTTTTGGTTAGTAAGCATATTACCATTTAATAAATTACTTACATTACCATCATGTAGTGTAACTATCCTAAGTGTTTTTTTTTTTTTTTACATATATATATATATATATATACAAAGTGTAAATCAAAAGTTAGTAACCAAAGAAGCTCAGTGGCAGATAGCAGCTCAAAGTAATTACACCACCATGGAAATCTGAAGGATGAGAAGCAGTGAGAAGATGGTGCAGAGGGAAAGTATAAATTATCACGTTGATGTGAGTGGGAGAGTAATCTGAACTTCACCCAAGGAATACAGGTCCATTTACAGCATTTGGACTGCACTGAGACCAAGAAATACAAAATGTGCTGCCAGGGTACAGTAAAAGATTATACAATGACATCTGTGAATCAGGCTATCAGTTTTGTTATTTTAAGGCTGGTTTCACATGAAACAAATTATTTCAAGGTAAGTTTTCAGAGTTTCTGCTTCGCTAAGACTTGGGCTTATTGATATTTTTAAGAGTTCAATATCTTTGCCCGAACTCAATGGGACCCGACGAGGGAGGTGGGGTTCCATCTTAATGTTAGTTCTTGAGCTGTGCACAGACCTGAGTAGTTTCTGGCTGTAACGTATTCAGGCTTTAAAACTTGCTTTATTTAGGGTTCAGCCCTATTCTGTCTGACTTGGGACAAAGCATTCTCAGACCTGACAATGGTCATTTGCAAACACACCTATACAGGGCTTTAAATGAACACCCGTCAACCCGCCAAATGTGGGTAAAAATTTACTTTGGCGGGTAACATTGTAGCGTTACCAGCCATTTTGGCTGGAGAGGAACAAAACACAACTGCTACGTCTGTTCGAATCCTCATTCAAGAATTGGCTATGTGCTTACGTTAGTGTGATTGTTATGGTTTGATATCAGAAGACAAAAGGAATGGCACAAAACAAACAATAGGAGCTGAAATAAAGTAGTAAAATTAGTTAGGAAAAAACAAACAAACGTGGAGATATTTATCAGGTGTTGAAAAACCTGAACTACAAAAAAAGGAAGGCTGCGGCCGACACAGGGGAAATGAGAGAGGATCAGAAAAGAAGAAGAAATTGAGGAGTTTTGATACTAAATGGATGTCGGGTCATGAGTGAATGGTATTTGTTCACCTTTAAAATGTGCCCCATATAGTTTGTGGGGAGTGGGATTTGTTTACATTAAGTACGCATGCTAAATGTTTTTTCTGTACAGTACATGTAATTCTTAGTACTTATTACTTCTATTCTTTCTAACTTCAAACCGTGTTCCAGGGATCCAATTTTCATCTAAATTAGGTTTGTTTATTAAGTTTTGAGAATATACTTTATAAAAGGTTAACTTCTCCGACACACCCAAAGTTCCAAATTGCACCTTTTAGGCATTGTTACAACATTGTTTTTAAATGAAATGTTTATGTTTTTACAATTTTAATATATTTCTGCAATCAACTATAATAAACACAACTTAAATAAACATAAACGCTTAAATCTATTCGGTGGCACTCATAATGTAGTTAATTTACTATGGGAAAAAAATTGGCTGGTAGAAAATCTGGTTGGCTGGTAACTTTAAGAATCTACTTGCCATGCTGCCTGGTGATCTAAGAATTTAATTTAAAGCCCTGCACCTACTGTATATGAAGTAAGGTGTATAGCATTTAGCTATATCCTGTAAAGAAGCTGCCACATGAACGAGACAAAAGGCTGTACATTTGTGTCTGTGAAGTGTTGAACAGCGAAAACAAGCAAGAAGTAAATCGGAGGATTTACAAGAGATCAGGAAGGTGTTGCAGCAGACCCTAGGAAACGCTACAATCACAAGGGATATCACAGCTAATGTGAGGACAACTGAAGATTTATCTCGAGGTTGAAGGATGAACTGAAACTATAGAAGTAGAAAATGAAATAGAAATACTATAAACCAGAGCAAACAAAGTAGTAGTATAATAATAATAATAATAATAATAATAATAATAATAATAATAATAATAAGGCAACTGCAACATAAACCTGTAGCTGCTTAAAGCTTTAACGCTTTCCATACACAGCAGTTAAGCTAGATCACAAACACTCGACTATGGATATCACTTTGAGTCTTATCTCAGGCAATGTGAAAATTTGAATGTGTAAGTTGATTCTAACCTCATGGCTGCACGTGAAAGGTACATAGTAAGCTAGGGATCCGACTCTTCTGCATGACTGTAAAAGGCGGTTAGCTTGATGACGTGTTCGTCTGCGGGAACCAAGTGGAGCTGGTGAGTGTGTCCCCCCGCACTGTGCTAGCAGAGGGACAGTGGAGGGGGGACTCCTGCTGTGAGCTTGGAAGTGTGAGTACACCCAAAATATCTCAGTTGGTTTACCACCTTTGAAAGTTCTGAAAGCATTTTAAGCGAAAATGTGACCAAGTAGAATATCAACATGTGGTCATTTGATCAGTACCTGCCTGCCATTGCCCGATCCCTTCAGATATTGGAATCTAAGCAGGCCGGGCCTGGTTAGTAGTTGGAATTCCATGTACCACAGTGGGGTGGCAGGTGCTCTAGTGGTAATTGTTGTTGTGTCCTTAGCCAAGACACTTAACCCACATTGCCTAGTATGAATGTGGTGGTCGGAGGGACTGATGGCACATCTGTCAGTCCGCCCCAGGGCAATTGTGGCTACAATAGTAGCTTACCACCACTTTGTGTGGAGTGAAAGAATAATACACCTGACTGTAAAGCACTTTGAGTGTAGAAAAAATCCAATCCATTATTATTTCTGTATAAAACTCGTGTATACACATTTCACTCCGACATTTCGGAGATTCCATATTGTCCACCATAATGGTACTGTCGAAACTTCCTGACAAGAAGAGATGCTTTTGTTTTGAAAAAGGGATGTGATCATTGTGATCACTCGCAAGGCATCATGGGGTGGTTGAGTATGACTAGTGTGTCCACCGTGCATACAAAATGTCCCGATATAGTATACGTCCGGGTATTTCTCGCATACTCAATCTTTTCATACTATCTCATATGAACACACTACATACTAATTTTGACATCAAACTTAGTATGAGTAGTACATTAGTATGCATTTCAAACACAGCTCTAGACATGACCTCTGCACTTAGACACAGACAGAATACAGGGTACCGTACACAAGGACTATAATAACCCAGAAACAGAGAGGCACACAAATGGAGTAAACACAATATGTATCAGACAGGAACTAAAAACAAATCCAAGAAAAGTTTTTACAAAACCTTTTCACCTAACACCTGAAAACATGAATTTAGTATTTACTAAGCCACTAATGTATAATGAATATGCAACTCTTTGCTTGTAAAGATAAGAACCGTGGTGTCAGAGCTTTTTCTGACATCAGTGCATTTGCTGTTTAATATTTTTTCTTAAAAGCGTCAAAAAGGTAACTTAAAGATATTTTACCTCCATTTGGTATCATTGCATTCCTCATATCACAGATGGTAAATATGCTGTCTTCATCTAAGACTGGGGATCAATTCTTTACTAGCTAATACTTTGTCATGTTGTTTTCAGTTTATCACATAGTGTTGCTGGCAAAGCGGGGTGAATGTTAAATGGCAGGGCTTTGTTTTTGGGTTGACTTATCAGTTAAAATGACTTCAAGCCAATATTTAGAAATATAGAAAAAGCTGATAAGCTATTGGACTGATAATTATTGTGCAAATCAAAGCAATCATGTGCCTTGATCCAGATTAAAACCAGGTTATATAATTAAATTACATTCCAGCCTCCTTTCAGACAAAATCTGGCTCATTACCATGACTTTTGCATTCTTTCATAAAGGTACAAAGTACAATGTCACTCTCAAACAAACTTAAAATAGCTCTCATTAGGTTTACATCAGGGCAGAAATGGATGGTGTAAGCCTCTGAGGGCTACCTCAGCTGTTCATCTTAGCAGCAAACTTTATTACAGAATGATGCCTTATGACCTTATGACTTTCCCTGTCATCAGCAGTCAAGACTCCCTGACACTGATCTATCCCTGCAATGTTCGACAGCTTCTGCAGTTTCATTACACAGCCAGGTTTTCTTTAAATATAGTGGTCTATATTTATTATTAATTCTATATTTAGTGCAGATATGTTATATTAGTGTGCAGGATTAGATTGTGTAGCATATGTAAAAGATACTTTTGAACAACTTTAAATGATTTAGTGATTGATGGTAGCAACTGATGACTTTTATTATTTATCAAAAGTCTGGTCATTTATTTTAACTTTGGTGATTTGGATACTGTTTACCTGGTAACAATGCACAGTTTATTGGGGCAATTTATTTACAGTGAAGATAATACATGCATATCGGAACGTGACTTTATGTGTGGATGGATTTGAATAAGTGGGCTTTACTATTGTCAATCAGTTGTTACAGGTGTGGTTAATTTAGAGTTTGATATTGAATAAGGCTGATGATTTTAATGAGAAATTGCTCTTTTTATCCAGCCACTTGAATAAAAAGTTAGGGTGCCTAGTTTGACTTAGAGTTTCTGAGAAACGTCTCGATGTCCCGCCCTCAACAGCCTCACTTCCTCCCCCTGCCTCTGCAATCTACCAGAAGCCACGCCTCTACTTTTCTGGACAGGCATCGCGGAACATAACAAGGTCGCATCAGGTAGCATCAATATAGGTCTATGGGTCAGGTAAGAGCCAAAATCATATTTACCTGTTTGCTGTTGTGACACGCGGCCTTGTTTCCGTGCACAGTTCCGTATTCACTTTGACTGACAGTCTCAAAAACACTAAGTTGAAGCCTATTGGCTGGGCAGAGTCGGCAATCATTTCCATTTGTATAGGGGTCTACAGGATGAAGGAGGGACTTATATACAATAATGTATAAGAAAAACCACCAGCAGTAGACCATAGTAAAAGACTAGTTAGGTATTTTTTTGCATTTCAAAAGAATCATACATAAACATAAACATAAACTCTGGATATCAGCTTTAAAGGGAAGTGGTTTCTGATTGCATTGGTTTTGGTGTTAAAAACAGACATTCCAGAAGAGTGTTATGGTCATTTTTATATTCATCATCATATCCTCAAATGTATGTTCATGTGTACAATTTGTCATGTTTTAATACATGACGACTCCATTAATCTTTACACTTTTGAACAGCTGAATCATGATTAAACAGTACAGATCGTATTATTCTCAGTGCAGCACAGTCTCTGCCAAGGCCAGAATCTCTGCTCACATGCAGACATACACTGACGTACACACTTATCAAGACAGATAAAGACTGGAGCCAAACCTTCTCATAACATCTTCATCATCCTCCAACATTGCCACTATGGGCATCTGACTCCCTCCCTTTTGTCTCTCACTGTTGGGACCTTTTCTTATCTGTATAAAAAGCTTAAGCTTTGAAACTGTTGGAGCGGGGCGCGGCACTTCCTTCGGACGTCCGCCTGGACGGACGCTAATTTTGTTTCACTTTGTTCCATCTTGTACCTTTTTACTTAGCAATAGAATAAACTTTTTATATAAAATCATCAATGCTTCTCCTGGATTCCATCATTCAACCAGAGCAATGAATCATGTCACTAAATGAGGTCAACCGTAAATTCTGCCGTAACAATTGGCGTCGACGAACTGAATCCATCTTCTGCTCTGTGGGGCGTCGACCGTGGACCAGCACTGGGTCGACACATTTGCCCCAGGGCTGGCCCGCGGTGGTCCGCCCTCGGACAGAGACTGGAGCACGAACCATCGGTTGAACCTCAAACACCAATTCGGACTAAGGTAAAGCTGCCTTTATAAACATATATGTATAAATTTTCATTTACATATATATTTGCTCTGTGTTGATTTTTTTTGGAACCAGTCAAGCATTGTATTGATTTTCAGCTTTGAGCTTTGATTTTGATCCTCAGCTATTCTGTGTTTTGACGCAGTGAATTGCCATGAGAAAGGCTCAAATGGTTGCTTTTTAATGCTGTAGGCTCTCTCTGGTTTTCTTCGGGCTCGGATATTTTGTTTAGGCATCGGGTGCAGCTGGTCATTATTTACTTTGGTTTTGTTCGTACACCACAGCCTGTGAGGTCCTGACCATAGATAGACGGGCAAACAAGGTTTCCAAAACATCCCAGCGGTGCCATGATCTGAGTTCACCTCTGTACCGAAAGATTAAAACCCCGAACCTAACCTAAATTGTGTTTCTGTGAATCAAACAGATGAACAACCCAATAAACAAATAATATATGCATACGCATATACAATCTTGGTATGATGTGAACTCAGATCATGCTTTCAGGCGAGTTTTACTTTTTTTTATCTTTGTTTTTATTTTGTAAACGTGGAATCAGATTTCTCCCTTTGGCTTGGCTTTAATGCTTTCATTTGGACGAGTGTCAGCTTTTGAGAAAGGGAGAGAAAGACAGAGAGCCAAACACACACACACGTCGCTGCTGTGTTTTTCTTTTTTTTTGGACGTGTGACCACACACACACACACACACACACACACACACACACACACACACACACACACACACACACACACACGTACAGAGAGAGAGAAAGGGAGAGAGAGAGAACACACACACAGGCACGCGCACGGCGCACGCACACGCACAGCCACACCCATCCCAAGAGAGAGAGGTGGCGCCCCTCACTGGCCAGTTAGTGCACTACACACTTGTGGCACAACATTGTGATTTCTCACCTGCCCCCCTGCCGATAGAATAGTGCCATTACACACAGACACTATTTTATTTTTATTTTAAATTTTATTTTTATTTCATGTTTGATGGGCAACACACACTCAACACACACACACAGATGAATACAGTATTTCATTTTATTTTATTTTAATATTACTGTTACCATCATTATCATTTTTTATTTATTTAAATTGTTAGTTTCTGTTGGCTTTGTGGTTGTCCCCTGAAGAAACGACATCTTCAATGAAAGAATGAAATCACCTTCAACTCTTACGCTAATGGAATGTCAACATCATTCAAAGGACCAAGCATCAGAAGGAAATGGACAATCAAAGGTGTGTGACCTTTCAGGACTCAAGGACTCAACTCCCATTCAGCAAAGCAATGCTGAAATAACTCGCTCAGTCCCAAGTCAACTCTTCATCGTCTATGAATGGGCCGCATGCCAATGCCCCATCATCAAAGACTGAGAACCTGTGGGCGTCGGAGTGGACACTCCCCCCATCAATGAGTTGCGAGTTAAACGCCACGACTACCTGCCTGAATGATGGGCAGCAACTGCAGACTGGTCACACGTCTGCTGGAAATCTTCACCAAAAAGACACTGTTTCAAAAGCCACAAGGATACCAAGCAACAAGAAGTCCACCACAGCCTTTGGTGGTAGTGCTAAATCACTTTAGCCTTGAACTTTGCATGGAGGGGGACAACTAGCAAATAGCCAACAAGCTTCTCCTTCGCACAATACTAACCCCTCTATCTTCTGACTGTGCACTAGATTATTTTGTTTTCATTTATTCTCTCACACGCAGACAGACCAGGCATACAGTCACACACCCACATTCATAACTATGAGAAACACAGCCACATGAGATCAAGTGTGCCACTCATTTATCTTTGCTTTTATTCATTATGTTGCTCATTTATTTACACTGCTTTGGCCTTTATGAGAAAACAACAAACAAAGGGGAAGAAAATAGTGTTACTGATAAGGTTGTTTTTGTTTCCTTTTCTTTCATTTATTTTCTTGATTGAGGGGAGGCCCCCACAATGCAAGATATGGTTACATCCGCTGAAGAAAGAGCCCTCTGTTGCCTCAGCTTTTGGAGCTGAAGTTTTAATTTTTATTGGCCATGATTTTTTTGAGCTCACACGTTTTTCTCCTTTGTTATTTCTGAACGATTCTTCTTTTTCTCTTTTGTTTTTACTCAATTTCAGGAAAATTGAGACAGAGATTAAGGACTGCAGCCTCAACAAGTTTAAATTTTGACATTTTTTGACCGATACCCTCGTAAACAATCTGTACCTTACCCTTTTTGAAGCTGCTTGCGACAGACAGCCTAGTTCAACATTCATTGTTTTCATTTTGCGCGCCTCCCCCTGCGTCGGACTGTCTGGCCGGCCCAAAGCCACTCGACAGCATGGGGGGGGTACCAAATTTTTCCTGAGAAAAAAAATGTCCCATTAGTTGCTATGAGTACATAGGCAATTACTTTTCAAACAAGAAGTCCTGGTTTAATGTGCAGAAAAAGGATAAACCTTGCTAGGGAAAGCACTCTTCGGGGGATAGCAGTCCACCTGATTTGATACATGCTTGGTAACCGAATACCGTTCTGAACAAATTTCTACGTTCCCTTAGAGTGAGGGTTATTAGAGGTTGCGTGCTCCGTTCAATGTTGAGTGATATTAGAGGTGCCCAGAAAGTTCTGACAGTTGAGTTTCCCTCAGGTTGCAGACCGAGGTTGAGTTTCCTGCCGATTCAGAGGTTTTTTCTTAGACTTCTGGAGTTTATGGTGGTTGAGTTATTCCCAAACTCTTATTCTTCAAGAGTGGCGGTTGAGTTTCCTGCCGATTCAGAGGTTTTTTCTTAGACTTCTGGAGTTTATGGTGGTTGAGTTATTCCCAAACTCTTATTTTTCAAGAGCGGTGGTTGAGTTTCCTGCTGATTCAGAGATTATTTTTTACATTTCTGGAGATGGACAGCGGTTGAGTTTCCCCCAGGTTGGGTACCGGGGTTGAGTTTGGTTATTGTGCATGGCCGTGCGATTTCTGCCTGATCAGCAGCTAGTAGACTGTCAGTACTGCAAGGGACAATACTCTAAGTGTAGACTCCGCCAAGGCGGAAGTAAAAAGGAGCGTACCTCTTAGTAATCAGATGATACCAGTAAAAAGCAATTAATTAACACTAAAAGGTTGCCAAGCATGGGGGGGGCAATAAGAGCTCATTGACCCCGAGAGAGGAGGTGGACTGGCTATCGCCACTGGTGGGTTAGATGAGACCTATATTCTACTTAGACACTATGCAACAAAACCTTGTGAATGAATGGACGTGAAAATTGAGGCATGAACGTGTGCGGTGCATGAATGACTGAATGATGACACGTTACGTATGCCTGAGAGAACCGTGTTGTGAGTGCGAATGTGCCGTGGACGTGTCATTGAGTGATTGACCGATGAATGGCTGTTTGACTACACATGTTCCTCTGTTTCACCTTCTTTTCCTCCTGGGTTCTGATGCACTTGATCTTCTCCCTGTTTTTGCCAATTATGTAGTGGGGTGTTCAGATAACACTGCTGCTTGTTAAAATTAAGGTTTTAGGCCTTGGCCTTCTAAAAAGTTACCAGGTTTTAAAGGTTTTTTTTCTGGGTGTTTAAAAACACCAACGACGTTTTATATATGATACCACTTTCAGTGGAATGACTGGCTTTGACCTTGACTGACCTTACTGTTCATGTTCAGTGTCCATGTTTTTTGTTGTTATATGTGTATACTCGTTGTGGTGTGCACTTGTCTACGTCTTCGTCTTAGTTGTTGTTATTATGTAGCTTTTTCCAAAATACAGGTCGCTGTAAGGAGACGAATCAGATCCAACTAAAGAAAAGAGATGTTTTAAATTATCCAGTTAAGTCTTAATGGTTTCCTCTCTTTCTGTTTCTGAGTGTTTCCTAACAGAATGCCACCGCCTTCTCGACTCCGATCCTTCCTCTTCGCCGCCATGCCTGGTCACTGCTTCTTATGATGAAGGATGAGAATTAAAGGGAAGTATTGTCCATAACTGTAACTGGGAAGCAAAGGGGAAATAGATTGAAATAGACACGTGACAATATGACATATTGTGGATGTTCTAACATAATATCTATTCCAGAGACTACAGCGACTTCCAATCCAACTGCGAAAGTGGGGACAGATCTTCAAATTTCCAAAAGGAGCGTACAGTTGACCCTGCCTTTGACTTTATGGCTGAGGAGGAGGAGGTCGAGGAGGTTGGAGGGCACAAAGGCAGGCGGACACAAGAGAGAGGAAAACGGAGACACATCCAAAATGATCAGATAAGTGATTTTCCAATGATATTATCATATGGTTTTAAGAATCCAAATGTATTCTTATGTAAAAAAAGGGAAGGGAGGGGCCAACGTCCCTCTGATTTTTGATTTATATTTTATCATAGGAAAATAATATACCCCAAAACCCTCCAACCATTTTCTTCTTGTTCCAACAGCACTTAGCGTGCAAGACCATAAAACACCTTCACTGGGTTTAGACACTTTTAAGGGAAAAATTAAGTGTTCTCAACATTGGGTTGGTGGCCCAATCTGGGTCGCCTGAGATTTAAAAGGGTCCTCCTGAAATTCTTGATAATTGATTGAAATAAGAGATAGTTTAAAGTTAAGTAACTTCCAAGCATTTAAGGAAGCTCTCCAAACCGTGCTGGGGCTCGTCACCCCTACGAATGGGATAAATACAGAGAGCAAAAGACAATATGATTGTTCGACTCAACTTAACTTTAATTCTGTCTAACCTTAAAGGGCCAATAATCTCGCTGAACTCTGGTTCAGACACAGAATAGGAGACACTTTTGCCACCAACTGACCTTCAAAATTAAGTAAATTACATCTCAAATAATAATTATGAGGGAAATGAATGAAATAAATGAACTGACAAATTCAGCTCCATAAAAGAATTAGGCTATGTGAATAGGTGTGGAGTGTTAACATTATTCAGAACAAATAAAGGATAGAATAAGATTTCTCCTTCACAAATAAGAGATAGCAACGAAAAATGAAACAAAACAATTTAAATAAATAAATAACATTATTTATTTATTTGGTTAAACTCATTTAGCTTTCTCACATCTCCATGTCTCCCAATTGTATGTATTCATCTTGAGAAGACATGTAATCACACTCCACACTTCTCCGTCTGACTTGCATGTCCTTCTCCGTCCGACTTGCATGCCCTTGTAAACAGTGGTTCTCAAATTGCTTCTCACCAGGTAAGTAGATGTACCACAGATAATCACTGCAACTCCAGCTATGCTTCTCCTTACTCCAGGAAAAGAAAATCGAATTAATACTTCCTGCTTTTCTTTCAGCCTCATATTTTCCCACTCGCGTGCGAATGGGCTACAGAGCTAGCATGGCTAAAAGCTCACTAACCCACACCTAACCATTGTGTGATTGTGCAGCAGCACCTTTTAGGATCTGAAAAGCTCTCAGATCCTGACCTCTGACCTGTCTCTGCCTTCCTGGCCATACTAACTATTCATTTAGTTAGTTAACTAAACCTAACACCCCTAAACTTTTATTCTATTCTATTCTATTCTATTCTATTTTATTCTATTTTATTTTATTTTATTTTATTTTATTTATTTTATTTTATTTTATTTTATTTTATTTTATTTTATTTTATTTCATTTCGTTTATTTTATTTTGTTTTGTTTGTTCTGTTTGTTTTGTTTTTTCCCCCCCCCCTTTTTTCTGTCCAGGTACCAGCTAAAGCCTACCAGGTACCAGGTACCAGCTAAAGCCTCAGTAGTGGGATCGCGCCTGTGTTCAGGTACCAGCCAATCCCAAGAGTTCTGTTTCGGTGTTTTTCCTCCTCTTCTGTTCAGGTACTTTCCGATCCCAAGAGAGGTTGCCAGGTGTGTGGAGACTACCCTTCCTCAGACAACAACCAATCATCTACAACGCCGACCGGAACGACCCACACGGCAGTGAAGGTCGCGGAGCAGGCAACATGGATCCAAGATGATTGCCGACACCAGCTGATGCTGAGACGGAGGCTGACCGAACAATGAAGGGGGAACCGACAAGGCCACTGAGACACACACAAGAAAACGCTCTAGAACAAGGGCCTAGCTTTGTTTATAAGCCACACCAAATGCTCATAGCTAGGTTGAGGGAGGACAACCTCACACCTAGCTGCAGGAATACAGTCATAAACCCTTCTGCTACGATTGAGGAAAATACTCAAGGTTCTTCACTCATGATGCTATTGGTTACCCCAGTTACCACTGAACTCAGCCGATGAAGACGAGTGATGTCCTTGATGCAAATGATGATTTTTGCTTATCTAGATGCAATAAAGGATGATTTTTGATGATTCATGCCATTGATAATAATGATGAAGTTTTTTTTTAGGTTTATTTCCACATTTTTCTTGATATATCTATATCCGTGCCTCACAAAAGAAGAATATATCCAATGTATGACAATAACGATGCTAATGGTTAACCCTGACAGACAGCAAAGGTGGAATATAATAATTTTGTTTCTTGATTTGGTCGTTGAGGCGACCAAAAGTGGGGAATGTTATGGTCATTTTTATATTCATCATGTAGGAACCCTGGTCGATGGTCAAAAGGCGGTAAAAACACTGTCGCACGTTTGGAATTTTATTACACTGTTATGACTCAAAAACAGACAATGGAAAAATGGACCAAGGAACATTTCTTCAAATCCCAGCCCTTCTCCCTGCAGACTCTTTGCTGACACCCCTCCCCCCCCAAGGAACAGACATCCCACAGAGATAACAGGGATGTAACCTGACACCCTACACCAGAGACATCCTTTCCAACATGAAGAAATAAAAATGAAACCTATACACCATCTGATGCTTTAAAGGCAGAACTGTGATTTAAATGAATTTCAGACATGGGACCTCGATTTTAACCATTTGTCTACAGGAAAGAGACTCATCGTGTGCCTCCATCTGACATATTTAAGCACTAATGCAATCACATTTCAAGGGAAATGTTTATAACTTCGTATTCCATGATCATTGATCAAAAGTGTATTTGTCCTCCTTTGTTATGCTTAAAGCTAGAAATAATTCAAATCAGTCATTTAAGGGATAATCAGTTGAAAGTCATTTTTCAAGGGTTCATGCAGTTGGCACACACCCATGCTCCATTTTAGACCTAACATGGTAACACCCTATCTAGTTTTATGACTCTTTGTTTAAGAAGCACATGTGGGGATAGCCCCACCATTTTGTCTTCTTTACAGGAAAGTTAAGCCTCCCGCTTCTTTCTGCCAGCCAATCAGGTTTCACTCATTCCCACACTGCAGATGTGTTGTGACCAATCAGATAACCTCTTGACATGTTTATAAAAGGCCTCGCTTCTTGCTCCACGCTCTCTGCTTGGCTCTTGCTCCACGCTCGTGCTCCTCTCTTACTTCTCTCTTGTCCTCCTCTTTGCATCTGACTTAACCGTTAGATGTTATTCAGTTTAGTAATGCTGAATTTTTGAGATATTGATTGAACTTCTCTCCAGTCAGGAAGTGGCTACCAGCCACTTCCATAATGACTAACTTTAAGTTTTTATCTCCATTTTTGAAATTAACCAAGCAGTTTTTAATTTTTGGAACAAATCAATTTTTATAGCCTCCCATGAGTAAGCTTTAACGAACTCTAGCATCTTTGATTTGAGAACATGTTAGTTAAACTACCCATCGACGTCCAGAAGTGGTGCCGTGTAGGAGAACCAGAACCCCAGCCAGGCCGACAGTATCCCGCGGGCCCGTACAGTGAATGAGCGGAAAACGTCTTCGGAAAAACGCAGGAAAAGCTTTTTCCCCACACACTGCTGGTTACGCAGAAGGAGCTGTCATCATCACGCCTGTTTGAAGGAGGGTAAAACTGCACGCACACACAATTCTGGCAAAAAGGTGGTTTATAACTTAACAAATTCTCTCAATCGAAAATTCTAGATTCATAGTCCATATTTTTCATTTTGGTAAAGTTTTATTAATTTCATTACTTTAACTTTCTGTTTTCCTTCTTCCTCTTCCTCAGAGCGTTAGGAAATCCCTATAAATCCCAAATTCACGCAAACATCTAAAACACTCAAAATGTGTAGATACCATACAGCTGTGTTAAAATGTACATTTTGTGTGATACCAATGAGTCAAAATAACTGTGAATAATTGTGAAACTGCCTAATTTATCATCGTGGTAATAGCCTGTAAAATAAACATGTACATATTGTAAACGCTGTGTTGTTATTGACATTTAAACCTTTATTAAACCTCTATTCTGACGTCAAGAACCCACTACAAAAACAGGGAACTGTAACAATTAATTAAAATAAAGTGATCTAGGACACTTAAAACTCAATTCTAGATGGCACCTCTGGCAACGAACATATTAAAAATGAATAATTAATATTTTTGAATATTAATCATCCTTTGTTCCCCTACATAATAATTGGCACCCCAGATGGGACGTTGAATAAGTTTAATAAATACAATAATGTTATCAATTTTCGGACATTTATTTTGAAAATACGCTTCGAGCTGACGAGTTCACAGCTGAATCTAAAAATAGATCCGAGCAGCATAACAAGTACTTCCGATCAAGAAAATCCTATGAAACACAAGCTGATGATGATAAAAAGGCATTTCCTTAAACATGTTACTGGTGCAGTTTCGAAAAAAAAAAAAATTTTTAGCTTAAACGTAGTCTAAACGGACTGAAACACGGAGAAAAAGAATATTCTTGTAACTTAAGGTTTAAACCCTTTATAGCTGCTGTGAGTGTTGACATTGCGGTGTACGCTTCAGCTGAGCTCCTAGAATAAGCCTGTGTAAGAACAGCATCATAAAAAGCAATACATGAAGATTTCAGCCTGTGTAAGAACACTGTGATTTTAAATGAGGATTCGAAAAAAAAAATCCTTTTAAAACCCAGTCACTCCAACCAAGTTGTACTTCTCCATAATTTAGCCTCCAAAAGCTAAACAGAATTAATTGTAAAACTTGTGTTTAAACTCTAAACAAAGTTTTAACTGAGTAGCCTTGCCTTGCCAAAGGAGGCGCTCTCACTGAGTGGTAAAGATCAAACGAAGAAGAGAACTTCCTGTTTCCTTTGTTTACTTCCGGTCACCAAGTTTCTTTGCAGCAATTTGGTGTGACCATTGATAAGTATTTTTAAAGAACATTTGACCACTTAGAAACGCCGGTAATGCTCTGAAAGTATTTAATATACTTGTGGTAAACTGACGCTCTTGTGTTGAAACTATTAAACTTGTTTACGCAAAGATATTCATGACTAAGTGCATGCTAACATTAGCCACCAAAGCTACAGCTAACCCTGCTAACAAGCTTCAATGTGCATGCTGACTTTTATTGTAACTCAGTGAAGTACAAGTGAACAATATTCGATTAATTTTTGGAATCGATAATTAAAACATTATTGATTAATTTTCAGCCTGAAGGCTTTTAAATCATTTTTCTGGGAAGAAATCCCTAAGCCCTAACACAGAGATCACTCTCTCATTACTCCTCGCTTATAAAAGCCATTGAAATAAATAGATTAATTAAATTTAATCATTTAAACATTTTTCAGAATTTTACATTGGTAATTTTAAATTGTTAAGTCAATTTTATCAGTTAAAACACGTGTGTTATAAATATTAAAATAATATTTAACACCAACTGAAGCAAAAGACAAAACTTACAATAGAATCAAATAAAAACTTTATTCTTAGTCGAATAAATTCAATCATTTTTATTTGAAATCTTTTAAGGTCAAAATTCTAACTGAGCCAGATAAAATCAACAAGAATGTATTTCAGCTAGAACAGTTACTGGTCTATATTTTAAAACATTTTTAAA